>NW_026000051.1:11506419-11531531 GCF_001458135.2 Marmota marmota marmota
GGGGGGGCGACGGTGGGAGACAGATGATTGTTGAAAGAAGTAAAGGAAGGAGAGGAGAGTTACAGATCTCAGATATGGAGGCCCCTCCTGAGGGAATAAAGTCTTAGAGGAGATGCAGTGAGAGGGTCCAAGACATGAAGCAGAAGGAAAGATATTTGGTGGCAAAAAATCTTGAAGTAGAACAGAAGGAAGGGAACAGGGCAGATGAGGTCCAGGCTGTCCGTAGGACCAGGAGGCAGGTTGTCCAGGGATTGGGCTAAGTGCTTGGAGGCCGTCCTTCTCTCTCCCTCCCAATGTTCTCTTCACTACAGCCGGTTTCCTCCTGAGCCTACCACCCCCTTTTGTGGTAGAAGCACTAAAAGTCACAGGGCTGGTTTTAAATAGCCCTTCAGTCTGTCTCTGAGTCACTGCCTGTCTGTGAACTCAACCTTTTTAGAATACAACCTTTAAAGAAAGTTTAAGCATTGGGTAATCAGAAAACAAGGGAAAATGTTTTTCCCTAATGCTACATGCAAATGTCATTTAAGGACTGAGGCGTCTGACTGGGAAACTGTGAATCCGGTTTCACTTTCTGTGATCTACTCCAGAGTTTGAGGAAGAATGGACAACCTTCTAGAACCTTCCTTCAGTTCTTGGTGGAACTGAAGGAGCCGTGATTTTTGTGATGTTGTTGCTGTCACATCCTTTTCTGGGTCTTCGTGTCCTCATTTCAGCAAAGCAGTGCTGAGCATGGTGATCTGGACAGTCTCTTTCAATCCTGAGAAAGATTAAAATTACTTTGGAATCCCAAGTTTCCATTAAGTGGCACATTCAGTTATGAACCACATCTCAATGGATGAATGAAGGAAAGAGAAGAAAAGGATAGAACCCTGATCAACAAAAAATGAGAAAAAGCAGATGTTCCAGCCTAACGTCATTTTTCCTTTGTTCAAAAGACCTCAGCATAGAAATATCCTGCTGGGTGCCCCTCACTCACAGGAGCAGCCCAAAGCTGGGCTCGCATCTCTTCCTTCCACCCACCCTGAGAAAAGAGGAAAACCAAAGGCAAATGTATAAACACCCAAGAGATTAGGCAATGATATTAGGACACATGCAGTAGAGAAGGCCCAGAGGTAATTGTAGATAGTTTTTACAGGTGTCACCATTGGAGGGGGCTTGATTCAGGAACGCTGTACCTCGCCACCCCTCACAGAGTTGTCTGCCATGGTTCTTTCTTTCCCTACAGGAGAAATTGTGAGCCTGTTCATCAAGCTGTGAATTACTTGTCTGGGTATTTATTAGAACCCTTGTTTTCAATGTAACAAGCTGAGTGCCCCTGAGCCACGTAAATTCTTGAAATTTCCATTTTGTTCATCTGTCAAGGAGGAGGAGTATATGTTTACCTAGCAGGATGGTTTTAAAATCATCTGGTTCATGGGGAATGTGTTAGTCAAGTCTCCATGGCTGTGACCAACTATCTGAGAAAATCAGCTCGAAGGAAGAAAGATTTATCTGGGCTCATGGTCTTAGAGGTTTCAGCCCATGGTCAGCTGGGTCCATTATTTCTGGGTCCACGGTGATGCAGAACATCATGGCAAGAGGCATGTGGTGGGGCGAAGCTGCTTATTTCATGGGGTTGGGGAAGCAGAGAGAGGAAGGGGCTGGGAACAAGATATATGCTTCTAGGGCACTTCTGCAGAGACTGCTTCCTCCAACCAGGCCCCAGGCTTATAGTTATCACCATCATCCTATAGTCCTTTCAATTCTGAATCAGAGCCCTTATGATCCAATCACTTCCTGAAAGTTCCACCTCTGAACAAGTTGCACACATGAGCTTCTGGGGACATTCCGGATCTAAACCCCAACAAGGAGTTTGCTGATGTTGGAGCCTAATAATAAACCTTACTTTTCCTCCTGCCACTATAAATTAATTGCTCAAATTAATTGGTTCAAATTCTACCACATTCAGTACTCCATTCACCATGACCATTATTTCTTTCTCTTAAAAATATTTAAGTGGTAGTTGGACACAATACCTTCATTTTAATCATTTATTTTTATGTGGTGCTGAGGATCAAACCCAGGGCCTCGTGTGAGCTAGGCAAGCACTCTGCCCCTGAACCACAACCCCAGCCCGTCACCATGGCCATTATTTCATTTTGTTTTTCTCCTGTGTCCATTCACACCTCCCCTGCTTCTCACTCTTTCCCAGACTTCGCTGCCTATTTCACCAGAAAATCAATGAGAGTCTCTACAAAACCATCACCACTCTGAGCCTTCTGGGATTTGGACCCATATGCCTTACTTCCCCTCCTACCACTATAAATTAATTGCTCATACCTTTATCTAGATCCTCCTCGCTGCTCACTCGTGCCGCCACCAGCCTTTCTCCCTCAACCAAGATTTTTTTTTTTTAATTTAGAATATGAACTATACTTGTCCTTTCTCTACTCAAGGCTTTCTTCTGATTGACAGCTTCCAAACTGTTCAGTATTTCGAGGACTGACTTGACAAGCACTTGCTGTGCACTGTGACATCTACACCCTCTGGACCCTATCAGGTAAGGCATTCTCCCTTCCCATGCTCTGCTTTGAGCCTGATTTGCTTTCTTGTATTTCTGTGATCCCACCCAGTTCACTCTCCCTAGAACCCCAGCATGTGGCATTACCTCTGCCTGAAGGTTCCTTCCCAGATGGCTTCGTGCATGTGGGTCTCTCACTTGTTCCATGTCTGCTCAACCATGACGTTCAAAGAGGCCTTTGTTAACAATCCTATATAAAAACAGCACATTCCACACAAACACACTCTATCCTTAGACTCACTCGTTTTTCTTCGTGATATTCATCCCCTTTCATGTGATCAATTCTTCTATTTACTGATTTGATTATGATCTATCTTTTCATATATGGATGAAAGTCCACTACTCTGCTGTATTTCCAGCCCCTAGAACAATGTCTGTCATGGTAGAAGCTTGAAAATTATTGAGTGATTGAATAAATAACCAAGTAGATTTGGGTAACTTATTTAGATTTGTTAAGTCTTGGTTTCCCCAATTTAGGAATTGAGATAATATTGTCTATTTTGTAAGGTTCCATAAGGAACAGAGATACCATGCACAAAATGCATGGAAATTGTAGAAGTGTAATAAGCAGCATCTATTATGATTATTGTTGTGCAGATTGACTAGATAATTTCTACAAAGGCTCTGGCATACTTCTTGACACACAGGAGATGCTCAGGAATTTGTATCTCTCCGTGTTCAGAGACAACACATTTTCTGACTTCACAGATTGATGAGTAGCAGCAAGATAGATAGCAACAGCCCGGTTTTTCTAGTCTCACAGCAAATTTCAAATTATAATTTTACACTTGGAAAGAGATGGACTTGGCAAGTTACTTAACCTTTTCTTAGTTAAGGATTTTCATCTGTAAAACTTGAATAATACCAACCTACTTGCTCAGGCAATGAAATCTCCCCAATATATTACAGGTGGTTGATAAATAAATCCCCCATATCCCTCACTTCATGTGAGTAAGTGGAAATATAATACTATGAGGCTCAAGTAGGTTCTGCCTTTTAAAGTGTCTGGCACAGAGAGTGAAATTGATAAGACCAAGAAAATATATTCTCGTCCCACAGGTACTTGAAAGTACCAGCCACCCTTATGTCACCATGGCAGGAAAAGCAGTCCCCAGAGATGACACTATCCTTATCCTGAGGACCTGTAAGTGGCTGGATTCTATGGCAAAGAGGAACTTAAGCTGCTGTTCAAATGACCTTACAATAGAAAGATTTCCCTGGATCACTGGGCAAGGTCACTGTCACCACAAATGTCCTGAAAAGTGAAAAGGGGAGGCAAACATGAGAAACACGAGACGAGACAAGGGCTCACCTGGAACTTTCCTGGCTTTAAAGAGACAGGAAGAGGCCATGAGCCAAGGAGTGTGGCCACCCCCCAGAAACTAGAAAGATCAAGATCCTGAGTTCTTCTCTAGAATATTTACAAAGAAATGCAACCCAGCTGAGCCCAGTGAAGCCCATTGTGGACTTCTGACTTCTAGGACTTAGAGATAAGAATTTACATTGAACCACTGAATTTGTGGAAAATTGCTAAAAAAGCAAAATAGTAGCTAAAACCAATGTAACGACTAATTAACCACAAAGTAGAGGTGAAAATCAGGCCTCCTCCTCACATTTGTGGGACTCAAAGCAAGACTAGAAATCCAGGTTTCTGGCCTAGAGCCCCACCCACCCACCTTCTGCCTTCCCCTTTTTACCCCAGCTCTTCCTCACATCAAGAAGGTCCTCATGTGCCTTTGTGCAGGACCCCAGTCTCACACCCACTCCTTCCATCTAAGATGTGCCCCTCTGGCACTTTTCAGACCCAGTGATGAGCACACTGGTGGGTGCGTCCACTCTCAAGGAAACAGACCTGTGAATGAGGCCCTGCAATTGACTCATAGTATTGGGTTCCTGAATCAAGGTCTGGTGGTCATTTTGTGTCTTTGGCTTCTCACTTAATAGCCCTCTCCTCTTTCTCAAAAACTAGCCATGGGGAGTCTATAAAGCAGCAGTCTCAGAGGCTCATTCATGGTGATGTGAATACAGCTCTATATCTGAGCTCACAATTGAGGCCACTGAGCACTTCCAGTGTGGCAAGTGTGACTTCAGAATAAATGTTTAATTTTATTGATTTTAATTAGTAATTAAAATTTAAATAGCCTCATGTGGCTAGTAGCTACTGTGTTAGCTCAACTCTAAAGCATGGGGTCCAGAAAACGATGTCTCATTGACTGGATTTCCAGACAGTAATGATGCTACTATGCCTGAGAGGGCATATACTAATCTGTTCTGTTTTTTTTTTTTTATTGCTATCATGGAATTCCCGAGGCAGACTACTTTATAAAGAAAAGAGGTTTGGCCTCATGGTTCTGGAGGCATAGTGTTGAAAGGAGGCATCTAGCAATGGCCTTCTTGCTACAGAATTGGTTTAGGGCATTACATGATGAGAGACAGGCCATGTGCAGCTGCTGGTCTACCTTCCTCTTCTTGTAAAGCCACCAGGATTCAATCATGGGAGCCCCACCCTGATGATTTTATTTAATCCTGGTCATTTCCCAAAGCCCCCCCACTAAACTCTGTAGTCAGGTCAAGTTTCCATTTTCTTAATACTTCACAATGGAGATTAAATTTCAACACCCGAAACATTAGGGGACACTCAAACCATAGCCAAACCATAGCAAGAAGGAAAAGGAAAATAGTTTTGAAAACAAATGTGAACAAGTTCTTCATTTTACAAAAAGTTTCTTGGAGGAAATTATTATCTCAGCCAAAATCGGCTGGGAATGCTGCTTTCTTTTTTCCCTTCAGATATTTCTGCACATGACATCCTCGTCTCTGGATTAACTACCCCCGGGCCCTGCAGCACTTGGCTCTAGCTATAGTTATCAGCTAGCCTTTGCTGTGTAACAACCCATTCTTAAGTGTAGCAGCTTAAAACAGCAGCCAATGATTTTGCTCATGATTCTAGCTAGCTGGCAAGTTGTGATGATTTCAGTTGGAAGGTTTTTGTCCTCTTGGCTGTGACCAGTCATGTGTCTGTGGTTTGCAGCTGGACCAGGTTAAGATGGGCTCAGATGGAACAATTCAACTCTGCCTCCTGGGGGCCCCCATTCTCCAGCACACCTGCTCACTCAGCTAGTGGTCACAAACTTCCTGGCTTTAAAGGGACAGGAAGAGGCCACGAGCCAAGGAGTATGGCCACCCCCAGAAACTAGAAAGATCAAGATCCTGAGAAAGAGGAAGCTACCAAGGCCTCTGGAGACTTAGGTAAAAACAATATTCTAAACAACCTTAAAGTCACATACAAAGGTATAATATGGGATAAAGAGAGTAATAAATAATTGTGCATTTTTTTGGGTAGTCTTACCATTATAGTTGGGTATACTGTGGTTTTCTATGTATCTATTTTGGGTGGTGCTGGTGGCTATAACAAAATACTATAACTGGGTGTCTTATAAATAACAGAAATCGAGTTATCAAAGTTTCAGAGGCTAGAAGCTTGAGCTAAAAGTGCCAGCCTGGTAGGACCCTCCGCTGGGTTGTATGTGGCTGTCTTTTTACATTATCATTATGTAGCAGGAAACAAGCTTCTTTCCTAAGGGCATGAATCACATTCACCAGGGCTCCTCCTCACAAGCCTTAGTCCAGCACAGTCTCAAACATGGGATTTTAAATATTTGTCCTCTCACTTAACTTTTACCAAATTCATAAATAAGGCATTTTAATTAATATATCCCCAATTTAGCAATGTAGAAATCAAGGGCTGGAAACTTTCCATGTTCACACAACACAGGACAGAACCGGGGATCGAGCTTGGTAACGTTCAATGACTGCAAACCATACGTTCTCAACCTTGGCACTGGCATTTCACTAGAGCTGATTCTCTGTTGTGGACAGCTGCCTTGTGCAGTGTAGGCTGCTTAGCAGCAAAACTGGCCTCTACCAGTAACCAATTCTCCAGTCATGACAGCTCAAAATGTCTCTGGACATCGCCAAATATGCGCATGGGGAAGGGACCAAAAATCACCTCTGATTGACAACTGCTATTGCTCTATACCAGGCTTTAACTCCACGTCTCAGCTCTCTCCTATTGAGCAAGAGAGTTGAGTCTTATTCAGAGTTGTTTTCCTGCTAAAGATGAGAGGAGAACTGAGACAGAGCTGGGGCAGAGGTGGGAGCTGATATCACCATTCCAGCCGACTCTTCTCCAAACTCGCTGTTTTAGCATTTAGCCTTTGTTCCCTGCAGATGCTCTCAACGTCTCATTATGGACTCAGCATCCTCAAACAGGCTGCAGTCAATGAGCGCCAGTCAGTTCTCCCAGGACGTGAAGAGATGGCCCCAGCCCAGGCTAACGAGAGAGCTCCAAGTTGGAATGGCTTTGCCATCAGTGGTGGGGAGCTAAATATTTTATCTTCATAAAATAAACATATATTGTCTCATCATGAAATATACATAAAAATGTTTAAACATGTTAATTATTAAACCAATATTGATTCATATTGGATGAGGCATTAAGAGGAAAATTAGCTAATGTATTTAATATCTCCTCCACAGTTGACTAGTATCAGAATTCATCATATCTAACCACCAATAATCATAAAAGTGGCAGGCAATATTTATGACCAGGGGTGACTGAGTAGCAGGCAGGAAGCGACAGGGATGGAGGAAATATGAGGATCTCAAGGAGAGAGACTTTGAGCTGTCACAGCCCATCCTCAGGATTCCAGATATAAATCACTGGATGCCGTCACATCATCAAAGTTTGATAAACCCTTCACATTGGGACAGTTATTGAATATCATGTGGACCTGGCTTCCTCCTCAAAAATGAAATGGAATGGCAGATGGAAAGTAGAGGGAGGAAAAGAATTAAAACAGAGTTCAAAATCCTGGGTTTGAAGCTCATCTCTCTCTGATTTTCATTGTCTTAGGATCTATTGACTCATCTATGAAGTGGGGTAATACAATTCACAGGTGGTATGTTCCTCTCTTTCTTTTATGATTTAATCTTTTTTAAAATTGTATGTGGTGCTGAGAATCAAACCCAGTGCCTCACACATGCTAGACAAGCGCTCTACCACGGAGCCACAACCTCAGCCCCTTATGCATTAATCTTACCTCATTAAATACATTCCAAAATCCTTAAGCATAGAAATATTTTTGACCAATTCCTTTCTTTTCCCCCCATATCTTGAAAATAGACTAATTTAGTCACTGGAGACTGCTCTGGATTCAGAATAATCTGGGTTTGAATTCTGGATCTGGAACAAGTATCTTTCTTTTGATCTCCATTTCCTCATTCTGAACATACTACCCCTACCTCATAGATCTGTTGGACTGGGAACCAATGTGATTTTCATAAAGTGTAAGAACATAATACATAGCAAGTATTAGATATTTGGTGGCTGTTACTACTCTATTATCTTAGAACAGCAATAAAGAACTAAATGGCAGATACTGAATGAATTCTCAATAATTGTTTCTATTAGCAAATCATTAATTCTGAGCACTGTTAGTAACTCTAAATATTCACTACGGAGGATAACTATGGATGCCGCCAGCTTCTGATCCAGCCTCAGCCGCTGGGAGGAACAAATCTGCTGTCAGTGTCCTTCTACCTTCTGGCAGGTTCTAATGCTGGGAGGGAGACTTTCCTCTCCTTAATGTGAAGACATACTCAGGAAGAGCTTGTTCAAGCTGTACCTCTGTCACCAAGTCCCTTAACTTCTGAAACTCAGTTTCCTCATCTGCAAAAAACCAGCAACAACAAAACAAACAAAACCCCAAAAAGATCTATTGAAATCTCATTGTGAAAAATAAATGGAAATTATTTTAAAACCACATAAAAACCCATTTTTTTTTGCCAATTTATATATGTCAGGTATCCTATTTTTCTCAACTTCGAGATGTCCTCTCTTTTTTTCACATTCCTGAAACAGGGACTTTTTACAACTGACACATCCATTAATGTGGTACTTCTCTCTTTTTCTCAAGGAACACTTATTAAATCAGTTTTCGGTCTTATATTCAGAAATATCTTCAAGCCAAGGGAAAATAGTATTATTACCCATCTCACCATAAGAGAATAAACTCTCCAAAGAGCTTCCTCATCCTGAAGCAGTAATTTGGGGGTTAGGTAACTGAGAATAATTGAAAAAAAAAGGGAGACCTCTCCGTGTTTTATGTTTTCTTTTGCAGTGAGGCATATCGAATTTGTATGGGGTTATTCCTCAGCTAGGAGGTGGGGAAAAGGCAGACTCATGGATATTTCCCAAATGCATTTTTTTTTGTAGATGCATTTTGGCATCTGGGAGAAGTTGATGAGAAATGGCTTACCATTCTATATCAAGACCCATCAAACCCCAAGACTGAAAAACCCTCCAACAGCATTTCTCAGCTACCAGATGTTACACAGCTGCATTGCAAATCGTTATCTGAGCTCCAAAGAGAAGAAAAGAGAGGGCTGTTGGAGCCATGAAGGCATATGACACAGTAAACGGTGCATTTAATTTCATCTTAATGTGAGAGATAGCATGCATTAGACAAATATAATCTGATCATTAAAAACATATTTATGGAAGTGTAGCAACTTTGTCAGGGATGTGTGACTAATAATAAAGAGTTGTGAGGCCTCCAAAACATATTTCTCTTAATCGACTAGTGTTTTGTTTGGATTATTGACTGTTAAATCAAAATAAAAGTTTTCACTTGAGATTTTACATTCCATTTGTGATGGATTTGTCTTCATCCAGATACTCATATCAGATACCCAGTTCACCCATAAAAAAAAAAAAAAAATCCACTGTAATAGAATCACAGAATTTTCATGTTGGAAAAGTTCTTAGAAGACCATTCTCCTTCCAGCTCTGTTTTTGTGCAAATGGTATCATCTGTTTTGGATTGCAACTTTATTTTTTGAATAGATGTAGTATTACTATATTGGGGAAAATTTGGAAAAGAAAACAGAGAAAAATATCATCTGTAGTCCCTTCACGCTACCATTGCTTTCCATTTCATTTTCTGTATATCTGTGTGTTTTGTATACAGTGGTAATTGTAGTATACAGGCAAGTTATTTTTAGTTCTTCTCCATTGTTGCTATATAGTTTTCATGACTGCTGTGTTTAATAACAATACTTTTCTAGAGAATGGCTGTCCTCTGATGTACTGAACTATATTCATTGTTGAGATATTTAGATTGTGTCTGGTAGAGCCAGACAGCCTAAGTTGGAATCTTGTTTCCATGCACTGATCAACAATACAACCTTGGATAAGTATTTTGATATTACTGTATCTCCTCTTGCTTCTTGGTAAAATGTGGACAATACTATAATCACATCACAGAGTAGTTGTGAGAGATAAGTAAACTAGTCCACGTTACATGTTTGAAACTGGTACACAATTGCCCCTCCATTAAGTTTTAGATATTATGCTGATAAGAAAGTGAACCATGGATATCATGCATGTTTTTTTTTTTAATGTTGAAACATGTCCTTCAGGTGGATTCTCAATCCATTTTCACAAAATCTCACACAAATGACAACCCAGACCCTTTTTGAACATTTCCAAAGTAAAATAATCTATTATTTCCTTAGACAGATTATGTCACTTTGGGATGGCTTTAATTATTGGTTATTTCTCCTTCATGTTTGATATAAATGACTCCCCAACCCAGCAAATTCCATACAGTGATCAGGTTCTATTCCTGTTACCATGCAAGCTATTACAATATTTTTTTGAATATCAAAGCTCATTCTCTGGGACACTAGTCACTGCCAACTCCAAGTCAAGTTGTATTGATTCCACTTACAAAATGCCTCTTGAATCAATCCTCTTGTCTCTATTTTTATCACCACCACAATCATCTCCAGCCCTGGTTACAGCCATAACCTCCTGATTGTCTTCTATGCTTGCACCTATCACATGGCCACCAGACTGGTCTCATAAAATGCTAATTTGATTAATGTATTTACACAGAGACCTTCAATAGCTTCTTATTTCTTAGACTATTTTAGATTTACTTTAATCTTCAAAGCCTCATTTGAATCTGCATCTACCTGTGTCTCCACTCTCATGTGCCTTCTTTCTCCCCCTTGTTTACCATGCTCTGGCCAAACTAGTCTTCCTTAGGTATCTCAATTTCATTGATGGTGCAGGGTAATTGTAACAGTGTCCTTTTTACTTGGAAACCTACCTCTTCCCCTTACACCAAGACTGCCGGAACCTATCCTAATCAATCACGCTTCCATTTAAATGATCCCCCCACCAAAGAGGCCTTCTTGAATCTTCTTTGTATGATATGCTTTTCTGTTTCACTGTCTCAGAACAGCCTCTCATTTTCCTCAAAGCACTAAGTAAGTTTATGATCAAAGCCTTACTTGTGTGTTTATTTGTACAATCACTCACTGACAAAATGATTTCCCAGGCCAACTGTATTTCCAAACTCATTCTTTTAGTCATCCTGGAAAACAAGCTCAAGCAATTATTGGTCATAGAAAATCTAAGATAATCTCATCTATGTGCCTAGAGCTGGAATGAAATACATCAAGGTGACATTGAACTTGTACTATGTTCCAGGACCTGTTCTAAGCATTTTGCATATTCAATCTTATTACCTCAGAAGTAAGGACGAATATTTTCCCATTTTACATCTGCAAAGAACCACAAGTGCCTAATGTCACAGTCATAGGTGACAGAGCCATCCCTGACAGAGCCATCCCTGACCAATTTCCTCACCTGTACAACTGGAGTTTAATCCTTACCTTTTCAGCATCTCATTTAAAAAAATAATAATAAGAAGAAAACTTCCATGAGGCACCTGGTCCAGAATGTAGCATAAATGAGATGCTCAGTGCCAGAGCTGTATCTCCTCCCCACCAATCCTGGCCCCTTTCCCCGTCACTTCTGGCTTCTCTCTCCAAACAACTCAACTGAGATGATGTAATGCTTCAATTGCCTGACCCAGCCCTGCTGTGGGATCCTAGCCATGGCCTTGCTTGGTGAAAACACTGTATAAATATGTCTCTTGGAAATGCTGACATGACCCCAGTTACCATCAGGTGACATCTTGGGAGAAAAAGAGATGAATGCCCTGGTCTCAGCCTATAACTCTAGGGAGAACTGGTGACAGGTGTAGCTTCCTTTCCTGGGCACCTCTGGCCTCTCACACCTTAGTTAAACCAAGACCCTTTGTATCACATCCACAGATAAAAGCCCTGTCTGGGTCAGCCTGTGTGTTCACCTGCGCTTCTTTCCTTCTAACCCCTCTTTGTTTGCTGGAGGTGTTTGAAGACCTGTAGAAAGAGTGGGGTTTGGAATGAAGGTACTCAAGGTCAAGTTCCTGCTTTGAAATTTGATAGCTCAGGGATCATAGGTAATTCCCCCTTTCTACTCTAGGTTTCTCTTTACTTTCCTGGAAGGGAGAATAGTTGCGTATGCCGTGGACTTCTTCAGATCAGACCCAAGCTTTGACTGGAAAGGATGTTGGTTGTTTTGTTTCCTTCCCATGTGATTTTACTGGAGAGTATGCCCAAGTTGACTCTGTGAATGGCCAGGTTCTCAGTCCTATATGGGGAGGAACTGTGAGCACTGTCCTCCAGATCTCCTACCCCCACTGTATCCCTGAACACTTTCAAAGAGAATCTGCAGAGCCTCTGAATTTAGATTCTACGTGTTTGGGCAGGTAAGGAAAACAAGGCCTCCATAAACCACAGCATCTGGTCACATGTTCTATGCTTGAGGAGGGAATTGAGCTGCTAAGACATAGAGGAAACCTGATGGTCTAAGGTACCACCTGACCAGACTCATCATGACTTGAACATGCCAGTAGTGTAGGACTAGACTGACCAGTGCCATCCATCCAGAGTATGGAACAGAGGATGCAGCAGGGGCAGAGTGCCGTGGTCGAGGGCTCTGGATGTACACTCAGGATGATGCAGTTTGAATCTTGGCTCTTTCTTGCTTCTTAGGTAGGTGACCTTGAGCAAATTGTTTCACCAATTTCTTTTCTGTTAAATGGAACTAAAAAATGCACCTACCTTTTAACTTTAACAAGGTCACATGTTAATACACAGCAGCCTTTACAACACATTCACTTAACAATATTACTTGTAATGACTAAGAGGGTGGAGCCTTCTAGATGGGAAATGAGTACAAGTTTCTAAGCTAAGTCCTTTACCTGCATTGTTGCCTTTACTCCTCATAACAATTCCTTGAAGTTGGCTATCATCAGCCCCAACTGACAGATGAAGTGAAGGGTGAGAGAGGCTGCTTTACCTACTCAAGGTCATTCAGAACCACTCCACCTTGGTCTGATTTCTAAATTTTGACCTTGAATGCCCTAAACCATGTGCAATGGGAGCTTACATTTTTATCTATGAAGTGCCAACAGTAAATACTTATTGGCATGTTATGTCCTTTTAATACATTCATTATTTTAATCTTCATAATGTCTTTTTAATGGAGGCAGCATTATCATCCCCACTTCTCATATGAAGAGAAAGGATTAGGAAAGGTAATCTTGATGGCTTCTTCTCTATCTACGATTTATTTAATTAAATTCAAGTGTGTTCAGTTGAACACGAATTTTGTAAGTTTTTCTGTAAAATAAACTCTTCTCTGGTAAACATATTTTAAAAATTCTGCCCAGGAAATCCCCTTCTTGGAGAGTCATAGTGCATATTTGCATATCAAAGGGGATGAAGGATCCCCATAGACAGGAAATTTATTAAACTTTGTTTAACCCCATGTTTCCCAAATGAATCTGACGGAGACCTGCCACCCCCTTCCCTCCTGCCTCACACACCTGCACATCTGTCAACATTCTGCAAAGCCTTTTGGCAAAGTTCATTCTAATTCAACTCAAGCTACACTCATTAAAGTTCAGGTCTGTACCCTTCCCCCCATCATGGCTGGATTTAAAGGCATGCAAGAGAAGTTCTGCCCCTCTGCAAGTTCATTATCTTCTTGGTAGGGGAGAAATCGTGCACAGTAAATATTTAGAGAATATTCAAAATCATTCATTTAAAATGTTGGATGTCAAACATGCCTTCTGTAGGAGAGAGGAAAGTGATGGAGAAGAATAAGAGTAGCTGGGATGGAGCAAGAATTTAAGCTGAACCATGCAGAATGAGGACCTCAGCCTGATCTGCAAAAACAAGGCAATTAGACTCTTGAGAAAACTCCTTGCAACAAAACAACATGCATTTATCAGTGGTGGGGAAGTTGTGGATTATTTCATACTCATAAAACCCGATGTTTTTGTTGCAAGACTTTCAATAATATGGATTGCTTACTGTTATTATTAGGATTGTTTTTGTTATAAAATTAGATGATTATATGATTATAAAACAATAATAGTTCTGAGTGAAACCTGTTTGTTTGATTTCCTCCATCTTTTTCTAGTGCCACCTCAAGCTCCAGGACTTCTGCAGGTTTCCTACCCATGTGTATTGTTTTATCGCCCAGTGTGCCATAGACAAAACAAATTTTCTCAAACAAAAAAGCTGTGTGAAACATCCAATCACCACCACCTTACCACCTTCCCCATGTTCTCCTTACTCATTCCTATTGTTTCTGAATTGCTCTCACCTCAGAACCAATGGTGGTTTAGTAGAAGCCATTTTTTTTCTTAATTAATCCCTAAGGAAGTGGATTTTCTTTTTGAAAGCTCAGTAAGAAAAAATGGCTATTTTTGTCTAGGTGACCTGGAGAGCAGAGTGCACCAAGGAGTGGAACCAAAAGAATCAAATGCTGGGAGCTGGGGAAGAGTATGTACAATGCTTGAACAGGGAGTTGGACTGAAGGGTGGGCATGGCTTGCCTAGGCTGGGACCTCCACTGGGCTTGGAGGAGCTGCTGAGTTTGTAGTGGCACTTCACACCCTTTTCCTGATTGCTTCACAATATTCCCCCTCTCTGCCAACTGGTTCCCAATGCAGTTGCTTCTCTGGATATGCTCAGCCCTCTGGGGATGCTGGTGGGTGCTGGTGTCAGAATCAGGCCTCAAAGTAGAAGTTTCTACTATGGCTTGTTTCACCTTTTCCTTGTCAAGTGTTTCAATTCAAGTACTCTCTAGAACTTTTTGGACACACTTTGGAACCAAGCTACATGGTTTAGAAGACATTATTTACTCAATGACTGTTTTGGTAGGTAGGAAGGTAACTCCTGTTTATGACATGATTCAATACCCATTATGAAAGTCATGTGAATCACATGGAATAGAACAACAGCCAAGTGAAGAATTCTATCAGACTCAGTATCAACATTTATGGAGGAGGTTACATTTGATTGTAGAACAGGAGAGTGATTGGCAAGAGAACATACACAGAAAGCCCAAAGCACTTCCTAGTGTAAGGGATAGAGATTGGAGCCTAGGGATTAACAGTCTCTGGGTGAGTGGTGTTGCTCAGAGGTAGTAAAATGGGAATTTTGGAATACAGAACAAGGAGAGATATATTGGATTTCAAAGAAGTACCCACAAATCACTGAAATGTAGGAAGTGTCCATGAATAGTTGCATCTCCAAGAAGAAAAGCAGGGTGCTGTGCTTGAGTGCTTTGTTTAGGTTGGTCAGGGTTTGTCTTCCTAAAGAGGTGGCATTGGAATTAGGACTCCAAAGTTGATAAAGACTAGTTACTTGAAGATCTGGACACAGAAGTTTCTAGAAAGAGACACACCACAAGTAAAGTCCTTAGGTGAGATCAATGTTTCTAACAGAAAAAGACAAGGTGGCCAAGATGGTTGAGGTGGAGAGGTGGGAGGTAAGGGGTTTATGTTAAGAGATGAGAGTGGAGCCGTAGAATCAGTAGGACACGGTAAGGAAATTGACATTATATTACACAGCTAGTTGCAGAGTTGAATGAGAAATGGGATTGGAATAAGCAGAGGACTTAGTTATTTCTGAGTTTTAAAATTTAACAGACCTGAAGAATGAACACGTGGGCTGGGGATGTGGCTCAAGCGGTAGCGCGCTCGCCTGGCGTGCATGCGGCCTGGGTTCGATCCTCAGCACCACATACAGACAAAGATGTTGTGTCCGCCAAATACTAAAAAATAAATATTAAAAAAATTCTCTCTCTCTCCCTCTTTCTCACTCTCTCACTCTTTCTTTAAAAAAAAAAAAAAAAAAAGAATGAACACGTTGTCCGTATTATTAATTAGGCTACTTTGGACCAGAAAGACTTTTTTCTTCTGTTCTCCAAAATGGTTCCCTTTCATGCATTAAAGTGAGGATATTAGTAACCAGTACTGTGAGCATAATCCTGATTTTATACCCTAGACTGGGAGAAAAATGGAAACTATTGTTGAAACATAAGCACACCCTTCTTTATTCTGGAGCTGAGAATGCTATCCTATGATGCAACTGATTACAGTGGAGAGGACATATCTGGGGTTGGGTGACATTTCTTTTATCCATCAGTCAGGGTCCTGGCAGGCAACAAGTGTCACACTTAAAGGAGGGATTGAATGTGGTTTAACTAAAGGACTATTGAGGAAGTTGTAGGGAAGGTACTTCCTTGAGATGGTAAACCATCTTGGGGATAATGACAAAAGGAAATTGTCATCCTAAGACAGAGGAAGGGAGTGGTTGCTGGAACCTGGGAAAGCCATGGTCATAGGCAAGAACCGTCTAATAGAGCATTGTCTTCAACACAGTGACTTAGCCTCACAGGAATGCAGCACAAAAAGGAAGGAATAAAATGAATAAATATCTGGATCTCTGCTCTTCCCCTTTTGATGTCCTGCCAGTGTCCTCTTTGGCTGAGTCAGTTCGAAGCTACAAAGAAATAGAGCAAGAGTAGGCAGAATACTAGCTCCTCAAAGATGCCAATATCCTAATCACCAAAATGCATGAATATATTAGGTCATGAGGCAGAAGGACATTTTAGCATGAAACATGAAACATGGGATTAAGGTGGCTAATCAGCTGACCTTAAGATAGGGGTTCTCCCTGTCCTGTTATCTCCATGAACCCAATCCAAATGGCTCATGAAACCAACAGGGAGGCAAAGAAGAAAACTAGGAGATGATAGCCTGAGAAAACCCCACCTGACTTTGCAGACTTTGAAGGGGCCCATGGACTAAGGAGAGCAGAAGGCCTGTGGAGGCTGGAAGAAGCAAGGAATCGCATTTCCCTTTGAGTCTTCAGAAAGCATGCAGTCCTTCTGACACTTTGCTTTTAGCCTAGTGATAAGCATTTCAGAATTCATGCCTCCAGAACTACAAGAGGAAACTTTTATTGTTTTAGCCACCAACGTTATGATTCTTTGCTATAGCAGCCATAGAAAACGGACAGATAGAAAACAGAGTTAGGGTGCAGAAGAGCAGAAGAAAAAATGCCTGAAGATGTAATGGAGGATATTTACCTGGGTTCAAGTTCTGGTTCTACCCTTCTTGCGTGGCTTTGACCAAGCTACTTCACCTACCTGGCCTCGTTGAGTCACCTATAAAATGACTATTCAGGTATTCCTATGGGTAATGTGGGGATTAAATGGCATAGGCATAATGGAAGTAACGATGCTTTATAAACTAACCTTGCATACCTGTAAGGCATCTGCAATATGGTGATCACAGGATAAATGATTCAATGCAAAATCCCCACTTTATACATTCCTGAATTCAAAGTCTTTCACCTCTTACCTACAGATTCTCCTCTTATCTTTTTTTTTTTTTCAATGTGCAAAATTAGGGCATGCATCTAAAGCATACTTTGCTATGGTGCCTGGAGCCATCCTGGCTGGGCTGTAAATCTTTCCTTTCAATTTTAAGATTTATGGGTCTCGTTGAAGAAGATAGGTTGCAACATGCATACCCAAAATCATGTATGCAGACAAATTGTGTGTTCTGGAAACACGACTGCCTGTGAGAGCTGTAAGTAAGGAATTCATGACTCGTTCACCACCCATGCTCCTAGCAAGGGTAACACCTTTGTGTGCACACAGACACCACACGTCTTCGTATTAATTTTTACATTTCTTATGAAGGGCACCCAACTAACTGAACTTTCCATCTTCCTCTTGAAGCAATGGATGATAAGACCAGAAATACACATATACTCTACACCTTGTTTTCTCTATTGAACCCACAATGAGTTTTGAGGCCAAATAAATGCTTAACCCTGGCTGAAATATGTCTCCAGTATGACAATCATGAGGAAAAGTTGAATTACTTTTCATGACTTTCAAAATGGCTTGAGGAAGACAAGTTGGTTTATGTATTAAATTTATCTGGAATTTACATTTTGATTGGCCAATGGTCTGGGCAAATTCCACAGTAACCTATCGATCTGACAGAGACATCTGACAGCTCCCAACCATTGCTGGAATGGCTTTTAAAACCTAGCTGGCCGGCGAGAGCTGGGGAGATTTTCCCGGTGAGCAGCATCATTCATCTTCTAATGGCTCTCCTGCCTCCCCCATAGGCCTTGGGGTGGCTTTCAATAAACCAATGGAGACATATTTCCAAAGATACAAAATGGAAATCCTCCTGGAGTCTCCCTCCATTTCTTCTCCTTCATTGGCTACCCCTTTGCTCCTTTTCACCCTTGATCACACCTGCGCCGGTTCTTTTCCTCTTAAATCCACAGTCAGCTCAGGGCCTGCTTGCTGGAGACCATGTGTGTTCAAGCTACCAGCTGGGCATCTTTCTAAAATTTTTCCCCATCATTGTGACCCCAGATACTGAGCCAGGAATCATCTTTATATCTCTTCTCCTGTCTGACACATAATCTAAGATTTTTTTTTTATCATTTCCAAACAGCATGGCTTCTTATATCGTGTGTCTACAAAAATAATTTCTCACTTATCATATCAGTCTTGGATTGCTATGTTTTAACTTGGTAAAAATAAGCACTTACTATGTTTGAGTATTGCTAAAAAAGATGAATTTGTAACAGACCCTCTGGGGAATTATTATGTTAAAAACAAACAAACAAACAAACAAACAAACAGTGGTTCTCAAAGTGTGGTACCTAGGTCAGCAGCATTGGTATTATCTGGGAATTTGCTAGGAACATGATTCTCTAGACCTTCCCCCAAACTGCTGAATCAGAAACTCCGGGGGGGGTGTGTTTTAACAAAATTCCCAGATAAGTATGATGCAAATTAAAGTTTGAGATCCTTAGTCCTAAAAGTATTTGAGACATATACATAAAAACTTTGGACTCCAGGGATTCAGAAAAGGGCTTGCTGAACTCTATGAAGCAAAGCAAGGAGAATTTGGAAGATAGCTGGAAGGCTTCAGAGACAAGAGGAACCCAAGCTGTGCTTCAAAGGGCATGGTTAGTCAAAGGACCCAGGGAGAGAAAGGAATAATGATACCGTGGTAAATGGTTAGCACTCAACTGTGCTTTTCAGTTCCAACCATGCTAGACATTACAAATGGATCATGGCACTTCTTCCTGTTGCGCATTGTTAAGGGTCTGAGGTTCTCTCAGAATATATTTCCTAGGCAGCCAATAACCAACCCATCAGAGTTGGCAGAGATCAACTTGTTTCCTGTTTTTTAGAATAGAGTCAGAAATGCTCACACACTAGGCTTTCAATTGAAGAATACTTCATGGAAAAAGCTATGACATGGACTGGATTCTATAGGGCCTTGAATGCCAAATAAGAATTTGAACTTCTTTTCACAATAGGGAAGCCCTTAAGGATATGATCCAGGGAAGTGAGGTCATCAGGGATGTTTTTGATTAGACAGTTTGTCCTCTACTCCCCTTAGAGAGTAGCTTTCAGAACTGACTGCCCATTAAAAATACCTGGGGCGTTTAAAAACTCTGGACACTCAGACCAAATAAATAAGGGTCTCTCTGGATGTGATTTGAGTCTCAGTTCTTTTTAAAAGCTCCCCTGGTAAGTACATGATCTGCTAAATTTGAAACTCAGTAGTTTATGTCATTGAGTTACTGAAGTGAGCATTCTCTGTTTTCCATCCATTTCTGTATCCTGCCTCAATCCAGAAAAAGTGTCTTGCATAAGAAAGAGGGGTTGTGCTGTAGTGTGCAATTCCTGGTGAATTAAGTTAGCATCTAACTGGGCTGATGGGTTGCTTAGTTACCTTCTGCGGAAAATCACCTTCTCAATGGGGAAGTTTCATAAAAGGCACAAGCCAAACATCTTGAAATCATAGCACAGTTTCACCCTGAAGTTAGTATTTGGAAGCTCTGCTGAGAGAATCAATGATCCCAGTGTTTACCAGAATTGTATGGACTGTGAATCTCTTTTTATCCCTGTTGGAGTGGCTGGTGGAAAGTGAGAACTACAGCGGAATTGGACAAAGGGTCAGGCCAGGGGAGTGCATATTAAAATGTGGGTGAGATCACAGGATGGATAGATGGAAGGCTGCAAAGAGAGCGCTCAACTGGGAGCTTAATGTTATTTCCTCTGAGTCTTGTTTTGCTTTGTTTCTCCCATACCCCATATCTATCTCCAAATCTCACGGCTTACTGTTTAATTACTCATGTCTCCCTTGGCATAAACTAACAGGGATTTTTTTTTTCTTTTGCATGCTTTTTTTTTCTCCAACCATATGATAATTTATTTCCATCTTTGCATCTATCACAGTAGAATGTAATTCTCTAAATTCGTATTGCTGTTAGAAAACTTGGCCCTGGCCTGGATATCCTTCCATCTCTTTACCCACAGAACCCACTCCTATAAGCTTCCATCAAAAGGCTTCCTTCTTGACCCCCCAGGACAGATTTTACACCCAAAGCAGTGCCCTCTTTCAAAGCATTTATTTCATTATAGTGAGGTGATTGCTCTCATTTTTATCTCTTGCTTCAGATTATGAAAGATATATATATATACACACACATATATATGTTATGAAAAATATATGTATAAATATACATATATGGGTGTATATATACACACATAAATATTCTTTACACATACATTTAAAAATATAGAAGGGTGTTTTGTGAAATATGAAGATCTTTTGTTAATTCTATCTATCAGACAAAAATCTCTGGCAGTGGTTCAGTGTTTGAGCTATTTCTGGTGCCTGTGTTAACTTAGTTGAGATCATAACTTATATCGAGCGGTTTGTGTATTTTTGAAAATATAATATTGATGCAGACATTTTTTAAATTAAAAATCTTTCAGGATCACATATTGGATAATACCATTGGTATGAAATGTCCAGAAAAGGCAACTCTATTGAGACAAGAAATAGATCAGTGGGTTTCTGGGGTTGGGAGTGCAAGCAGGATTACTGCACAAGGTAACAGGAAAATATTTTCAGTGATGAAAATGTGATTAAACAAGATTGTGTTGGTGATTATACAGCTCTGTAAATTTAGCAACATTCATTGAATTTTACATTTACAGTGAGTGGATTTCATGTTGTTAAAATTATACCTCAATAAAGTTATTAAAAATTTTAAAAATCCAACTTAAACCTCATTTACAATGATGGCATCGATTTCTATCATAGGAATGTACCACAATTTTACTCTGTCTTCTCTTTTTGAGTACATTTTTTCTAAGTTTGCTATTGCTAACACATGTACACATACACACACAAATTTCTGTAACCTATATCTTTGTATATTTTGAGTTATAAATTATTTTCATTGATTCTTATCAGTGGGAATACTGCTTTAAAAACATGTGAATAATTGTTTCTAGATACTATTGTTAAATTGCTTTCTCAAAAGATGTAGAAATTTATACTCCCAGTAGCAGAGTGCTTATTTCATAGATCCCTATTTACAGAAGGATTTTTTTCTACCAGTTTTGCTAATTTGAGAGGTGAGGATAATAGTTCTTTGTTTTAATTTGCATTTATTTAAATTGCTATTGAGGTCAACTTTTAAAAACATATGTTTATTTAGCATTTGTATGTTCTCTTTTCTGAATTTCATCTGAGTATGGTCTCTTTTCTGAATTTCATCTGAGTGACATTTTATAGCCAGTTATCATTTAGAATCTGACTGTTTTACATCAGTTTCCTTTGTTATAAAAGCAACTGTTATTCTGCTGTATATATTTGTTTAAATTTTTTTTCTATTCTTTTTTCCTGGTATTTAAATTTTGCCTTTGGTGCTTATGTAAATATACTTTGTATTTTTAAAATAGTAACATCTAATTTTTCTTTGTATGTGATTTCTTCTTCTTATAAATTAAAAATAACATCTTTCCTTTTATCTATTGAATTGATCAATTATCAGTATTGCTTTTAACAATTATATTTAATTATTTAACAAACATGAAGTTCATTAAAGTATACAGCATTGGGGAATGTAACCAAGACCTTTGATGCCTTGATAAAAGGGCTCATGACCTTGTATTAAAAATAATATTTCATTTACACTTTGTGATACCATTGTGTGTCAAAGCTGATTTTTTTTGTCTATTGAACGTGTTGCACCAGAAATACTCTTTTCATTTATTTTCCTGTATAATATGCAAATAAACCTTTCTAATAATTCTTACTTTCCATAAATGACTTAACTATTTTTACCAATCATTTGTGTAGATGAAGTTCAGAGTTGTCTTGTTAAGTTTTCAAATATCCTGTCAAGATTTTATTGGAAAATATGATAAACCCACAAATTAACTTAGGAAAACTGGATCTCTTTACAATATTGAGCTTTCTTCCCCAAGAACTCTGTTTATCTTCCTATTTAGTCAAATATTTTTTTATACCACACTGTAAAGTGTTCTTATTTTCCTCATAAGCATCTTACATATTTCTTGTTAAAGCTACTCATAGGTATTTTATATTTTCTATCACTATTGTGAATAAGATTTTACAATCATATTTCCCAGCTAGTTATTGCCAGTAAAGAAAAATGCTATTATTTTGGTGTATTTATCCCATAACCAGTCTCTTCAGTGAGCTTTCTTATTAATTCTAATAGTTGTTCAGTTGATGTTTTCGAGTATGTTAGGCGTAAAAATACATCCTTTGCAAATAATGATAATTTTATCTCCTCGTTTTTCAGCCATTACTGTTCCAGTAAAGCTACCTTTATGGCAGGGACTAGAAACCTAACGAAAAGTGGATGAGTCTGGTGGGAGTGGCAGAGGGGATTCTACTGGGCCATGACATGGAATCATCAGGAGCCTGATATAGCCTCAGAGGAAGTGGAGCCAGAGAGCTTCTGGAAACCAGAGCCATCCTCTATGTAGCTTAGATACTACATATTTTGTTTCCATCCATATCTTGAGTATCTCTCCACTTTTCTGTCCTCTTTCTTAGAAAATCTCCTCTGCTGGTGAATGGCAGCAAAAAGTGTACCTGTCCTCTTGGTGCCAACATCCAACACAGACCCACCATGCTCAGCAGACTCTCTCCAGTGGCTGGCCAGGCAAGGGACTGGCTGTCCGTTATTCAGGAACTCATCCAGGTCTTGGTCCTTTCAGCAATGAGCACTTCCCCAGGATGGGGCAGGATCATACAGTGGTAATGGAAGCTCTAATGTCTGTTTGTCCTCCATCTATGAACACTGTTTTTGCAAGTTTTGCTAGTTTCACACCAGGAATGATAAACCACGAACTATTCAACTTCTTCCCTACTCTTATAAAGTATTAGAATTATCTGTCCTTTGAAAGTTGGAAGGAAATTACCTGGAGAAAGCAAACAGAACAACAACAATGAAAACGCAACACAACTATTTGGAGGGAAGCAATTCTTTGATAATTCTTCCAATCTCTCCCATAGTTAATGCTCCAGTCAGGTCATGAGTATTTCTCTGTTTGTTTTGCTATCAGACTATGACCCTCTGGGCTGCTGGAACCATGTTTCATTTATCTGTTTGTACCCAATTTCAAGCCTGGGGCCTGGCCCTGAGCAGGCCCCTGATTTGTGTTGAGCTGGAGTGATTCAAATCACAGACGACACATGTAATAAAAAAATTTTTTTTAAAAAGGACTGGATTTGGAGACAGAGGAGAGAGTTTAAGTATTTTCTCTGTTCTTTGTTCATTGGCAGGGGGGAGGATTGAGGTAAGCTGCTTCACTCTATCTCTTACTTCTCCAATGTGTACAGTGAGGCAGTTTGGGAGGGTATGTGTATAGAGAAAATTCTTCAAAATGTTTATTTTTCTTTAATGTTCTGGTCTAAACATAAATGTAAAAAACTGAATTTCTACCATGGAAATAAAAAAAATACTCTTCAGAATCTTTATTAATCCTTGCAGAACCAGGGTGCTATTAATAAATACATAAATAAAGTAAGTACACGAAATAGGCTTTATTTACCCTCTTACAGTGGGAGATCATCATTTGTTATTGAAGCCCGTAGGCATTGCCTTCTTGACAGCTTGTGAGGCACGTGTGGGAAATTCAAACATTTTTTGTGAAAAATCTGAACATAATATGATTGCATGTGCTTGCAATTTCAATGTGGGCTAACAGCCTTCGCCTAGCAATTTATTGTATTTGAAAATGTAAACTATCCCTAATTCATACCTTGGCTGAAGTTGTAGCCTTGGTGTTGGCATTTCTTGGTGTCCTTGGTTCATATTGATAGGACTATATGGGTAAACATCCCTATTACCTTCTGACTTAAATCAATTGGCAAAGAATCCCTACACACAGTTACTGATGGCTCATGTGCCCTTGTAGAGTATTTTGACTGAATGACTGTAGTCAATCTACGGGAAAGAAAAACTAGGAAAATGACCTTCACAGGATGGGTTAACTGGGTATCTTCCCTGCCTCCTGGCAATGATCAAGGACAACCCCCATCACAAACATCCAAATTCAAAGAAGTCAGCAATTGACAGAATGAAGTCTCAGGATCAGGTCACACCAAGCTCCAGCTTCTAGTGAGTTTCAAATATGAAGCACAAGCACTGATTGCAAATCTGAAGACATTTTCATTTCGCCCCAGGGCAGGATTTTTAATTTTAAAAAAATAAACCTGTCAAGGTCTGCAAGAAAGACTCTTAGATATTCTGGCCAATGGTTTATTTAAAAATCCAATAATGCAATTTCCTCAGCAGCAGGAGGCAAGAGACCTTCTCTAGGTGGAATGTCCCATAAGTGAATGGTAGTCAGATTCCCAGTCCATGAAATAGAAAAGGACTTTATAAAAGGAGTTCTACCTGTGGCTCCAGGTCAGGATATCTATCCTGAATGCCATTTCTGTGTATTGGGAGAAACAAGACCTCACAGTTGTTTCACATATGACCCATGTAAACTTTGTCATTCACAGATAATTTAAATACAACATTTAAACTTTAAACATAAAATTTGAAATTTGTAATAGACCTGTGAATTGTCTCCTAATCCTGGCCCAAGGGTAGAGATGTACTATATAACCTTCCCCTCTGTATCATAAGGGACTCAGAGAAGCACTGAACTCCTGGGCTGATCAGACTCCCTTCCTCTATAATTTGAAATCACTCACCTAAAAAGGATATTTAGTTACCCACCACGGGCACTGGAGCTGTAAGAGATAAGTATCTCAGAGTGAAAACAATAATTCTGTAGTAGCCACCATCATGAGCTATGGCTGTGGCCTATCTGAAAAACAAACAAACAAAACCTTTTTGTTGACAGGAGACCAGAGCACATGGGTAGGCAGAAACATATATATATATATATATATATATATATATAT
>NW_026000051.1:11531549-11548652 GCF_001458135.2 Marmota marmota marmota
TATATAGAGAGAGAGAGAGAGAGAGAGAGAGAGAGAGAGAGAGAGAGATCTGATAATACTCTGTTTACTGTTTCCTATGAGGCCTGCAAGTTAAGTTCCATGAGAGTGTCTTCTGTTGTCTTGAGTTTCTTGGGGTAAATTTTTATTCCTAGAAACCTACAAACTATAAGAGAATTTCATGACAAAGTATCTGAGCAGAACTTCAGTATTATTCTTATCTTAGGTGTGGTCAAGATAAACCTAAGAGATAGGCAATCTAGTTCTAGTTCCTCTATATTCTATCAAAACTGTATGGGCAATAAAAATTCAACTTTCCACATTAAGACACTGGGAAAAAAAAAGATATGCTAAATCCCTAAAGTGGCAGAAACAGGATAACAAGATTACAGAGGCAAATTAATTCAATTAACAGTATTTATTGGATATGTTTTATGAACCAGGATCTATGATAAAAGTTAAAAACAAAACAATGAGCCAGACATTCACACAGAGGATGTAGCTCAGTGGTCAAGCACTTGCCTTGCATGCATGAGGCCTTGGGTTCAATACTTATTACTGGAAAAAATAAAAATAAAGACAGGCAAATCATCTGACCTCATGGATCTTAAATGTTTAACAGGGAAATAAAAACCAAAACAAAAATATTAGAAAAAAACCTCATAAATGAATAAATTAACAAGTGTACTTAAAACATAAAAGCCATAACAGAATCTTGAGAACCAGGACAGTGAGAGGGAGCTCTTCTAAGAAGAGTGGTTAGTGAAGCACTGAGAAGAAGTGATATAGAAAATATGCCTCAAAAGTGAGAAGGCACTGACTCTGCAAAGAATCAGAGAACCAAGTTTCAGACAGAATTCATGTTGGTGCATTTAGGAGAAATGGACTGGGATATAATGACTATCAATTTTATGCTCATTCCTCATTCTTTCTTTGTGTGGGCAGAAACAGCACCGATTTTAAGCCAGATAGAACTACATAAAATTCCTGTATCTACTATGTAGCCTTGGGCAACTCAATTTGTTTCTCTGAACCCCAGTTTTCTCATTTGTAAAATGAGAATGAGGATGCCTGTCTTGGTTCTTATGAAGTTTAGCAATAATGTATGCAAATGTCTAACCCAGTAGCTATTTCTATGGTGACAGTTAATATCTCCAAGATTATATTCTATCAAACAATCTCGGGGCAATCAGTAACCCAGTGTTATGGTTTGGATAGGAGGTGTCCCCCTAAAGGTTCTATGTTAATCAGGAATATTCAGAGGTAAATGATTGGATTAAGAGAAATGTAACCTAATTATTCCACACTGGTTAGAATAGTGTGGATGGTAACTGTGGGCAGATGGGGTGAGTAAAGGAAGAAGGTCCCTGGAAGCGTGTCCCGAAATGATTCATCTTCTGCTCCCCTTCCCCGCTCTCTCTCTGCCTCCTAGGTACCAAGTCCTGAGCTGCTGTCCTCTGCCATGTTCTTTCTCCATGATGCTCTGCCTCACCTGAGGCCTAGGGCAATGGGGTCAGTGACCATGGACTTAACATATGAAACCATGAACCCAACATAACCTTTTGGACTCTAAGTTGTTGTTGGGGATTTTGGTCACAGAGACAAAAAGCTGACTAACACAAAACTTTCGACATTAAGACACTGAAAAAGAACATCCTAAATCCAAAGTGGCAAAAAAAAAGTGGGGGTGGGGATGACAAACATCACGGAGGGAAAAAAAAATGAAATAAAGAATAAAAAAACGGGAAAAGTCAATAAAAGCAAATCTTGGCTCTTTGAAAAGATCAACAGAATCGACAAACCGTTAATTTGACTAACAAAGAAAAGAGTCAACTCAAAATATTAAAATCATAAATAAAAGAAGGGCCATTATGACTGGCCTGCAATCAATAAGGATTATTATAGAATACTTTCAACAATTATATGCCACAAATTGGATAACCAAGAAAAAACACTGAACAAATTCCTAGAAAGACACAATCTATAGAAAATGACTGAACAAGAAACAGAAAATCTAAATAATGAGTAAGGAAGTAGAATTACTATTTTAAAAATTATAAAAATAAATCCCAGGGCCAGATTGACTGATGAATTTTACCCAACAATTAAAGAAACATTAACATCAATTTTTATTTTTTTACTAAGACTTCTGAAAATCCATCTGAAAGAATAACTTTATAACTTATTCTGTATGAACAGTAATTTTAATTCTGGAACCAAAGACACCAAAACAAAAGCAAATTAAACAAATATCTCTGCAAATATGGGGAAAAATATTTTTTAAAAAGCTAGTAAACTTTATCCAGCAACATATAAAAGTCCTCATGCACAATGATCAAGTGAGAATTATCCCAGAAATGCAAATTTGATTCAATATATGAAAATGAATCAATGTAGTAACTATGTTACTTGGACAAAGAATCAAATTTATGTAATGATTTCAAAAGGTGCAGAAAAACCATTTGACAAAAATCTAACATTCCTTCATGATAAAAACCTAGAAATAATTCTTCAAATTGATAAAGAATACCAACAAAAACACCATTGGCAACATCACACGGAAAAGTTTCTAAGATCGGGAACAAGACAAGAACATCTGCTCTCATCACTGAAAGTCAATAGTGTAGTCAAGGTTCTATCCAAGGCATTCAGACAAAAACCAATATCAAAATCATCCAGCTGGAAAGGAAGAAGTAACCTATCTATTTGCAGAAAACATGACCCTGTACATAGAAAGTCCTAAGGAACCCATGGAAAACTATTACAGCTGATAAGCAAAAAGTTTCCAAGATACAAGATCAATATATAAAAATCAATTCCTTTTCTAAACACTAGCAATGGAACAATCTGAAAATTAAATGAAGAAAACAATTTAATTTATAATAGCATCAAAAATAAAATATGAGCCAGTTCTAGTGGCTCATGCCTACAATCCCAGCAACTTGAGAGGCTGAGGCAGGAGGATTGTGAGTTTGAGACCAGCCTCAGCAAATGAAGTACAAGGTATCTGTTAGGACTTTGCAAGGCCATAAGCAACTTACCAAGACCCTTTCTCAAAATAAAAATAAAATAAAATAAAGGTTTTTAATGTGGCTCAGGGTACAGCACCCCTTGGTTCAATCCCCAGAACCAAAATAAACAAATCAATAAGAATAATTCTAGAAAAATAAGTTCAAAAACTTTTATCCTAAAAATTATTAAACATCATCATTGAAAGAAATTAAACACAAATTAAAAGATATAACATGCTTGTGACTCAAAGACTTAATATTGTTAATATCGACAAAAAGATTCAAGGCAGTTTTATCAACATCTTATAGAATTTGATAAGCCAATTGTAAAATTCATATGGAAATGCAAGGGATTCCATACAGCAAAACCATCTTGGAAGGAAGAAGAAATCTTGGGAACTCAGTTCCTGATTTCAATACTTAACACAAAATGGCAGTTATTATGAGAGTGTGGTTTTAATATTGGAATAGAAATATATAAAAATATGTGAACTAGTATCAAGGGCCTTGATATAAACCCTCATGCTTTAAGTCAATTGATTTTTTTAATAAATATACCAAAACAGTTTAATAGGGGAAATTGTTTTTCAACAAATAATGATGCAATAACTGGTCATCTATACTGAAAGGAGTGAAGCTTGAACCCCTAACACTGTACACAAAAGCCAAAATGAATCATAAATGTAAAAGCTAAAACAACTCCAAAACTATTAGAAGACAACATAGGATTAAATTTTTGTGACCTTGGGTTAGGCCATAGTTTCTCAGTTCAAAACAAGTGACAAAAGAACTAATAGATATCTTGCACTTCCTCAAAACTAAAATATTTTATACATCAAATGACATGATGAATGTGTAAAGACATCTTACGACATGCAATATAAACAGTTGTGAATCATCTATTTGAGAAAGGTTTCATATGTTGGATATACAAGGAACTCGTGCAACTTAATTGTAAAAAGACAACCTGATGGGTAAATTATATGAATAAACTTTTCTCCAAAGAAGATACACAAATAGCCAATAAGCACAAGAAAAGATGATCAAGATGAAATGAAGAAATAAATGCAAGTTAAAATCATAGTGAAACATTACTTCACAAACTCTAGCATGGCTATAATTAAAAAACCAGATAATAAAAAATGTTGACAAAGATGAGAAATCAAAATGCTCACAAGCTGCTGTTGCAATATAAAATGGTGTATTTGTTTTGGAAAACAGTCTGACAGTTCATTAGCAAATTGGTGGGGGATAGTGAGGTGTGACTGCTAGTAGACTGGGGGTTTCTCCTGAGGGTAAACAATATATTCTAAAATTGATTATGATAGTCATTGCACAACTCAATGAATATACTAAAACAACCCCTGAATTTTATATTAAATGAATTGTGGAATATGAAGATAATATCTCTATAAAGCTGTTAAGAACAAAATATAGGGGGTAATCTTATTTCCCCTGCAGGCTTATTAGGAAAACTGTGTAACCAGCTTTTTGTTTGAATTCATGTCATTATTGTGGATCACCCTAATTTTAGTTAAACATCAATTCAAGTGTCAGATCTTTGGGGAAGGGGGATATTCCCTATGGAATGGGGTATCCCTACACATGAAACTTCAGAATATAAATATAAGGTGGAATTTTTTTTGTGTGTGTGTGTTTCTTTATCTACTTTGACCTATTTTTTTTAACTCAGATAAGGCATTTAAGACAAGGATAATAATGATGGTGGTGGTGATGATGAAGATGAAGAACCAAGTCTATGTAAAGTGCTACACAGATTTTAGTTTTCTTAACCTCTCCCCAACAATCTTCAGTGATTTGTTTCATTTTTCCCATTTTTAGATGGTCAATGGAAACTCAGATGGGTAACGTGCCCCAAAGTCACACGATCCATGGCAAATAAGCATATTTTCTATTTAAAATTCAGGCATGTTTGATTCTAAGATCCACACTATAACTGTAATTATGTGACTTTTTAACCAGTATATATGTGTTTTTGTTTTGTTGTCTTCTTTTCACATTTTTTTATTTTTAGTTTTACTTGTAGATAAATACAATACCTTTATTTTATTGATCTATTTTTATGTGGTGCTGAGGATGGAACTCAGTGCCTCACACATGCTAGGTAAGCTCTCTACCACTGAGCCACACCCCCAACCCCTTCTTTTCACATTTTTAAGTACACAGTTAATGCATATTTATGTTGAAAATCTGAAAAACAGATGGCATCATAGATGACATTTGGGGAATAACTGGGCCTTTTAAATGAGGAAATAAAATTGCTAACAAAATTATAATGTATTTATATTTAACACTGTTAAAAGATGCTTATGATATATTTTAAGTGAAATATAGCTTATAAAACAAGTTCATCATACCTCTTTACATATGTGTTATATTACTTACAAAATATATTTACGTACACTCTATATGTAAATTATACAATTGAAAATATATGAAAAGCCGGGTATAGTGTCGCACACCTGTAATCCAAACGGCTTGGGAGGCTGAGGCAGGAGGATCATGAGTTCAAAGCCAGCCTCAGCAAAAGCGAGGCACTAAGCGATTCAGTGAGGCCCTGTCTCTAAATAAAATACAAAACAGGGCTGGGGATGTAACTCAGTGGTCTAGTGCCCCTGAGTTCAATCCCTGGTACCAAAAAAAAANTTCAATCCCTTAGCTAAAAAAAGGACTTTAGCTATGTGGAATGCAAACAGAGAACACATGGGAAATATTTGGGTATTTTCATCTCATTATTTGGAATAACTTGGGAAAAGCTAGAAAAAGCCAAGAAATTTGATGACAGATCCATCAGTCTTTTATTAATGATCACAAATTCTACTTAGAAACAACAACAGTATATGCATTTACCCTTCTCCAGGGAGTTTAGAGAAAGTCATTGCTTTTTCAAAGAATGTCTTTAGAATGAATCTTTTTGCTCAAGATACATCTCTGAATGCTAGACAAAAGTGACCTTATATACTCAGTCCAATCCCTTCATTTTATTAAATAGACAGTGAGTCCAAGATGGGAAAGTTGTTGACCTCAAAAAATACAGTCAGTTACTGGTAAAGCCAGAGAGAAAACTGAGTCTCCTGACTTCTGATTTAGGGTTCTTTCCATACTGGATCAGACAGTTAAAGTAAGCGGGTAATATTCACTAGGGTAAAAATATAGGGAATGATGTGGACAAGATATACTGAAAAGAACATGGTCTACCACTGGTCTGAAAAACACATCTACAGATTGGATTTAGCCCCTAGGTCTCAGGATGCATGTCCTATTATATCAAGTCACTCATTTGGAAACTCCAAAGCATTTATACATGGTTTATGTTATTTATATTGAACAGATAATGTTGTAGTTTTAATAATGATCATTTAATTCAGTTTCCAGTTAAAATGTCTTTTGCAACCATCAATATCATCTTGAATCCTTTCATTGTTGGGGAAACTTGCTACCTACCCTACAATTTAGTACATTTGATTTCCATTCAGCCCTAATCAGTAGAGGATTGAAAGCAGGGGTGCTTCACTACTGAGCCATACTCCCCCAGTCCTACTTTAATTTTGAGACAGGACCTTGTTAATTTGCTGAGACTGGTCTTGAACTTGTAGTCCTGCTGCTGGAATTATAGGCATGAGCCACCATGCCTGTTTTATAATACGTTTTTCTTTTTAATTGAAAGAAAACAAACTTCCTAGTAACTTCCACCTATTGGCCAAACTTTTACCTTTTAAGGCAAACAGGAATAAGTCTCATCCCTCTTAAAACTGACAGCTTTTGAAATACATGAATATGGCTTATCTGCCCTTCCAAATTTTCCCATCTCCCTTAACCATTCTTCATATGATATATGATACTCAACTGGATGGTGTGTTCAAAAAGGTGAGGGAAAGTCCCTCTAAACCAAAATAGCTTTTCTGATAGTCCATCATAATGCCTAAAATTAATCTAAAGTACTAAAGTATTCTAAGAAATGTCAAAAGAAGTGGAAGAAAGGTTCAGAAAGGAAACATGAGTAGGGTATTTGAAGTTGATATTAATAATAATGGCATCTAACATACATCAAAATCCTGCAGGATGTCAGGAGCTCTACCGAAATCCTTACATATATTATTACATTTGACTCTCACAATTATCCAAAAGCCAGGAATTCCATCCCCATTTTATAGATGAAGAAATCTAGCCTTAGGGAGTTGCAGTAAACAGCCACAGTCACTTAGCTCCAAAGGGGCAGAGCCAGGATGTAAACCAGATCTGTCTCAATATAAAATCGGTGTTCCTGCCTGCCATCAAGGTAGAAAGTATTGGAAAGAACACTGGAATTTGAGTTAAAACACATGAGTAAAAAAACCTACTATTGCCTGTTGTGTCCTGAGCAACTTAGTTAAATTATTTGAGCTTATGCCTTCCTCTACCTAATTCATTTCTCTCTCTCTCTCTCTCTCTCTCTCTCTCTCTTCTCTCTCCTCTCTCCTCTCATCTCTCCCCCTCCCTCCCTCCCTCCCTTCCTATTAAAAAAGCACAATTTCCACATGAGAACTGGATATTTTTCTATTAAGGATTGTTAATGGTTCCCATTGGCCAAGGGATGGAGAAGGCTAATGCATGAGAGTTTCTTTGGAGCAAAGTCCCCTTCTCTAAGCTCCCACCTACCTTCCTGGACTTCCTTGTTACTTCTCCATCGAGCCTTCAACATTTGATTAACTACTTGACTTCCAGCAAAGCTGCATATTCTCTTAGCTTTGTACTTTTTTTCCCTTGCTTTCAATGACATTTTCTATCTGGCGAGATTATATCTCATTTTCAAATCAGAGCTCAAATTACCCCCATGCCTTTCACTCCCTGGCCCACCCAAATTAACCTGTCTTCCCTCTGGACCCTTGAACACTGGTTGTGTGTCTTTCTCACTACAGTCTCCTGGTTACATGCTACTTTTAGAATGTGAATGTCTTGAGAGCAAGGGGCACATTTTGTTCATTAATTTTTATCCAACAACATATTAGCATAGTGCCTGGCATGTTTAAAAATACACATGAAGTTGCACCTACTAAGTGCAAGATGTAATGTATCCTAAAACGTAGTACTGGACCCGTCCTTTGATGAATGAACAAATGTACAAAACCAGAAAGACCAGGCTTCCTTCCTCCACATCAATTAGCATTTTATTAAATGTGATGAATTCCATTTGCTGCAAAACTACAGCTCTTAAATGACTTTCATTTGGATATAAAGATGTACTTTCACGTTCAGAGAGCAGAAGATAAAATCAGGTGCCCTGTCATTATTACAACCACTGTCATTATGGTTATGATGATGAATATGAGATTATTATTATTTTTATTATCTTTGGCAAATGAGTTTTCTTTCTTTCCTCCAGAGCTTCCAGGAATGCTTCTCATGTGTTTTTAGCCATCCCATATTGTTTTGACATCTCTGCCAGAGAACTAGATAGAGAGGGGAGAGGGAGAGGGGACCCAGAGACTGACCTTGGACTTGAGCTGGCCTGCAGCCGACTGCCCTGAGGCTGGGCTGCCGCCACCGCTTTGCCTCTTCCTCTGCTGAGCTCAAGGCCGCCATTGATCAGCTGGCTGAATGCTTTACGGCTGCAGCCTTGGACAGGCTGCTGGAGAAATTGATTGCAGTCAATTCTCAACAGATTGAGCCACATCGACTTGTCTCTTGGTCCCACCAATGAGTGCCTCGACTCCCCTTTGTAATTACCCCAGTAGTCCTTCTGCATATTGGCCAGAGTATAGGTTAGCAAGAGAGAGAGAGAGAGAGAATATGTAGGGACTAAAATGAAACAGCCTTCCCCAGGGTGGGGTGCTTTCTTAACTCACACCAGGAAACTGGGTCACCTTTGTTCGTTATGAATTTAATATATAGATTATTAGAAATTTTGATTAGAGAATCAAGTTGAGTTTAAGACTCAACCTCGCCAACTAATTTTGTAAATTTTTCAATTTCGTCCATAGAGGTGGGATTTAGTTTCACATTTGTAAATGAGAAATTGTTAAGGAAAACTTAATAACTATAAAATATTTGCAAATATAAATCTTCACCACTACTACTAGTCTGATGAGACAAAGATATGATGTGGGCCAACATTTATTGAGTATTTTAGGCACTAAGTACCACAATAAATGCTTTACAAGGTAATTTCTCTCCTAATAATTTTCAAAATATTTGCTATAATATGATATAAAGAAATTATTTTCCTCTATTTCATATAAGTGGACAGCGAGGCTCAGGAGTTTAATTAGACTATCGTCCAAATTTATCTTAGGAATCAAATTCAAGTTTCTCTGGACCTAAGGTTGCTATGAATGTCTGAAAACTATCAAGATGCTCACAAGCCATGTTCACATGAGTTTCTTTGGTGTTTCACTTTTAGCCTCGATGCTCATATGTTGCTCACAGGTGACACACTTAATACAGGCACCTTGGTGTGATATCCATGGGGTTAGATAGGCCTAATTTATTTCTTTTCAGCACAAAGGGAAGCTCCTACTATTTACATATTTAAATTTTTGCTTTTAAGAGGAACTGAAAATTTGAGTTGCTTCTATCTTGTATATCATTTTGATTAAGGAACCAAAATCATGCAGTGATTGATTCTCATGATGTGAGCAACATATGACCTGCATCAGAGCCCCCTGGGGAACTTGTTCCAAAATCATATTGTGCCCCCTCCTAGCCCTGTGCAATTGGAATTTCCAGGGCAGGGTCCCTAAGACTGAATTTTAACAAAAGCCTCTGGTGATTCCCAGGAATACTAATGTTTGAGAACCATTGTGCTGAAAGACACACGTCACCCAGAGTTCAAATTCTAGGTGGTGCTCAGCCTCCCCTTACCAGCAGGCCGAGCATGCCCTCCTCAGTCATGGTGGTGGTGGTCTGAACTCCTGTTCGTCTACCCATCAGCTGTCTTAACCCCAGACCTTTCTCCCCTCAGTAGTCAAGTTTAATTCAGAGGAATGGATTTAAACCAAAAGGATGAATCATAACTCTTCTAATTCAGTGGGCATCCCCATTCCTCTTTGCTGGTGGTTACTTAGAGGTGAGCATGTGACCTAATTCTGACTGACAGGAGGCAAAATCTTTCCAGAGGATTCCTGGGGAAATTTCTCATTTCTCATTAAAGAGAAAGGAGAGGGAAGGGAGGTCCTTTGCTCCATTTTTCCCTTAATAATTTGGAAACAGACCTGTGAGGATGTGATTCTTAAGGTCCTATACCTATCCTGGAACTATTAGGTGAAATGTGAGAAGCCAAGAAGGTAAGGATGGCATAGTAGAAAGACGTGAAGGTCCTGTGTCCTTGAAAATGGGCTCGGAGCCATTCCACCAATCCTGAGGTCAACTGATGCTGGTCTAATTGTATGAATAATAAGTGGCCTTTGGGTTAAGTCACTGTTAGTCAAGATCTATTATGGCAGCCAAAAACATCTTAACTATCTTCTTATCCAGTCTTGCCCTTAAGCATTTCTTCCCTTCAAAATCAATGCAGAAAAGTAATGTTGAAGCTTTATCAACTCAGCATGCTGCCTATCATGTGAGGGAGTCCGATGAAGAAAAATTAACATGGCCATTTGACTCTGCTGTCAAATATCAGATGTCATAACTAATCTTTGGCAGATTCTAGATTGCACTAAATTGATGGTAGGTTTCTCCAACCCGAATTAGTCCTATTGATCAGGGGTCTGAAAACCAGTGCCCACAGGACATATCTGGCCTCCTGCCTGTTTTTGTAAATTTGATTGGAACACAGCCACACACATTCGTTTACATGTTGTGTATTGTTGTTTTTATGCTACAGTGGCAGAATTGTCACACAAACCAAATGACTTCAAAAGCCTAAAATATCCTCAGTCTGGGCCCTTGGCAAAAATTCTTTTCTGATCTTGATATTGATAATATAGTTGTTGGTCAAGGAGAAAATCCTGTGTTTTAGATTCCAAGTGGGAAGGGGACCACCAAGTTTTTCAACTCAAAACATTTTCAGAATCAGGCTTTCCCCTTATCCAGACAGATGGGCAATCCACTTCACTAAGGGTGTAGACAGAGCAGATGATTGTAAATAGGATCAATATTTCTTATATAAAAGACAATGGAATCTTGGCCAGTTTTTGGAAAGGTAAAAAGGTAGGAACAAGTAAAAAGCTAGGTGCTTACTGGAGAAGGAGAAGAACTCTTGGGAGAGATGGGGACCATCAAAAGTGAAGCTGGACCCATTACTGAAATGCAAAAGAGTATCTTTTGATTGAGGGCTGAGTGGTGTGGTTTCGGGTTCTAGGATCAGGGAAGGTGGGTGAGTTCGTCCCTAAACCTTGAGGAAGAACAGCTTGTAGATTTGGAGCTGAACTTCAACTTGGTCTTAAAGGGCTTCCTAGGCTCTTCTAGCATGCAGACTGCTTCCGAGAGGTAATAAAAAAGCTGATGGAGAACCCACATTTTTGTGTTTAATTAGAGAGGTACGTGAGCACCCCTCACCTCCCATTTATTTTCTTTAGGGCAAGTATCATGAAATAATCTTATTTACAGAAGGCTTATGTAGGCAGTCAAAAAATATCTTAAGCAAAGAAGTGTGAAATAAATATCTTGTTTTAGATTTTTAAAGGACTAAATAGCATGTAATGCCTGGCTTGTAACCTTGGGCAACAACAGAAACTCTGAGCCTGTTATCTGGTCTGTAAAATGCAGCATCGGGAATATTGACAAGAATATACGAGGGTGTGCACATTGCCTTCAGAAACATGTAAAAAGTGTTCCTTAAATTATAAACTGCTCTGCAAATGTGAGGTGTCACTGTTATTATTGAATGAAACCGCATACTGATAGACCTACGGTTGAGTTGGCTGTCAAAGGTCCCCTAAAATAGCTGTCTAAATTGACCTGTTGAATGAGAATAATTCATGACTCTCTTTAAGATGTTGGAGAAAGCCTGCCAAGATGGGCTGTCTCTGCTTAGTAAAACTGACACTGAGGACATTCTTGTGGCAGTAACTAGCCACCAGATTCAACTTCTCCCAGAGACTGTTCCTTGTCAGAGATAATGGAGCAACTTCATCTGCCTGGAAGGGTGTGCCCATTTTTCTGCTTACTGAAAGGAGAAGGCACATACAGCGTGGTTACCTAACAGCTCTAACAGACAGGTCAGGTTGAATCCAGAGATACAGATGGTATAAGACCAGAAACACATCCCTGGGTACTAGGATGTGTTCAGAGCAGTGCCATCTGCAGAAATAGAAGCGACCCTCCTAGCCAGTGCATTTGAAGGGATAAACAAAGATTGTTGAACAGGATGTTCTTGGCAGAGGCTTCTAGTTGAGGAAGCTCTTTGTAGTGTATCCAGGGAGGTCCGTTCAGATACAGGAAAACAAGCAGTGTCCAGATACTGGAGATGGGAGAGAGAAGAGGGTAGTGAGCAGGGTTGAGGATCTTTGAGTTTGGGGCAGAAACAATTAATTTAGCCCTCATTTGGGATTTATAGCTTTCTAAATAAATTCTCTGAAATATTTAAAAATTCATAATTGTGTGTGAGTTGGTGGGCTATGAATGAGGTATCGTCTTTAACATAATACGCTTACATGGTGTATCTAATTCAAACTCATAGAATCAAACAGTAGAATGATAGCTTCCAGAGACTGGAGGGGTGGGTGTAGATAATTACCAACTGGTGGTTATAAAGTATCAGGTAAGATGATTAAGTTCTAGAAATCTGCAGCAGAACACTGTGCCCATAATCAACAGTGATGTATTGTAAACTTAAAAATTTGTTTAAAACATATCTCACATCAAGTATTCTTACTATAATAAACTTTTGAAAAATAATACATGAATCAGGTGTTGAATTTGGAGGTTGTTTAAACCGATCCTTCTTTCTTTTGAGCACATCTGCACCCCTCTTACATTCATGGCACCTATCCTGTCTTTGCCATTGTTAGATCTTGTGATATTTATTCAGATTCATAGACTTTGTTGAACCTTTCTATATGGCCATGTTATCCAGCATTGAGTTTGCAGGTGACTGTAATGGTTTAGATAATGAGGCATCTCCCAAAAGCTCATGTATGAGACAATTCAAGAAAGCTTAGAGGTGAAATGACTACATTACTAGAACCTTAACCTAGTAAGCGCATTAATCCACTGATATGGATAAACCGGGCTGTCACAGTAATCAGGCAGAGTGTGGCGGAAAGAAATAAATGACTTGTAGTGTGTTTTGGGGATTCATATTTTGTTCCTGGTGAGCAGAGCTGTCACTAGGTTCTGGTTTTCATGTCCTGAGCTACTTTCCTTCGCCATGATGTTCTGCCTCACCTTGGGCCCAATACAGTGGAGCCAGCCATGTATTAACTGAGACCCCTGAAACCATGAGCCACAGTAAACATTCCCTCCTCTACGCTGTGCTTGTCAGGCATTTTGGTCACAGAGATGGTTAATCTGACTAAAACAGAGAACCGATGGGAAGTCCTCTAAAGAGTGAAACTCAATGGTCCACAGCTGAAGACAATGGTAAGGATGAGTTTCACATACCTGAATGGAACTGAAGGATGCAGGCCTAAAAGAATTCCTCATTCACTATTCCATCCATATAAAGTATAAAAATAGCAAAAATAACCCAGGTTAAAGCCCATGCTGGACATCACACTCTTGGTGACTGTCAGGCAAGCAGATGCAGAAGGGATCACGCAAAGAGCTTTAGAGGTACTATTGATGTTCTGTTTCTTGATTTCAGTGCACAGATGTACTCAGTTTATAAAGTTTACAGAATTCACAAAGCCACACATTTGCGACAGTTCTGGAAGCATGTTATATTTGCATAACAAGTTTTTAAAAAGGAATCAGGTGTCAGGAATGTAAGACAAGCAAGCTAATGAGCAGCTCCGACAGGAATGTGCTGTAGCAGCACCCTGGGCAAGTCATTTCACCTGACTGAGCCTAGAGGCCTTACTTATAGAGATTAATGATTCTTGCCTGACAGGGTCACTTGAAAATCAAATTGGAAGGAAACACTGTATATAAAGTATGTAGCACAGGGATGGGTGCACAGCAGGCTCTGATTCCTGGTGGCTGTTAGGATCATGTGGTCCTTACATTGTCCAGAATGACACCATCTCAGACAACACACTTCCTGTATGCTGGAGGGCAAGAGACTGAGCAATGAAAGCAGAGATGAACACTAATATAAGAGTAGGTAATAAAGCTCAAAAAGCTCATTGGGGAAGAGACCATGGCATTTCAAAGATGTCCAGAGGCTGGATTTTATTCGGCAGATGGGAGTCACTGAAGACTTTGCATTTGAACAGAGAAATCCATGGAACATAGATGCAGCCGCATTAATTCTCCAGAAAGGTAAAAAAGAATAAAATTAAAGACCTGGAGATGAACCTTACTTTATTGAGAATGTATCAGGGCTGCAGAAGTCAGAATTGAATGATGTTGTTCCCATCATTAGAAGCCATGACAATGACTGCAATTGTTATTATTTGATTGTGCACCTGCTGGGTACCACACGTTTAAAGACATATCTCATCTAATACACACTCAAAGCACAATGGGGACTAGCCATCATTTATTGGGTTCTTTCTAAGTGCCAGGCATTCTTCCAAGCCTTTTATACGTATAAATACAGTTAATACCCCTAACAGACCTGTGAGAAAGGCACTGTTGTTATTTCCAGCTTATAAATGAGGAAACTGTAGCAAAGAGGGATTAAATGACAAACGACTTGTGTAAGGTCAAACTGCTCCCAAGTAACAGATCTGGGATTCAAACCCTGGAAGCTGGTCACGCCATGCCCATTCTGACACTCATCGTGCTATATCAACATCTTGGGCATTATCACGCCTGCATTCATATGGATCAACAGTCGAAATCAATGTTCAACAGGCAGTAGGCAACTCCATTCTCACTGTCACAAAGAGGAATGGACCTTTGTTTCCATGATGGTAAGGACTAGGCTTTTCATCACTACTCTATCTGCCACAGGAAGTGGTTTCCAATCAGGGCTGAGGAAAAAGAAAAGATCAGAAAAATATTGAAAGATGAAAGGGAGAGCAGTAACAATAGTGCTCATTCACTGAACAGTGATATGACGGGACGTGTACACGTCACACGTGTTTATGAGTGTTGTATGTGTTCATCTGTTGTTTAGTCCTTATCACGATCCTATAGGGAAGTTTCCTTTTTAATCCTTATTTCACTGATAGGGAAGCTAAGTCTCACAGAAGTCACAAAACCAGTGAGAGATTCAAAGTGAAGTCTCACACAGCCCCACGCAGAAACCAGCTCTCCTCACTCCACTCAACCACCTCTTAGCCGTAAGAAAGCTGATTTCAGGATCTGAGCTCTCCTCTCTCCAGTGTCCTCAGTGAATTCTGTACTTACTTGGTGTCCTGGGGCAGTCTGAAAAGCATTCCAAGTCTTAACCCCTGCAAGGAATTCTCCACTAACCTTTCCAATATAAGCTGCCGCAGCAAATTCCTTCCCAGGTTAGTAGAAAGCCTCAGGCCCCAGAAAAGCAGGTGCTTGCCTGACCCAAGTGTCAACTGCATCTGATATATCTCATTAGCCCTGGGGAGAAATGCAGTCTGGTCTGCCTGCCCTTCTCCCAGATGCAGTCAGTTGAAGCAGGAGAAGAACCAAGGACCTATTTAAGAAGGAGCCAGTCAGTGTCTCTCCAGGATGAGGGGAAGGGCACGGCTCCCTCTATCCACATGCCTTCTTGAATGCACAGAGCTTCCTTAAGATCTATGGCAGCCACTAGCCCAGCGGTAGGGCCAGGGCCAGCCCTAGACTTGGAAGAAATAAGTTTTTCCATGGCAGCCACTGAGAAGAGTTCAAAGGCTCCCTTTCCATAGTGGTCTCCACTTCCAGATCTATCTATGGGTCTGAAATCCTCTCCTGCATAATCTTTGGGTAAAGCTCCTTGTATAGTCAGGTTCAAGCAGAGAAGTAGAAGCAGAGTTAGTAGAATACACAAACACACACATAGAAACATGCACGTAGAATGTGTATATATGTCTATCTGTGTCTATCTGATCATCTATCTATCTGGCAGACCAGCAGATTGGAAGCTCCAGAGTGGGACGTATACTCTGTTGGTGGGATTTCTTCTTCCCCATGAAAACCTCAGTGTTGTTCTTAAGGACTTCCACTGATGGTATGAGGCCCAGATTGTAGAAGATAACCTCCTTTGAAATTATCTGATTTTGTAAGTTAACCACATCTACAAAATACCTTTGTTGAAATACCTGCATTCATGTTTAATTGTGTAATTATGTGATACAGCCTAGCCACATTGGCCATAAAACTTGGCTCATAAAATGTCATAGTCCTCTTAGTATAATAGAAAGGCCACCAGGATAGCCGTCAGAGTCCTAGCTTTCTTTTTTCTTGGTATCAACATTCCTAATATTACAATAATGTACATGCCTTAGACTGCGTAATTTATAAACAATAGAAATTTATTGCTTACAGTTTTGGAAGCTGGGAAATCCAAATATATATATATATTTGGATTTCCCAGCTTCCAAAACTGTAAGCAATAAATTTCTATTGTTTATAAATTACGCAGTCTAAGGCATGTACATTATTGTAATATTAGGAATGTTGATACCAAGAAAAAAGAAAGCTAGGACTCTGACGGCTATCCTGGTGGCCTTTCTATTATACTAAGAGGACTATGACATTTTATGAGCCAAGTTTTATGGCCAATGTGGCTAGGCTGTATCACATAATTACACAATTAAACATGAATGCAGGTATTTCAACAAAGGTATTTTGTAGATGTGGTTAACTTACAAAATCAGATAATTTCAAAGGAGGTTATCTTCTACAATCTGGGCCTCATACCATCAGTGGAAGTCCTTAAGAACAACACTGAGGTTTTCATGGGGAAGAAGAAATCCCACCAACAGAGTATACGTCCCACTCTGGAGCTTCCAATCTGCTGGTCTGCCAGATAGATAGATGATCAGATAGACACAGATAGACATATATACACATTCTACGTGCATGTTTCTATGTGTGTGTTTGTGTATTCTACTAACTCTGCTTCTACTTCTCTGCTTGAACCTGACTATAC
>NW_026000051.1:11548811-11583827 GCF_001458135.2 Marmota marmota marmota
AGATGTGTATAAGAGACAGATATATATATATATATATATATATATATATTCCAGCACATTTAGTGTCTGGTAAGAGACCATTGCTCATAGATGGCACCTTGTAGAATCCTCACACACCAGGAAGGAAAAGGAAACTCATTGCAGCTTCTTTTGTAAGGACATTCATCCCACTCATGAAGATGGTGTCCTCATGACTTAATCACATCACAAAGGCCCTGCCTATTAATACTATCATATTGGGTATTTGGTTCTAATAGCACTTGGGGAAGTCTTTTCTTCTCCCTAAAACTCAATGTGACTTTCTGAAGAATGGATGAAGTAAGGAAAGTGAAAAATAATGAAGACATGACATTTTCTGCAGGTATCTGAAAGCAAGCTTGCTTTATGGATGGAAAAACCTGGGTTTGTTCGATGGGATTCCAGAAGGCAGAGCCAAGTCCATTGCACTGAAGAAATGCAAATATAGATTTGGTTAAGGAAATATATCTCACAATGAGATTCCACTATGAGAGGGGCTGCCTTATGAGATATGCCCTCCTTGTTCCAGAAGAAGTACAACCCCTGAAGGGGAATATACCTTGGGAATAACAATATAGAATTACTTTTTGGACTAAATAAACTCAATAATTTTTTTCAGCATAATTATTCTTCACTACTGGGAAAGCTTGTTTTCTCTCTTTTTTGCTCCCCCTGTATCCTCCACTGCCCCCAAAGTTTTGTCAACTTAATGTGCCAGGCAACATAAATATAAACAAATTCTGAAAGAAATATTACTCATTTGTACCCATCAGATGCATTTTATAGATTTATTTATGAGATTAACTGTCACCGGTGTAATCTCTTAAATCAATTTAGACACTCTCACCCAGAAAGACACTGAAAGATAAAGCACAGTAGCAGTTTTGGAGTTGGTGTGTTAGGTAAACCTCACACTGATGACTGCTGTATGGGAAACATTGCTTTGCTAAAGATCCAGCATAAGCTAGGTGTGGCTCCTGGCCTCAGGCAGAGTAGTTACAAAGAAAATACCTGGCGGCTTATGCCAGGTGTAATTTTTAATAAGTCTAATGGAATGGGACCATGCTATAGGGAGAAGAGATTAATTATGATGAGGATGAGGAACTACATTTTTATACCTGGAGTAATTTAGCAGAGGATGGTGATGAAAAGACTTGGACAGATGAAAGTTCTAGAGAAAAGCCTTATGTGTGGACAGTACAAGTTGCACTCAGGATAGCTGGAATGTCATTGAGCTAGAGACAATGAGAGAGTAAGATTTTTCAGGGGCCGTGGAAAAATAATGGTGTCATTATTATAGAATTGGAAAGTGAGACTGGGATCCAAAACCAGGGGGTGGTTGGAAAAAAAGTGACAATTTCCACTTTTAAGAAATTGCCAAGGGACAGAGTTTTTACTACAATTTCCTTTGCTATTCTTAAAAGCCTCCTTACTGAAGTTGTCACTGGGAGTTGCCATATGTCCTAAAGACCTGTGTCCTGGTGGGAAGCAAGTTGCCACCTCTCCTAGTCTTGGTTTCCCCACCCGCAAGATGAGTGTCGGAAGATGCAGCTCATAAGCTGGAAGTGGCCATGTGCATACTTAAATACTTAGGGACAGGTTGTGTTTTCTGGTGGAGTTTATAACAGCTAGAAAGCAAGTCTCTAATCAGCTAAATCTGCCATCAAAATGGAGGTGGCAGAGTTGGCATGGAGACTAGTGACAGAGACATCTACCTTGTAGCCATCAAAGCCTTGTGCCTGTTGTCTGTGGAGCATGTCAGCTCTTTGGATTGTTCAGTGTGAAATTTAATTTGGGCTCCTGGATGAGCAGGGAGGAGGGTGTGAAAGATACGACCCTGGTTAATTTCATGTTTTAAAGTCCCAACAACCCCAAATGTACATTTCTCAGAAAAAACTGAGAACCTGCAGGCCACTGTGTGGAATGAGATGCAGTCCAGGGGGATAATGAAGATAGAGGAAAAGAAAAAACATAGGGTATATCATTCCCTGAAATCAAATAAACCCGAAAACTTCCATTTCGATGGGTTAGATTGACAGGCAGAAAGAAAAAGCAAGAGGATTTCATTGAGCTCTTGCCAATACCTTTGCACATAACTGTAAAGACTCCTTCATTTGGCCTTCAAAGCCCCTGGCCTCCACCCTAAATCATCTTTCCGTGGTCTCATCTCACTCTTGCTCAAAATCTTATGTGCCTCTCTGTAGGTTACAGCATAAAACCCAAACTCTTAACTGGAGCTCAGGTTCCCTTGCATGATGGGACCTGTCCCCTCTCTCCCACATTGAAGCTTTCGCTATCATCCCCAGCCAACTCCATCACTTGAGCACCATTGACTGAATAATTCCAAAATCTGTTGGCGCTGCCATATGGCTCTGCTTTTGTATGTTAAGTTCCTTTACCTAAAATCCCCTCTACTTTGGATCTCTTCTGCATTTCTGATACTGGCTGCTTGATATACTGAATACTGACTTCCCAAATACCACCTGAAGACCTTAACAAGTTACCCAACTTCTATCAATTTCTACTTGCCCCCTCTGCCTGAAGCAGAGAATACTCCCTACCTCTTTGGTTATTATGAACTTAAAGGTACATCAAGTATGGAGCATAGTGCCTGACCTAATAGAAAGTACTGAATAAATAACTTACTTTCCTTACAAATGTAGCTCAAATATTGATTCTCCATGAAGCCTCCCTAACTCTCCCTAACTCTGAGATGAGACCAGATCTAACTGTAGAATTAGGTGCAGTTTCCATTAATGACGCATTGTACCTTGACTATGTATCAGTTTCTGCTGTTGCTGTGGTGTATGCTGCACCTAACAGTCACTTATATGCCCCTTTTCCCACCATTAGAATTCAGGTGCAGGGATCAAGTTTGATCAGCTTTGTATGTCCAACACTAAGTCAAAAGTCTGACATGAAACTGTCATTTGATACATGGCTGATTTAATGAATGGCAGAATAAATGACTGTTCATGTGTGTGGGTTGTCCTTTAAGACCTAGATCAAATGGCTTAGGATGTCTTCTTTGACCCTATCAGTAGAACAAAAAGTCCCCTCTTGTACGCCATGTCTCTTTGCCAAAGCCCTCATTATATCACAATCACACAAACTCCATACAGGAGGCTCCATGTATTATTTCTCCCTATGCAGCCATTAGCAGAGAACCTGGAATGGACCTCACTCTATGGACCTCTTCACCCCCTGGTTCTCTTCCTTCTCTTCATTATCACTCTTCCCATGGCATCCAATGTTCATAATATCATCAGGGTCAGGACGGGAGAAGGTCGTGCCAGATGCAAGGGCAGCCACGTGGCTGGGTTTAGTGCCCAAGTCACACATTCAAATGCAGACTGTGGCAATATCCTCTGGAACACTGTTCATAGTTGTCTCAGAAAAATCGATGCTCAGGAGAAGCTGCAAGAAAAATCAGAAAACAAAAAAGGCCTTTGCTCATGGGCAAGAGGGTGTGTGTCAGCTTGTGAGTAATATCTTGGGCCATTTTGGTTCTGCTTAGGAAGCTATCAATTGATTGAGAGTTTGGAACAAAGCAAAGCTTTGAAACCATTCCAGATAAACAAGGAGGGGAGTAAAAATTACTGAAATGGTGCATGTGTATTTGAAACTATTTGTAGTGTGTATTTGTATTTGACAGAAAAATAAGCATAATACAAATTTACTGTGCATTTATTATGTGGCAGGCACTGTGGTTAACACTTTAATATGTATTGAGTCACTTAACACACACCACAACCCTATAAGGAGGGTAGTATTATTCCCACTTTTAAAATGACTAACTTGCTCAAGGTCACATTGCTAGGCAACTGACTCTAAAACTGATGTTCTTTGTGAATACAGAAGAGATCTGTGGGAATCAGGAATAACAGAGAGGTGCGTGTATGTGGTGTGATTTTTAAAAACAAACGCGACAGGTGTTTATTGAGCACTCAATATTTTTCAAAACCAAGGAAGTGAAGGCAAACGGCTGAGGACATTCCTAAAGATGGGGAGAGCAAAATGCAAAGACTTGAAATTATAGAACGAGGGTCTTCTGAGACTAGAAGGGATGAGGTCCAAGTGGAGGCAGAAGAGAGCTCATGAAGGAGCTTTGATAGCCCCGTGGAGAGATTGTCTTTTCTCAATCCCTACTGAAGGAGGACTGATTCTGAGCATGAACCAGGCAGACACATTTGGTGATGTGGCGGGAATTGAATCAGGACCAGAAACCTCACAGCAGGGGTCGTGGGAAGCTCCGTGGAACACATGCACGTTTGGGCAGAGAAGACGGACTTAATCAAAGATAAGCCCCGGTGTATTTCTTTTCAGGGGGCAGAGGCACCTGGAGATCAGCCGTCCTTGGGTTCCAAACCCCACTCTGTCGCAGCCTGACAGCGCCGCTGCGGGCAGTTCTCCTTACTTCTGTTGGTTCAGAGCAAGTTGAAGAAAGGAGCTTGGAAATAGCAACAGTGAAAGGCCGTGGTGTATTTGATGTTGTCCATGATGTATCGGTTAATTTTAAGCAGGTGACATCGTGTGAGTGAGTGTGGGAAGATGGAGGGAGCCTGTGCGATTCTGTGATTGAGCCTGAGAAGTATCTGGGACCCCAGGTGTGCCTACCAGGTGGAAAAGCTCTCCACCTAAAAGCCAGATTCTCACTCTCCATAAAACTGAAATCACCTGCCCTTATGAAAAGATCTCATAGACTGACTGGGGTGGGCACTCCTGGCCCCAAGTTCTCATCAGCAGGAGCCTCAGGTGTAAGCAGGGTGCACGCCATTCCTTTAGAGATCCAGAGCCTCCCCAGAACTGGAAGGGCTCTCCGAGGGCCACTACCCAAGGCCCACATCCCCTGACTCGCTTTCTGCTGCCAGATTCTGGTGACAAGGAGCGTGTCCCCCCTGGAGAGCACATCTTACTCTACAGGCCTCCTGTTCACCCCCCTACAGGGCCCTCCTTGGCTCCTGTTTGGCTTGGCTTTGGCTGATGTGCTCCTTCCTTCCTGAATCGGGGCCCTTCTTCCCTCACTGTCCTCTCTCTCTGGGACCACTGTTCCCCCCTGCTTGGCTCAGCCGAGTGTTTGTCATCTTTCACGCCCCATTTCCTGGTCCCTGCTCCTAGAGGTCTTTCCTAACAGCTCACCCCTGACAGTGTGACTACTTCAGACTAGAGGCCACTCACACAGGTCCCTGCACTTCTGCCTCACACCACAGAGTTGCTGCTTTGATTGACTTGGGATCTTTTTGTCTAGTGTCTATCTTTTCCCCTAGACCTGCAATTGTCAATGTCTAATAATTTTTTTTTTCCCAAGGAGACATTTCCAACTTGTCCCATTTGGGAGAGACACTAGGGACATTGTTAAGTGTTCTACCTTGCACCAGAAAGCCCCCCATTAATAAATAACTGTCTGACCCAAAATGTCCATAGTGCCACATCTGAGGAATCCTGCCATAGACTGCGAGCTTTATATGGGCAAAGACCTGGACTATCTTATTCATAACTTTATATCCTGATTGGCAGGTGATGCTCACAAATATCTATGGACACTCCTCTCTCGCTCTCTCTCCCCTTATCTCTTCCCCACACACATACACAGAGACACAGACAAACACATCTTTGGACCAGTCTTTTACACAAATCCAGCTCATACATGCCGCCTCTCAATGGCCACTCCTAGTTCCCATATATATGACCTAACATATATGTAACACTCTACTGTGATTCTTAAATAAAGTTATACTAATATATATCTCCTACCACCTAATAAGTAATTCATTCTTTGGCCCATCAAATAAGTCCTCTTAGTTTCAACATATGTCCATGCTCTTTCCATGATCCCCATTGAATATCTGCATCTGTGGGGGACCTGCCCAGAGACCTGGCACACTTACCCCACCTGTATATCGTTTCGCCAAACATGTCATCTTAGTAGCAGAGGCTTTGTGTGTTATCTCAGGTAAAACAGCTTGGACTAACAGGCATGCACATGCACATGCGCACGCACACACGCATACCAGTACAGAAGGTGCGGGGGGAGGCCCAGTGCCTAACAAAACCTCCCCGTGGCCCATCTAAGCCATGGGAGTGTGAAATGTATGCCATTAAAACTGGATCTGAAGCCAGACATCAAGCAGAGGCATCAAATACAACTCCTATTAAAACCTCTCTCCCCCATCCCTCCCCCCCCCCACACACACACACAACACCCCTTTACAAATTATCTTTAAAAAAAAAACAGAAGTCAAATTACATAAAATAATTTTAATCAACGTCATGCCAGTGTGGGCTGAGGGTGAAATAGGATATTAATGCTTTTATCTCTGCTGGGGACATGGCTGACTTCACCATTGATTCCATTCGAAGTCGCACCCCAGGTGTGTTCCCATAGCATTTCTGCATTAAGCAGCTGCGAGACCAGGTCTAACGTCTTTTATTATCTCAGCAAAGCGGCACACACTGAGTGGTGGGGCCATAATAGAAAGATCCAATACCCCATTAGCACAGCTAAATATTTGACTTCTAAACTCAAGTGGAAAATGAAACTCAGTGCCTGGAGCGGAGCTGGTAAGGGGTTGTGGTGTCTGCAAACTCTACAGCAGTTCTTTCTTGTGTTACCGCACTTTACAGTTTATGAAACATCTTTTCACTCCATTCTCACAACTCTAAAAAGCTACCTTTGCTTTGGTCAACGTAGCTAGAATTGCATTAAACCACAACAGATAAGAGAAAAAGTCCGGTTGGCAGTCTGTGTGTGATCACTGCCGTGTATGATTACTTATGCCGGAAAGAATGGCAGAAACCCCCCTTATCTCATTTTACACTGGGAGAAACTAAGGAAAATAAACACCAATGTCCCACAGCCAGCTGGGTGGCAGACCTAGGTTCCTGATGTCCAAACCTCCTGACTCCTAAAGCGTCCATGCTGTTCTACGACATCCCTGGGGAGACAAACGCAGGATAGAAGAGATAAAATGGTAGGGGAAAGGTGAGGTGACAAAGAAATAATGGCCTGTAGGCACTAACCCAGCGTAGGAACTATCATTCCCACCCACAGAGGTGAAGGAACCAAATCTTGGAGAAGGGAGGTGACCAATCCAAATGACCGGTCCTTAAACCCCCATGCCTGACTCCCAGGTAGATGGGGTCCGTAAAATGCATAGCACAGTCACCTTCAATCCATGCTGGCTCTCCTTTTCTCTCCATGCTCTAGCCCAAAATGTCAGTGTTAAACTGAGAATTGTCTAAACAGAAAATATGATTTCAGTTTGACATTGGGGCACCTACCGTCCTCCTTCCCTCCTGGTGTCCTGCCTTCCTTCTGTCTCCCCTCACCTTCCAACAAAGACGTATTGAACCCTCACCACCTGTTATGTGCCAGTCCTGTACTGGGCACTTGGGATGGAGGAGTGACTCACACATACAATGTCCATGTCATCATGATCTTCCCACCCAGCAGGAAGGACAGACTGTTATATTAATATCATAACAGAAGCCAGGTGCAGTGGGGCACGCCTGCAATCCCAGCCGCTCTGGAGGCTGAGGCAGGAGGATCACAAATTCAAAGCCAGCTCACCAGTTCAAAGCGAGGTGCTAAGCAACTCAGTGAGACCATTTCTCTAAATAGAATACAAAATAGGACTGGGGATGTGGCTCAGTGGCTGAGTGCCCCTGAGTTCAATCCCCAGAACCCTGCAAAAAACATCATAACAGAAAAATAGACTGAGAAACAGAAGGGGCTAGAAGAGTAGAGGAGATGGGCAAGAAATTACCCTAAACTTGGGCATGACCCTAAAAAGTGACGTCAAAGCTGGAACTTAAGTCAGACTTGGTCATGAGAGTGGGGAGAGAGAAATCTAGATGGAGAAAACTCCTAGAAGAAAGATACAAATGCTGAGAAACGTTAAGGAGACTGCTGACTTAGTCACTGTGAGCAGTTCATTATGGTCACAGGGCAAACCCATGTGAACTGGCCAATAAGGCAGAATTTGAGGGGCAAAGGGGCTGGGTTTAAAGGATGCTGGTTAATACAAGGGAGAGGTGCCAGTGGCCCTGGGAAAGGAGGACTTTCTCAAGCTCTAATGTGTAAACAAACCACTTGGGGATCTCCTTAAGGTGCAGCTTCTAAGTCCATAGGTCTAGGGTGCAGCCTGAAATTTTGCTTTTCTAACAAGATCTCGAGTGATGCCCAAGACAAAGCCCAGGGTCCACAGTTGAGTAACAAGGCCTGAACCTGTGCTGTCTGATTTAGTAGTCACTAGCCTTGTGTGGCTACTGAGCAAATGAGATGTGACCAGTTCAAATTGCAATGTAATGATAGTTACCTGTTTCTGAAGACCTAGATAGGAAAAAAACAAATGAAAAAAAAAAGAATTTTTATTTGTAATTTTTAAATTGTTTTCATGTTTTAATGATAATATTTTAGATATATTTCATGAAATAAAATGTCATTAAAATGAAGTTAGCCTATTTTTACTTTTTGAATGTGGCTACAACAATTTGTAAATCACATACTTTGATATATTGGTTTAAATAAATATATTACTATAATTAATTACCGCCTCTTTACTTTTTTTTTTAAAGAGAGAGAGAGAATTCTAATATTTATTTTTTAGTTTTCGGTGGACACAACATCTTTGTTTGTAGGACCGGGGCCACACGCATGCCAGGCGAGCATGCTACCGCTTGAGCCACATCCCCGGCCCACCTCTTTACTTTTTAAGAAGTAGGTGTCATGGGAGAAGAGATATCTCCAGAATAGGGTCTGAGGATTTCCCAGAGGAGAAGAGGAACTCGACCCAGGACCGTTAGGGTTTTTGACTGTTGCGAGCAAGGCTATTAATAATTACCTGGAGGTGGATTGTCTTTAAATGCAAGCGTATATAGAATCACACCAATCATCAAATATGAACAACTAATGCAAAAAGTGTTGGGTGTTCTGGGGCACCCCAACTAGCATTTAGTGCACACTAATTAGACACTATAAGTAAATCACACAATCCTAGGGCAACCAGGAGCCCTAAATGCCTCCTATGCCACATGACTTCTCTTAGAGGAAGAGCAGACATTGTCTTTGTCAGGTGTTTCTCTCCAGCGGATGGCTGGACATCAGGGCATAGTGGAGTCAACCCAGGGACAGACAGCAAGGTGGCCAGTCTCACCGATATCCTTGGAGCAAAACTCTTCCATGTGGCAGGACAAGTGGTTTAAATCCAGTTCCAAGTTGGTGATGTACGTTGCTGATTACTTACACACAGTGAGAGTCAATGTCCATTGGTTATGTCCAGTGAGATGATGTAATTGCAACTGGACATGTTCTTTGTGCATGTCCATGGCACTGTGCTCTCTATCAGTTGTAACCATTCATGGCTAAGCATGCCTATGGCTAGTGCCCCACAGTTCTTTATCAATTGTAAGCAGACATGACTAAGCATGCCTATGGCTGCTGTTCCTTATGGCCAGCAACTTAGTGAGTCTCAGCATATCCCAGCACGTCTATGGTAGATGCCCCTTAAATTGGCATGCATGATAGAAAAGAATTTCAGAATGAACCAGACAAAGGTATACACCGAAGTTTATTTGGAAGGTAAACTTTCAAGCGAGAATGTGGGCTATCTTCAGAGTGAGAAGCAGCCCTGACTTGTATTGGGGTCCAAATTTATCAAAGGGCTGTATCAGAGGACCAGACTGGAGGTGGATCCAGGGTGGAGTTGCACAATGTCATACCAGTGTTCCCTGCTCTTGCGTATTTTCCTCATTTTACAAGGCATAGGCCAAGGGTATGGTCCAAGGGCATGACCCAAGGTTTACAACTGTGTTTTCTTCATCTCAATGATTTGAGGGGTTTTCCCTCAAGATTCTATATTTATGTCTCTTTTTCCTTCATCCCTATCTCATATGTATTAGGAACTTTAAAATTACATACATGGTTCTCATTATCTTTCTACCAGACCGCACTGCCCCGGATGTGCTCAGCCACAGTTACTTTGCTCACGGTGGCTTTAGCACTGTGCACTTCTCACCTGGCTTCCCCTCTTAGAATGACCTCCTACTACTAATATGATTTAACCAGTTCATGGGGTTCCCCCACCTTGGAATCACCAGAGGAACTGGATACTTGACCCTAATTGGGTCTGATCTAGATACTTGACCCCAGGTTGTTCTTATGTACATTCAAGTTAGAATACTTGAAAGCGGAATTTAGATTTACTCCAACTCTTATTTTGCAAATGGTCAATCCAGTGAACTGAGAATGAGATCGGTTAAGGTCAGGAAACAATCAAGTTCTCTTCTTTCTTCTCTGTCTTCAGTCTTTCCTTTATAGCCTCTTGTGAATGTCATTCAGATTGACCCAACCTTGTGTTTCTCCTTCTAAGGTATTTGCATCTCAATGCCTTGATTATATCTGAAAGGACACTGTAGGTTGAGTAGCTAGGTGAGGGACCCAAGCTGAGAGTTAGGGAGGGGCCTAGACCAAATACCAAGGGAGTCTTAGTGATACTTTCCATAAATATAAATAAAACTATGTATGTATTCTCTGTATATTAGTGTCCAGTGTTAAAAAAAAAAGCATGGTGACATATTTAGTTATGTAAATACTGGCTGGCAAAGTTAATGCCTCTCTCTCTCTCTCTCTCTCTCTCTCTCTCTCTCACACACACACACACACACACACACACACACACATACACACACACACAAAATTTTATATATAACTTTTTTTGTAGACAGTGTCAGCAACCTGAGGCCTTCCATGAACATGAAGCCTCATGATGAATGGCCCACTGGGCCCTAAGATTGTCTCTTCCTGGGACTCATTAGGAGATGCTTTGCAGGTTGCCACCTGATTGCCAACCCCTTGCTTTGATTGCAGTTCATACTTGAAGTTAGTCTTGTGTAGACTGAGCAAGCATTGCCCAGGGCTTCCTTTTATGATTTCTGTGGGATTATCCTAATTATAATCCCCTAAGGAATGTCAACAGAATATCACCAAATAGTGTGGTAGCAGCATAGCAACTCCTGTCCTCACTTGAAGGATGCCTACTCTCCTCTTCTTTGTGGGTTCATATTTTAAGTTTGAACAGTGTATTTAGAGGAATCTCCATTACTCTCGTTTTCCCTAAAATGCCCTTCTGGGCAGGAGGGTGGATTTATAAAAATGTTCTCTAATGACTTTTAATAAATTAGAGAGTAGTTCAAAGCTGACATTTGATGGGACAGTTTGGAGGCCCAGTTTCATTCCAGTGTCATATAATTCTAGTTCCAGGAAGGGCCCCAGAAGTCATTGTGTTTAACCCCTTACTGTACAAATGGGAGGACATTGGCCCAGAGGTAGAGTGTGACCTGGTAAAAGTCCATGAAAACAGTGAGTGGATGTTTTAGTCCACTTCTTCACCACTGATACAAAAAGACTTGACAAGAAGAATTTCAGAGGAGGAAAAATTTATTTGGCACTCTCAGGTTCAGAGATCTCAGTCCATGGAGAGCTGTGGGCCCAAGGTGAGATTAAAACATGGTGGAGGAAGGGAGTGGAGGAGAAGGCAGCTCAGGATGTGGATACCTGGAAGCATGAAAGAGCTCTGCTCACCAGGGACAGAGTATATAGCCAAAGGGCCCACCCCTAGTATCCTATCTTCTCCAGGCACCTCTTACCTACTATAATTACCAAGTGGTGAATACATTCAAGAAGATGAATGCGCTGATTACGTTAAGGCTCTCATAATCCAATCATTTCACTTCTAAACTTTCTTGTATTGTCTCACACATGAACTTTTGTTGAACATCACATAGCTAACCATAACAGTTATGGTTATGGTTAGCTATAACATCACATAGCTTTGATGGGGGCTGGGGATGTGGCTCAAGCGGTAGCGAGCTCGCCTGGCATGTGTGCGGCCCGGGTTCGATCCTCAGCACCACGTACAAAAAAGATGTTGTGTCCGCTGAAAACTAAAAAAAAAAAAAGAAAATATTAAAAAATTCTCTCTCTCTCTCTCTTTAAAACAAAACAAAACAAAACAAAAAAAAACACATAGCTTTGATGGAACATAAAACCAAGTTTCTGGACTCCTACCCCTTTCCATGACCTCAGATGAAATTGAGTTGACATGACACCCAACAAGAGGCAACCTCATAAGTCAATGTTTCTTAACTGAGCAGACATATAGGAAAGCAACGTATGACTTCTGCCTTCAGAAGGTTTAACTTCTGCACAGATTCATATGCATTGGGATTGTGACTCTTGGCTCTTTTTTCTCATCTGTTCACATGGGCTTCTATTTTTGAGGGAATTTTTTTCTTTTTTTTTTTTTAGTACTTATGTTCAATAAAATTTCAATAAAAGACACATATATAAATTCAAAATTTTCAGTATATACATTAAAAAGGTAAAAAGAAACATCCAAATAATTTTAATAATATATTTCATTTGAACAAATAATTCTAAAGTTTATCATTTCAATATGCAGTTGATAGAAACTAGCACTGAAGTTTTTATTTTTTTGCTCCTTTTTCTCATGTGTATTTTATAGTTACAGAACAATTCATTTTAAGATAGCTCCTTTTCAGTGTGCCAAAGCCACATGTGGCTACCATATTGGACCATTCAGCCCAAGGCTTCCAGAGGTCAACACAACCCTGAGACATAACACATGCCCAGTGAATGTGTGATGAGAAGGTGGCCTGGCTAATTGGTAAGAGCAGGGTAGAAGATCTGGGGCTCTTGCCTCCTGCCCAGGGCTCTTTATACTATACCCTGCTGTCATGAAAATTGATTTATTTCCAGGACCTGGGAGAGTGCATAACAATGGCATGAAGGACATGCTGGTGGGATGCAGATGCTGAAGCACTGATTACTATTTAAATTTCTTTGTGAGTAGTTGTCCAGTGGGCACAGTTGGAACTCATTGTGTCCAGATCTGAATTCCCCTGCAGTCCAGATGCTGGATACCATTTACATAGCAGAAGACAGGCACCTGCTACCCAGGTTCCTTTTAAACAAACATATGCTTTGGGATGTGCCTGGGGCTCACTGGATTTCAAAACTTCCTCAAAGCCACAGGGCATCAGACCTGAGGAAGCATCCCTCTCAAGTTCTCTCTCCTTTAATCTCACATGTCTACATTCTCCAGATTCTTCAGTCCCACCAAAAGTCACCTTTGGAATGCCTTCCTAGATCTGGGCTGGACACCCAGAATAACCTCCTTCTTCTCTGGATAGGAGAGAGCATAGTTCCCATCATTCCACCTGTACCTGTTGCTTCCTCCCTGTCTCACAGAAAGACCGATTCTAAGAAAGAGTCATCTCTTAAGACTAAATAACTATAAAATATCAGCTCAAACTGACCTTGTATAAGAGTTTTCCAAACTCTGAATAGTTACATGCCACCTCAATCTTTTTTTTTCTCTAGTTATCCATGCATTCATAACAACTTCCTTTTTTTTACATATTTCTACCTTTTAAAGTGAAATAATTTTATTTTTGAAGAGAGCAATAATATCCTAAAAACATGAAGAAGGTATGTACATTGGGTATTTTTTTCCACATAAAATAAATATGTAGCTATTTTACTAGAGTCAGAATATATTTAATATTTATATATAGCTATATATAGCTAGCTAGTCTCTGTGTACCTCTGAAAACCAGCTGTGCTTCTGCCAGTGACATACATATCTCACTTCTACAACATTTTTCTAGGGTATCACCTTCATTAGATAGAGCCTAAAACTGAAGCAGGGAGAAGCAGGCTCTGTCTCCAGGGAGCTTTTACAGAGATTTGGTAGCAAAAGTGGCTTGATACTGAGATCTGCTGGTTCTAAAACCTGAATTCACACTCTTCTCCTGTTGCAGCAGCCAGTGGTGAGGGCTCCAAGCAGCCGTTTGATGTCATAAGAAAACAGGGGCTTTAGGTTCAAATTCAAAATAGGTTCGAATCCAAGCTGTTCAGTTGTGGGTGTAAAAGCTAATGCCAAGTTTCTGTTACTCCTCCCCAGCATGTATCCTTTCAAGAAATGGGGGTGAGGCATTTCCTGGAGTTGAGGGAACATTTGCATCTATAACCTGGTTAAGTAAAGGCCCTGTCATATCAATTAGCCAAGAGATTTCCAATAGAATTGCAAAGAAAGCCACATAAGTCATTTTAAATTCTATAGTAGCCATAGTAAGAAAGGGGTAAAAGAGATAAAGTTAGTTTTAATAATATATTATGTTCAACTCACTATATCCAAAATATGCCCGTTTTAAAACATAATTAATATAAAATTTATTAATGAAATAATTTCCTTCCTTTCATACTAAATTTTCAAAATCCAGAATGTATTTTGTATTTACAGCATATGTAAATTCAAACTCTAAATTTTCATTGAACAGTTTGATCTGAAGTTAGATTTCACAAAATTTATATAATTGAAAAAGTAAATTCAGATATCCAAGTTTTCCAAACATACTTACAATTGCTTCACTAATTGAATTATTGGCTTTTAATTTTAGATTCAAGTTATTGAAAGTTCAATAAAATTACAAATTCAGTTCTTCATCACATTGACTGTATTTCAAGCTCTCAAAAACCACATGTGGCTCTAATGGCTATCATATTGAACCTTATAGATTCAGCACCTACCTTTGTTTTTATATTTTTTTTTCACTGTAGAATAGTCATTATATGTATGTCAGAAGTAGGCAGCTTTAAAATTCTTGTACCTGTGTGATTTATTGGCTTATCATAACAATCTACCAGACCATCTAGCTAGATAGTAATATCCCACTGCAGTAATAATAATTAAAAAAATCAACACTCAGGAGATTAAGTGACTATTCTAGGGCCACATAGGTAGTAAATAGTAGGATGAAGTCTAGAACTCAGAGTTGCAAATTTCTTGAACAGAGCTTTGCTCAAAATCCTTATTGAAAATTCTAAGTTTACCTACTATTTAGAGAGTAGTGAGATTTGAAGACAAACTTTCCAAATGTATTCCTTTAAAATACTTGCTTTATCACATACTTGGTATTATGTTAATAGCTTGAACTCATCATTTTTTTTTTTCTTAAACTGAAGTGAAAGAAGATGAGGTTATTGGCAAAATGCTGAACTAATTAGCTCTACTGCAGGTTTACTTAGAAGGCTCATTTTAGCAGCTGTATTATTTAAACATCAGATAACTGATTTGTTAATAACTCTTTTTCTTCCTCTAGTGAGTATAATTTTCTTCTCTGGGGTTCAAAAAGGTAAAACTTTCTCCACATAGAGGCCTGATTGTAGTGTTCAGTCTTTGATAAGGTTTATTCTTGCAAGGTTTTCTGGTTCTTTTTCTCTTTTCTTTTTTCCCCCCCAGGTTGCCGGGTGTGTGGGAGTGCTAATCTATATAGGATCTATTTTTTTTCCTCCTCTGTTTGTCTTCCTTTGACTATTTTCTCATGTGAAGGCAAATACAATAATAACATCTTACTTTCTAAAGCTCTTTTCATCCTGATCGAGTTCTGAGTGCCACAGAACGCATTGCATTTCAAAACTTATGGAAATGCAGTCTTACAGGTTACAAATTTAGACAACACGAGAAGACAGACACATGGGGCCCTTGAAGCACATTAATTCACTCACAACATGCCGGGTCCTCGGAGCAGCTACAATTAATCGTCTCCTAGTGAAGCCAAGCCTTTTGCTAAAGGTAGCGCAGACCTTGTTAAGAGAAGGGAATGATGTTTATTTATGTGTCTACATTTCCATGTGATTATTGGGAGCCCACACAGATCTGCTGGGCTCAAACCAGCAACATTAGAAGAGGATTCTGTGATTTTGCTGCAGTTTTGCAGACAAACCAAGCATTTGCATCTGGAGTCTGTGTTACTTTAAACACCATGCAGAGGTTAACTATAACACTTCAGAAGATAAAACCCAATTCCTTGTCATCTTGTATGAGGCCCTACCTAAACCATAGCCCTGCCTCATCTCAGATATCACTCACCCACGTGGCCTAACCTAACCTCTGAGCTCCCTGTGCTGTCTACCCTCAGCCACATAGGGACTCCTGTTTGGACCAAGCTCCTTCTGACCTCCAGGCTTTCTTCTTAGGGTTTTGCATCAACACAGGCTCTGCTGGCTTTTCCAACCTCTCAAATTGCAGCTTCTTCAATGGGCCTGCTCTGCCCACCTGATGGTTTTTATTATATTTTCCCATGCTACTGTTTTTCTTGCAACACTTCAGATATGTGCCTTTTGTATGAGGTAGGGGGATTTCATTTGTTTAATTATTTCTGTTTGTGTTCCTCATCTGAGTGCAATTTTAGCCATACAATTGAGCATGCAGGATAGCCCCAAGAATCTATTCTCCTCAAATGCATCACTTAGTTAAAACAACAAACAAACAAGCAAAAATAGTGCAGTTGAGAGTACTCACAGTGATCTTACTTAATACAAGTTTCAGTGCTTAGGAGTGACTTTTTATCCCATCACCCATATTGAAAGAAAGTAACTTAAAGAATAGCAACTTTATCCATGTCTCCCAAGCTCATGGCTGGATGCAATCATTGCTCAGCTGGTTAGATTGACAGGGAAATATGGCCAGGGGGAGTTTGAATCACTACCATTTCCATCCAACTACCTGTCATTTTATACATTGGTGTTATTTGGGGAGCAACTTATTCAACTCCCACTTTCATAGCTAATTTCTTTTAACTACACGTAATGGGAAGGAAACCCTAAAATGAAAAAGAATCAAACTAAATCTCATTATACCTCAGACCTAAATCAAGACTCGAGCTGATTTTCGATAGAAGAAATGAGCTTATTCTACACTATAGCCCCATAAACTCTGGGGGAGACAGAGATGAAAGAAAAGAGAAAAGAAACTCACCATTGTTTAATGTTAGAACGTTCAAAGACCTCTCACTTATATAGTCTCAAGTGAACTCTCAGGATGCTAGAATAGAGGTCACCATCTATATGTTTCCCATGAAGACTATTGGACAGAGGCAAGCAAAGATTTGTTTGGGCAGATTGATGCTTTGCTATATGTGCCATCAAGGATGTGTCTGTTTGTGTGTATGTGCTTCATTTGGATTTCACCTCAAGAGTTTACTCAATAGTCTATTGACAACAACTTTGGGGATAATGTTAGGAAGGAGTTTGAAATTGTGTCAGGATTTTGCCAGGAAATGTGGTGATTGATTAATAATGTCTGTTAGGGCATGGACATATAATTTAAATCTTTGATAATTCCAAGTACCAGCTATCTGTGTAATCTGGATTTTGAGTCATTGTCATACCTGGATTTTATTTCTTACTCGTCCTGTAAGAGAAGTATGGTCTTCAAAAGGTCGTCTCCTTCTGAAAGGGTATTGGGAGTCTGTTAAATCAGAATATTGGAGTAGATGATTGATACGCCTTTGTTTTGCTGAGATAGTCTATGATTTTATAGGAAGTTTATAATGACTGTATTATTAGAACAGGCATACTCTTAGGTAATGGCACATTCCATTCTGATACACCAGCATATTTTTTTCCTCCTCTTCTTCACTTGAACAGATTAACAAAATGGGATGTTTGCTGATATAAATAATGCAACTCTTTAAAATACCAATATTGACTCATTTGGAGTAAAATTAGAAGTCTGTTACGTGTTTGTTCTAACACATACTGGGAAGCAGTCATTTTATCCCAGTGACAGCAGTTGACCTACACATTGTACTCTGTATGCTGAACATAGGCTCGTGATCATGAATGTAGAAGAGCAGGGAGTCACAGAGGCACACTTACAAGGAAAGAAGATCTAAACACACTGTGATTCATAAATTAGAAGGGAATTTTCTTCTTCCTATGACAAAATACAACATGTGCTTTACAGAAAGATTAGGGAGTGTAAAGAAAACAGCTTTGAATATAAAGTCTATGGTAGCAGGACTTCTGTCTGTCTTGCTCACCCATCTGTCCCCAGTGATTTGCAATGGCTGGAAGTAGTTAACAAATAGATTCTGGATGCATAAATAAGTGAATGTATGTCAGCAAGAGATTAAAATCAACCAACCAACCAAACAAACAAACAAAAAAACCCACTTAATTTTGAATCACAAAGACACCAGAGTTAACAAATAATATGCTTCCACCTATACTTTTCATTAGCAAACATTCTCATATTTAAAAACCATTTTGTTGAGATACAATGTACAGAATAGTCATCAATTTAAACTGTATAGTTCAATGCATTCTGACAAATGTATAGAGGCTGGTAGCCAGCACCATAATCAAGATATTAAAAATTTTCTTCACTCCCATAAATTTCTTGTGACCCTTTTGAAGTGAATTGCCTGTTCCTCTTCCTGACTCTTTCCAACCGCTGATCTGATTTCCCTCAGGATTGTGTTGCCTTTCCTGGGTCTCATATTCATAGAATCAAACTGCATGTTGTCCTGTGTGTCTTGCTTATTTTTATGTAGTGTAAAGCTTTGGAGATTCATCCATATCTACGTTTATCAGTAGTTTGTTCCTGATCTTTTTTGTATTTGTTTTAGAATTTGTTTACCTATTCACCAGTTGATAGGTATTTAAGTCATTTCCAATTTCGGCTATTGTTATGAAGCCGTTACTGACATTCCTGTAGAAGTCTTTGTGTGTACATGTATTCAGTTCTATTGAATAAATATCTAGGAATGGAAATGCAAAATTAAAGTTTAACTTCTTGGGAAATTGAAAACTGTTTTCCAAAGTGATTCTATCATTTTGTATTCCTACTGGTAATGTGAGAGTTCCTCTTGCTCTACATTCTTAACAAAACGTACTGTTGTCATTCTTTTTAATTTTAGTGATTCTACCTGAGTGAGTAGAATATCTCATTGTGGTTTTAATTGTATTTATCTAGTGACTGATGATGTTGGGTGTCTTTTTTCTTGTGCTTATTTGTATTCTGTATATTCTCTGGTGAAGTGTCTGCTCAGATACTTTCTAAAATTTCTTCTTCCTTTTTTAAAAAAATTCTAGATGTTTATCTTTTTTACTAGGGTGGTTAATAGACTATAATATATGTAGATTATATATATTTATATATAAATTATATATTATATAAATCTAAATTACAAGTACCTTGTTATATGTATACTTATAATATATTTCCCAGTCTGTAATTTGCCTTTACATTTTCATTAGAATGTCTTCTAACATACAGGATTTTAATGTTGATGAGGTCCTATTTGAAAATTCCTTATGATTTGTGTTTTAGGTATCCTGTAGATGAAAACTTTCCTTAACCCAGTATCACAAGGATTTTTTCCTATTTTATCTTCTAAATATATTTATTTATTTATTAGCCTTTATGTTTAATTCTAGAATATGTTTTAAGTTAATTTTTAGATCTGACACGAGGTAAAAGTTCAGGTTTAATTTTACAGAAGTGCATGTTCAATTGTGATGAGCAGGCACAGTTTGCTCAAAAGGATAAAATCGTTCTGCATTGAGTTACCTTCTCTCCTTTATTAAAAATCAATTGGCCAATTATGTTTGCAGTATTTTCTAATATTCTATTTTAGGGATATATTATTATCCTTATGTTATAGTTTGAATATGAGGTATCCTCCCAAAAGCTCATGTGGTAGTACAAGAAGATTCACAGGTGGAATGATTACATTATGAAAGTTATATATAACATTATCAGAGGATTAACACATTTGATGGATTAACAATTTGAATGGACTAACTGGGTGGTAACTAGGCAGATGGGGCATGGTTAGGTCACTAGGGGGAGTGCCCTTAGAGATATATCTTGCTCCTGGTTCTCTGCATGATCTCCCTCTCTCCGCTTTCTGACTGCCATGAGCTAAGCTGCTGTCAACCACCACACCTTTCCACATAATGCCCTGTCTCACCTCAGGCCTAGAGCAATGGAGCTGACCCACCATGAACCTCTGAAACCACAAGCCTAAATAAACTGCTTCTCATATATGTTGGTCTTGTCAAGTATTTTGGTACCAGTGACACAAAGCTGACTAATACACCTTATGCCAAAATAATGATGTCTCAAGTTCATAAATTTTTACATCTTGCAATCTGGTTGTTTAAATCCTCCCTTTTGTTCTTTTAAAAAATTGTTTTGGTTACTGTATGTTGTTTGCATTTCCAAATGTATTTTACAACCAACTTCTCAATTCATATAAAGAATTTGCTTGTAAGGATGTTGTTTGGATTTAAATTAAATCTATAGATCCATTTGGGGGAAAGTGCTTAAAAATATTCAGAAAGTCTTCTAATACACATCCCTATTTATTCATATTTTTAAAAATTTCCCTCCGCAATACTTTCTGGTTTTCAGCATACAGATACTGCCATTTTTATTAAATTTATCTCTCAAGTGCTTCATGCTTTTTAATGCCTTTCTAAATGGTATCTTTTGTATTTTGACTTCTAATTATTCATGATTGATAAATAGAAGAACTACTTTCAAACATTTATCTGGTGTCTCACATACTAGCTCTAGGAGTTTTGTAATAGATTTTTGGGGGGATATAATGTATATAAATAATCATACTTTCTGCAAATAAAGACAGCTTTAATTTTTATTTCCTGATCTTTGTGTAATTTTTGTTTGCTTGGTTTATTTTATCTTACTGCATACTCTCAACCTCTAGCACACTAATAATGGGAGTGATGAAAACAAACATTCTTGAGTCATTTCTGGAAATGTGGAGTATAAGTCTCTTACCATGAACTAAGAAAACAGCAATAGGTTTTTTTTTTAAATGCCTTTAAAAAGATAGAAATAGAATAGAACTAGAAATAGAGAAATCTATTTTTTCAACCAGTTTTTGAATGTCTTTATCATAAGTAAGAGTTTGAATTTTTCATGTTTGTTTTGCATTGATTGCAGTAATCATATGAGATTTCTTGTTAGTCTGGTAATTGGTGGATTACATTGATAGATTTTTTAATGTTATTGTATAACGAGTAATTTCTCAACTTTACCCCCCTGGCTCTTGGGATGGATTTTAAAGTACTTGATACATTTCATCTGAGTTTTCCAATTTTATAACACAAAATTGCTTGTGATGAGATATTCTCATTTCATGTCTACAGGGCATGAATGATATCCCCTTTTCCATTCCTGATATTGGTAATCTGTGTCTTTTCCTGTTAAATCTACTAAGCCTTTTGTCAAATTTTATTGATCATTTCCCAAAATTAGATTGTTTCTTAATTTTCTCACATGTTTGCTTGTTTTTGTTTCTTCAGTCTTCATTATTATCATTTGTCCTTTTCTTCTACTTAGATAGATTTTGTTTGCTTTTCTCTTTCTGGGTTTTAGTCTAGAAATAAGATCACAGATTGAATTTTTTTTTCTTTTCCATTATAAATATGTGATTGCCATAAATTTCTTTCTCAGTACAGATTTTCCTCTATTGCATAATTTTTTCATGTTTTGTTTTAATCTTCATTCGATTAAAAATATTCACATTTTTTTTTCTTGAACCTGTCAGTTATTTAGGAATATGGTTTTTAGTTTCAATTTTTTGAGAACTTTAAAAACTGACTTTCTATTTTCTGGTTTCTAGTTCACTTCCATGTTCATCAGAGAACATATTCTTAACCTTCAATCATTTTACCTTTATTTAGTTCTTTTATTATAGGGTGAGTTCTGTAATGTTATCTTATGTGGTAACCACTACACTTTCATGAAAATAATACATACTCTGCTATTATCCTGAGTCTTAGAAATGTCCATCGGGTCAAGTTTGTTGATGATATTGTTCAATACTTCAAAATAATTTTTCTTAATTCTTCATATACATATATATAGAGAGATATATGTTTAAAAAAACTACTGAGGAGAAACGTAAATAAATCCCAATTGAAATTTGAGTTCTTCTTTAATTTTTATCAGTTTTGCTTCATATTCTTCAAAATTCTTTGTTAATTTTAAATCTATTGATAGGGTTTTCCAATAAATTGGTGCCTTTATGATTATAAAATGCCTCTTTTTCCTTGTTAATATTCTATTATGGAAGTGTACTTCATTTAATTATTAATTTTGATACTTTATTTTGTTTTGATTAATGTTAATATGGCATATTTTTCCATTCTTTGACTTTATCTTTGGTTTTATATTTAAGTCGTTGTAGGTAGCAGATAGTTCGGCCTTGCTGTTTCTAGTACAGTTTATTATGCCTGTTTCTTTTTAAAATTTAAACCACTTTATTAAGGTATAACCAGTATATAATAAGTATACATAATTTAAATGTACAAGTTGATATGTTTTGATATAAATATATACACTTAAAAATATCTCAGTCAAGAAAATGAACAGATCCATCTTTAACCAAAATATTCCTTGAGCTATGCTTTGGTAATACATCCTCTGCCTTTCCTCTTATTATACCTTTTGTTTGGAGTTTGATTATTTATATTTTATTAAACTACTGATATGGATGAATTTATAGCTACTGCTATGCTCTTTTCTATTTGTATCACTTGTTCTTTGTTTACTGTATCTTGTTACTTTCTTGATTCTTTTGTATTAATTCATCATTTTCTGTAGCTATACTTCATCAATTTATTGGCCAAATTCTGTTTAAAAAAATAGTTGGTTGATTTCTCTAAGGTTTGCAATGTTCATCTTTAACTTACCACAGTCTATCTTCAAGTAATATATGAAATTACCTATTGTATCTTAAGACTGTATAGTTCCAATTATCTTATTCTGGTCTTTATGCTATTATTTTCATATATGAAATATATTATTTCATATATTTTTTACCTCTATCTGTGTTATAAACTCCATAACATTGTTAGTATGCTTTAATATAAGTAGACAATTATCTTTGAACAATATTTTAAAATTAGATAAAGATTCCTAGGTCTCAGGACAAAAAAACTAGAATAAGATATTTTGCCTCTAAACTTAGTCTCTGGGTAGTCTTTGAATAGATCCAAACTCCATTTGGTATCATGTTCCTCGAATCCTTCAGACTTCTATTGACATTTCTTATGATACATATCAGCTGGCAATAAAGCACCTATTTGCCTTGGTTTGAAAATATTTTTAGGCTTTTCACGTTTATTGTCATTGGATATAGAGTTCTTGCGTGATGATAGTTTGCTTTCAGCACTTCAAAAATGTGGTTCCATTGTCTTCAGACTCTCATGGTTTTTGACAAGCAGTTTGCTATAATTCTTACCTTTGTTTCTTTGAAAGTGTATTTTTCTCAGACTGCTTTTAATATATTCTCTTTATCATTGCTTTTCAACAATTGGATTATGGTCTTAATCCATTGCTTCTGCTTTACATTTATTGATATAAATTTTTAATTGTTTTTATAAATTTTTTAATGATTTTTTCTCTAGAGAATTTGTCTTATGCTATCCATCTCACAAGATGACTTGATGATATAGTTTTTTTAAATGTACAGTTTTCTACAAATTTGGAGAAAATATTAAACACTATTTTTTCAAACATTTTTTTGCACCATTACCCTGTCCTTTGTGTTCGAATTATACACATATTTGTCTGCTTGACATGGTCACAGAGCTCACTGAAGTCTAAGTTTTTCTTCCTTATTGTTTTTGTTTTGCCCTATGCTTCATTTTGGAGAGTCCACTGATTTCATTAGGTTTTTTTAATCACTGTGACCAAAACACCTGACAAGAACAACTTAGAAGAGGAAAAGTTCATTTGTAGCGCATGATTCCAGAGGCCTCAGTCCATAGGTGGCTGACTCCATTTCTCTGGGCCCTCGGTGCAGCAGAACATCATGGGGAAACGACTCAGTAGAGGAAATCTTCTCAGTTTATTGGTGGGTTTAGGAAACAGAGAAAATGTGGAAGGGGACACTGGGAAGATGTGCTCTTTCAGAGCACACCCCTCAAGTGACCCACCTTCTCTAACCATGCCTGACCTACCTACTGTTACCACCCATTCCGTTAAAACTAGGATGGAGTGGTTCATTTACACCTCTCACAATCCAAACATTTTACAACAAAACATTTTCCCATTAACAGGAGCTTTGGATGTGTGTGGGGGCTACCTCATATCCAAACCATAGCACCCCCTTTACCACATCTCAAGTTTATTGAACTTTTCTTTGGCAGTGACTAATACCATTTTTCATTTAGATATTTTATTTTTATATCTGTAATGTTCATTTTTGTTTATTTACATCTTTCATTTTTCTCCTCCCTATATTCATGGGTTTTTTTTTTTTTTTACTTTCTTGAACATACTTATGATGGTGGTTTTAACTTCCTTGCATTCAAATTTCATTATCTACATTATAGATCAGGTTCCTTAATTTACTTTTCTTCTGGTTTTTATAGATTTTTTAGCTGATTTGCATGGCTGATAATTTTTCAGTAGCTGTTAGATATTGTGAACTTTTATCATGGAATGTTAAGTATTCTCTATTACTTGTATCAGGTTTATACATATGTTCCTTTGTTCTGGCATCCATTACTGTACATGAAAAAGATTATTTTTAGGGTTGTTTTTTAAAAAAACATTTTATTACAAATGATCCGGAATAGTACTTATTCACAGAATAACTTCCTCAGAAACTGGCACACGGTTCATACATGGACAGTTAAGCTCTAGTTGGTGAAAATGGGTATTATTCCTAGTTCTCTGTGAGCTCCAGGAATGGTGCTGCTTCCCACGCAATCTCTTATTCAGTCTCATTCAATGTCATCTCAGAAATAAACAGGTCATACTCAGTTAAAAACATGAGAGGATGGCACAGAAATCTAGAGATCATTATTTGAGTAGCACCTTTCTCTCTGTATTATGCCCTGAAAATTCCATTTTTCTTGTCCTTCCTGAACTACAATCTCCATCTCTCAATTTGATAGAAGCTCCAGGCACCATTTGTTCTCCTCCTTGTTCCACAACCTATACGGTGCCTCTCCAAGCAACCAGGGCAGTCATGGTGCTGGCCTCTCAATTCTGCACTTCCCTGCCTATTGTTCACAGTCTTATCTTTGATTATTTAAAAAAAAAAATCACTTTGATTCCTAGGTATGTAAGCGAATTCTCATCACTGTCAATCCTTCATAAGTGGATGTAGAAATCCCATAAACACATTTTGAAAGGGCTCATAATATACCTCTTATAGGTTTTTTTTTTTAAATTTCTGCATGCACTATGAACCTTTTCCTAGATCATTAAAATTGTTTTTCAACAACTCAACTTCAAATGCTTGGGAATAATTAAATGGCTTCATTTAATCAATTCTTCATGATTATACATATACGTTATTTAACTACCAAAAATAACACCATTGATATTTATACACTTTAAAATTAAAAATAAACTAAATGATCACTGCCTCCATCAGAGTAGAGAATGAGTGATGAGGAGTCGTGGGATGATTTGCCATAGGCACTCGTTTTCCAGAATGAGATCCTTTAATGGGCCTGACCAAGAAATCTGGAAATAGAGATGTAACCCAGAGTTGCAAAAATGGTGATGCAATTGGAAAGCCATCCATTAGACCTCCTTGAGCCGAATAGTGGGCAGACTGCAAGAGGGAGATATGTGAAAAGTATATAAGTTAATTAAATTTATCTTCTGGGTCATGTCCTTGAATTATAATTTAGTTCAGTTTTCTTCACCTTCTTCATCTTCAACTACCATAATTTAGAAAAGCCTTAAAGGACATTTTAAAAACAGTAGTCTTAGTGGCACTTTCAATAACATTTCTCTAGCAATAAAAGTATCCTAAGTATGTACTCTCTGTATATCTATTTATTCATAGATGGCATACATTATTGCATATATAAAGTATGTTTGCTACTGCTCACATATATAGAAGTCGAATTTCAATATTTTCTTCTCAAACCTCATAATGAATTATATTTTGACTTCTAAGATGTATGTTTATCCACATTGGAGACCACTACTCTCAAATATAGAAGAAGTGAAAAACAGGTGAAGTGGCTTATTGAGTTGATACACAGCAATATAAGAATTACAAGGTTATGACTCATATTTCACCTAAAAGGAAACAGAATTAGATAAGAGATACCTGTGATGGCACATGATGTAAGCAGAAGACTCCAATACAAATGCCAGTCTCCTCATTTTGAACACAAAGAACTTTCCTTTGCACCATTGTGCACTATCTTGGGAAAATAATACTTCCTGTCTAGTTTATATGGACACCATATGCAAGTAGCCTGTCACCTCCAACCACAAAATCCTCATGATACAATGAAAACCTTAGTTTCAAAAACCAATCACATAAGATGGGCTATTAAATTCATGCAATCTAATGATGATAAAAATAGCCACAAGAGATCCTAGAGGAGATGACATTTAATCCCATGATTCTGTATCATTTGCTCTTCATTCTCTCTCTCATTTCAGTCATAGGAGGGAGTGAGGTCAGTGGGAATTAACTTTCCAATTAGTGAGGGGAGGTTTTGGAGAAAAGTAGGCCTGAAAGAATAAAATGAAAATAGGATAGAAGGAGGGAAGGAGAGCACTTGGATAACAGAGGGATCTTCGGGGGAAATTCCAATTCCCTGCTGCTATCCACCACATAATCATATAGAACAGACACCAAAAGACTGGACTAGATTCAGTCACTGACCTGGAGATGAAATTCTCCATTTTCCATTATCAACTCAGCCAGAAAGCTACTCCCCCTGGAGCCATACTTAGCCAACTTGCTATCTTCCTCCACCCTGCCTGGTTCATAAACACAGATACAGACGTGGAGGGGCACAAACCCAGCACTGTCTTCCCAAAGGGCAAACTATTTTTGTACTGCATCAAGCCGAGTGCAGGGGCCAGAAATGGTTGTAGTAAATAAAATAACAATATTAAATCCTGTTTGCAGTCCTGCCAGTGATGGGTAAAGGAGATAAGAAGAGAAGACGAAGAATCAGAACTGAAAATCTTGAGCCCACTGGCTATAGTAAAGTAAATACATTTCAGAGACTTGCACTTCGGTGTCACAGAACAAGCATGGATTCGACAGTGGAGAGACTGTGCTTATACTCCCAGTTCTAGTATTTCTTGTGCCTAGATTCATAGCACACCACCTCAGCTTGAGCGACCTTAGTTAGAAGACATTCAAATGGGAAAGAGATGATCAGTGTCATCATGGAGTTGTTTGTGACATTAAGGTAGAATAAACAGGAATGTGGTTAGTTACTGTTTAGTGGTTAGTTCTCCAGGGTCATGACCCATCCCCCCTTCCCTCCCACGCTCTTCTACCTTTCAGCTAATGTGACTGATCCCTTTTCCAAAGTCCTTTGGAACAGCTAGTCATCACTTTAGCAAAGAGTAAAATGAAATGGATGAGATAATGTATAATAGCATTTAATTAAATCTCATACATCAAAAATATCATTTCAACATATACCCAACCTAAAAATTATTATAGACATTTTATATTATAATTCTGTACTGTGTCTATAATATCTGGTATATATTTCAAACAGCTCATCTAATTCAGACAAACTCTAATTCAGTTGTTCAACAGCCACCTGCTGCTCCTTCCACAGTGAGTCCAAGAGAAGGCAACTTTCTTTCTGAGGACTGAATGCTTTCCTGTCCACTCTTGGGTAGCAATGATCATTAGGTGGCCTGGGGAATGCTTCACGACACCAGCAAAGTTTTGAAGTTTTGATCAATTTAACTATCTCTCCTGATATTTGAGATTCAAATAGCAGGTTGAAAATGAGATGGAACTTGAGCTCTAAGACCATTTTAGTCCTGATACAGTGTCCCATGGATATTTTAAAAGGCATCTCCTATTATTCAGATAATAAATAAATAAATAAAGCTGAGAAGAGAGTGGGCCAGAACATATTAGAGTCCCTGTGCCCTTCGTTTCCCATCCAACAACGCTCACAAGTTAAAATGCTGTTTGTGTGGCATGAATGCAGATGTGCCCAAGAGTATAAAACCCTTGCTCATTCTACCATAACCTAAATTTGGCTGGCTCGCTAAGGCATGGAGGATTATACAGTTTAAATTGGATGAGAAGGGTGATGGTTGTTAAAATACCATCAACAACAACAAAAAAATCAAAAACAAAAATAAAATAGAAATCCCATGGTCCACTCATGAAATAACATTTTATCCCAATCTCTCCGCTAAACCAAAGCTCTCCTAGAAGACAATCTTAAGTGACTCTGTTAAAACTGAGATTGTAGCTACTCATGTGTGGAAAGGTGCCCTTGGATTTCTAAAAGCACGGAAGCCCTGGCAAAGGTCTAGATCTATGGGCATCTAATAGACAAGGCAATGTGGGCCCCTGGATCTTATCTAAGGTAGATGCCAACTTCCCAGGAGACAGATGTTTGTGCAATGGATTCTGGGCACAGTCAAATAAGACCACCACTTAGAGAGGTATTTGTTCACAGAAGAGAAACACAGTCATGTTCCATCAGAGAGTTAGAGAGCAGCAGAATATCAATGCAGCTCTCCAAGAGCCCATTCAGCCGAGTTTGAGCTTATGATGGACAGGTATGACGACTCCAACTCTGAAGATAACGAATGCCACAAGTGCTTGAAAATGGATGGGAAGAAACATCTCCAGCTTCTTCCCAGCACACAAGCTGTGCTTTGTGAAGACAGCCAGAGGAGCAAAGAGCCGGGTCTGAGTCTAGCTCATGGATCAAGGGACTTCACAGCCGTCTCATCTGTAGTATGTCCATGGGAAAGGATAAGTTCCTTGCGTGAAGACCCTGACTGTCCTCAAAGAAACTTTGGAAAGCAGGCAGGACCTACGCTGGCCCACCCTGGGTGGCCTCCTGGGGTTTTGCGGATCCAGTTAGTGTTAGCCACTTGTAGGCCATTTTCCGGCTCTCAAATGTATTTCAACTTACAGGTAATTTTTTTTTTCTGAACAAAATGAATTTTTAAAAACTATCTCCTCCGTCTCATATCCTTGACCTTCTTCACTGCATGGTCTAAATATGGTAATGTGGTCCATAATACGAGAATAATTTCCATTGTTTGACTAGTTGTCATAGTCCAGGTTAATGCACCAAGAAGGAGATATATTCTGGTTTCTTGCTACGTGGCAAAAATTCCTAATATCTTGGCATGTAGAAAATAAGAGAGACAAGAAGAGGAGACTAAGTGTGGGTGAGCCTAGGTGTGTGGATTTTTTTTCATAGTCTGAATGCCTGCTCCATGCCTGCTGAGCCTTCAGGTTCTGGGTTTTAGTTCTGAATCTGCCGCTCATAAACCAAGGCCAGTGTGCTTTCTTAATTTTCTTGACAATGAGGTAACAAACCATCTGATTTAATCACCTACTTCAAAGAGTATGTTAGGCACTACCCCAAGCAACAGTATTTTTAATCCTTACTCAATTAAACAACTTAAATGATGATGTGTCAACCTGGCATAGGAGAAAAGTGACACTCTTAGAAATGAATCAACCTTGGACCAATTGAACTAGTGGCCGTGGTGGGATTTGAACCCAAGACATCTTGCTGCAATGATTATGCTTTTAACCACCGTGTGCAGACCTTATAGCAGAACTGTCATCCTAAAACGTTTTACAGTGCTATACTTAATTTCATGCATTAATCTTAAGTATCTCGATGGTAGCTTAGGAGCTTCAAGACTGCTTTTACCAGCCATCTTTCAGAAGGCTAGCAATGAACTGTGAGGATAGAAAGTGGATCACTTAGTCCTCCCTGGCCTGGTGCATGAGAGAGCAAGGTTTGAGCCGGGATTCTGTTGCCATGGAGCTGAGACCTAGACTGCACACTTGGTGCTGCTGCTGGTGGGTCAGTAGCTCCTGCGTGGATGTGATACAGCAGCTGGCTGAGCTGCAGTGAGGTCCGAGTACACGCTGCAGCTCTCGCAGTACCACCTGGCTAAGACAGAAGGTGCTTCTGAGGTTTATTCATTTGGTTCTCTTGCAAGGAAAGCCCAAAGGATAAAATAATGTTCTTAGGGTCTGTATTAGTAAGAATTTTCCAGAGATTACAGAAATAACTGGATAGATAAGATAGAGAGATAATTAAAAGGATTTGGCTTATATGATTATGAAGATGAACATGTTCCCCGCATCCTGCAAGATCCTGCAAGTCCCCAGCTAAGATGTAAACGGACCCAAGAGAGCAGATAGTGTAGTTCCAGTTTAAGTCTCAAGGCTGAGAAGTAGGGGAGCTGATGTTTCAGTTCAAGTCCAAAGGCAGGAAATAGGCAACATCCCTTTTGGAAGACAAACCGGCAAGAAGAATTCTTTTGTATTAGGGAATTGGGGGAAAGTAGTGACAGATACGATCAACCATTCTGTTCTATTCAAAATTTCAACTGGTTGGGCAAGGCTCACCCACAAGAGAGAAGACGATTATTCATTCTAGGATTTGAAGGTCAATCTCATCCCCAATACTCTCCCTAAAAACACTCCAAATAATGTTCGACAAAATATCTGGGCATCCCACCCAGGTCGCCATGTAAAATTAATCCTTGCAGGGCACACTACCAAGTAAACAAAATAAAGTTTACAAATAAAGGGAAAAGCCACAAGAAAAACATGAGCTTCTGAATTCAATGTGTGCATTCTTTCTTTTAAAATACTAATTTCCTACATTTATATCAACATATTGATTAGAAATAGCTACCCGTGTGCATTAAGTAAACCACTGTATTGAAGTTACTGAGAGAGAGATCAAGGAGAGGGAAATGCCACACACAGGTTATTGGTAAGTGTTTTATTGGCATTTTTCAATGTATAGATACCTGAGTTATGTTCTGTAGTCTACTTGAAAGAAGAGGCAATTAAAATAATATTTTAGGTTCCACTACCTAATCACCTTCACTTTCTCTCATTCTTTCTAATGCTTGTGAGTTTGTGCATGCAAAGTTAAAAGAAAATAGAATCAATTTTTTACCATCCATGGTAATATTTAATGACATCATTAAAATATTTCAATATTAACTGTGACCATTGAATTGTAAAATGTGTAAGGTTCAGCACTATTTAAGAATCTTTCTGAAAATATGTTCTGAGACTCTAATACCAACCTAAGAAAGATGTTAAAAAAATACTCTCTCTATTGAAGATACTCATTCTAAGAGATTTCTGAGAGTCCCTCAACGAGTGAGGAAGTTGACTATCTAAAGGTTTACCCAGTGTCCTTTCAGGTAAAAATTTTAAATATGTACATAAAATATTTTAAATATTTTAAAATTTAGAATTACTGGCATGTTTCCCTAGAGATGATTAATGGAAAGATTCCATTAGAGCGAGGGGCTGGTGATGTGGACATGGTTGCTTTTGTAGACCTGATCTTTACTGCATATGTTTGGTAATGATCTCCCCAGTCTTTTCAGAGAAACAGGATGGAGGTTCACCAAGGGGAACACAAGCCTTCAGAGCCAACTGGGCCTTGGGTTGGGATGGCTGGAACTAGTTAATATGGCATTTGAGCTATGTGTGGAGTGGTCCTCCTGAGAGCTAAGAGCCCACACAGAGAAAGAGGGGAGAGAGGCAGAATGGATACTGGCAACACGGTCAAAACCTAAACATGGCCAAACTCTGCAGTTTCCAGTTACAGGAGCCAAAACATTTGTCCTCCTCCTTTCTCTTCCTTTCTTCTTTCTCCTCTTCTTCTTCTCCCTCCTCTTTCATCTTCATCTTCTCTTCTTCCTCCTCCTCCATCCAGCATCTCCCCATCCTTCTCTTTTTCTTTCTCCTCTTCCTCCTCCTCCTTTTCTTCCTGTCTCTCCTCCTCCTCCTTCTTCTTCTCCCTCTCCTTCTCCTCCTCTTCCTTCTTCTTCTTCTTCTTCCACTTCACCCCTTCTTCTTTCTCTTTGTTTCAGCTAAGTTTCATAAGTTTCCTGCCATTTGCAGGCAAAGAGTACTCATTGATATAGCGGGTTTGATAAACCACTCCGTCTCAAAATCTGTCTAAAGTTGTGTAGCCCCTGGTGTGTGTAGTGATCCTGCAAGATCATTACTGTGGAAAAGCATATGACTTGGTTGTATCATGATATGATTATTTAACAGAGTGATTATCAGCAAGATCTAATATAAGCAAATATCTTAGCACAGAAAAACAATGGCCAAATTAACTAACTGTGACTTTGTTTATCATCTTTTTGTTAAATCAGAACTTGATCTGTTTCTAGGGATACCTGTCCCTAGCAAAGTCCGTGATGTCCATATATCAATGAAAGAGCGTTTCCTATCCACAAATATGTCTGAACTTCATAATGTTGTATTTTATACAAGTAGCACCAGGGACTCAGGCTCTGCAAGCAATTTTTTTATGCTGAAATTTGTAATAAAATACAAAGAATGATCTGAGCTATCTAGCACTGGCCCTTTAGAGTAGAAAGGAGAAGATATGCTTAATTCACAACTTGGATAATTCTTTCTATTTGATCTTGCCACTGGCTTTTATCTCTGAAATATAAGGAGGAGCTTCACCAGGGATGGAACCATACAGGTCTGCCATTTGGATTTCCCCTCCTGAGCCAGATCTCATTGATTGGCAGTCATTGCTGGAAGGTTGTGCTAAGAAGTGTTTTGGGTTTTGCAGGAGAGAGTTCCGTGATCTATTAGTAATGGCTACCCCAGGTAAGAGATGGGCAAGGGGTGGTGCAGAACAGACACTAAGAGATGCTGAAAATTCAAGAATGTGTGATGGTATGCAGCAAAAATTAACCAGCTGAACTTGAGCTTATTGCAATAGAAGTTCATTATAAAGTGGCAAAAAAGATGTTAAAGTCACAAAATAACAAACCAACCAAATAGTAAATATGAATCTGTAAAGAAAATATATTCCAGCAAGATGTCCCTTGGAACTGAAACAGATGAGACTTACAGTCACTGGTCACATAGTGTGTTTTGGAAAAGAGCAACCCAGCTGAGCACAGAGGGGCACAGCCACTGAAGAGGGCTGGGTTTCCAGCCCAGGTCAGCTCTTCTTGCCAGCTGTGGGTACATAAGCAAATCATTTTACCTCTCAGTTTCTTCATCTGCAATAAAGGGAATAATCTGACTCACTGCTTTTTTGACATTTATTTTAATTCACTTAATTTATTAAATTAAACAATATTCGTGAAGCATTTAGCATTTTCCAGAGCCTTATAAACATGAAATAAATGGCAAATAAAAGCAAAAAAAAAATTACAGAAGTTCTGGTAGTGCCACTTTGTCTACCTCTTCCTGATCAGTGTGGTGACTTGTCAGTTTGTCACATGTGGGGTGCTCATGGTATGGAGGTGGCACGTGTGACCACGTGTGGAGAAATGTTCACTCAACAAACAAACAATAAAACCTCTCTACTCTTTCATCCCATTTATTTTAAAGGCCTCTGGCCAGAGTTGGCAGGACATCAAGGTTAAGTACATGGACTTGAAAGCACAACTATATGAATTTAAATCTTAAATTCTTACTAATTCTGTTCTCATTGGGGACGATAATCATAGCCTCTGCCTCTTGGTATTTTTGTGACAATTATATGAATTAATGCAGGGAAAGCACTTAGAGAAATGTTTGACCCAATGCAAGTGCTAAATAAATGTTATTAATAACTATATGATTCCTATTGGGAAGCATGAGTCTTCTCAGGACAACACCCTTTTATTGAGTCCTATGTCATGCTCCACACTAAATGCTCATCTCATTTAACTGTTATAATAACTTGTTGGGATAGGTATTACTATTAAGGAACAGACAGATGAGGATGGTGGGAATATAAGATTAAGATAATAATTCTATAAAATGGGCCCACTGTGCTGACCCCACATGCTTTTTTTTTTTCTTCCAAGAAGCAATTTACCTTGCAGCCCTGCCTGGCCCCAGTGGACAGGATATGTCACATTCCTCAGCAAACTACTGGCAACTGCAAGGGAAATATAGGCCCAAGAACATATGGATAGGAGGAACCCAGGAAACTCTGGAAACTAAGGATAGTTCCTCCTGACCATGAAATCTATAAGAACTTATGATCAAGAATTTAATTAAAACTGGCCAGCACGGGCCAGGGTGCCCTAGAGTTACCATGGCAGTGGGTACTTGAAAGTCTGATGTCTTCTTGCTTTCAGTCACAAGTCAAGAAGTGGACCTCGGTGGGACTCTCCGGAAACTTCTCTGGTTCCCCCAATAAAACAGGAGAAGCATACTCCCTTGAGAATGTCCCCTTTCCCTTTTCCCACCTCTTCAATAAAGTCATTCCTGTTACACTGAGCGACATTTCTGAAACTTTTCTGACTTGGTCTCAAGAATGGAGGTTTGAAGGACAGGTCTTTACACTGCCTTACTTTCTCAGAAGAGCCCAGCTCTATAACATTACTTCCTAATGAAACTGTATGTTTCAGGAGGGAGTGGTCTGTTCAGTGCTCCGGACTAAATATTTGGCTCAGAGAAGGCACTAGAAACATAATTCTGGATAAATTATTGGATCCCCATTTGACAAATGACTTTGAGGCTTGACAGGGCTACAGGTATGCATGGAAGGCTTACTATGTGACTTCCTGGGGTGTGATGATGTCAGGTCAGGGCTCCAATCTAGTTGACTCCAAAGTCCATTTCTCATATCCATTTTGCTCAGTGACTTGAAAATAATTAGTGATTATTCACATCTAAGCAAGAGTGATGTCATGAAATTGGAACACTGTTTTACTGGGAGCAAGGTTTATATCTATAAAGCAAACTCATGGCACATACCCTCACCCCAGTAGATATTCATCCAGATGGGATTAGCTTCCAAATTACATATTATCAGGGCAAGGCTTTGTATAGAAAAGAAGTCACTACATGGTACAATTTTGTGAGCTAGAGTAGGGTGATAGTTTTGTCCCTCTCTGGCCTGAGAGATATTAACAGGTGGACATGAGGATAGGTTATCAGGGATGGGATATATGAGAGGAAATCTCAGATAGGTTAGTACCACCTGACCGTGAGATGTCAGGGCTGAGAGAATGACTGCAGAGATGACTTGATCCTGCTAATTTATGAGTAGATTGTATTCATTTTCTTTTGCTGTGCAGCAAGTTTCTATGCATTGAGTGTCTCAAAACATACACACACACACACACACACACATATATATATATA
>NW_026000051.1:11583852-11606363 GCF_001458135.2 Marmota marmota marmota
TATATATATATATATATATATATATATTTTTTTTTTCTTTCTCACGGGTTGTGTTGGTTTAAAGTCCAAGAATGGAGTAACTGGCTTATTCTCTAAGGGGCTCATCAGACTGAAGTTAAGGGGTCAGATGGGGCTTTCAAGTTTAACATTGGTTTCTTTGTGGTTGTAGGGGTGAAGTTCCTGTCTTATTGCCGTCCTTACAACATGACCCTCCTAGGCATTTCATTACCTGGCCAACTGCTTTCTTGTAGACTAACTAGGCATGTCTCTGACTTCCTCTTCTGCAACCAGCCAGAGAAATACTGTCTTGAAAATTAACATGATTTAGCTGGCCTGCCCAGTTTTCACCATATAAAATAAAATATTCATGTTATTGTCTCATTATATGCACAGAAACCACTGTTTAAGGCCATCTTAGAATTCTGCCTTGGTGGAGAACACAAGACCCAGAAGGACAGATGGACTTGATGTGTCTGAGGCACAGAGTTGGCTGGAGGTAGAATTGGATTAATAGCTGTGCATTCCTCTTTTGGTTTACTACTGCCAGAACTACTTTTCTTCTCTCTTTCAAATACTTTCAAATTTCTATATCTAAAGCTCAGTCACTCAGATATATAATGTTATATTAAGATGCATTTGGTATCAGGTGACAAAAACCCCACTCAAACTGGTTTAGATAGAAACCTTTGGATCCATTTCCTCCATGTTGCCTTTGTCCCAGATTCCTTCATGGTGGTGACAAAGGCAACCTCCAGGACTTGGTCATCAGATCCTACCAGCCTAAGTGTATTCATTGTTATTATTTTGCTTTTAGGAGTACTTTTAAATAAGATTCAAGCAATTCCAGCAAATGTCCTGTGGTTGATTTGTGTGGGATTAATCTATATCAATACCATGTCTAAACCAATCACAGGAACCACTGAGATAGACCAATAAGACTTTCTGACTAGCTGGCCCTGGTCAGAGGTCCTTGAATCAGGGAGTAGTCTCAGCATCTCTTGAATCATTTGGATTGAGAATATTAGAAGGGTGGTTTCCCAAAGGAAAATAAAAGTGCTGTTAGCAGAAGAGGAAAATGGATGTCAAGGCAGGCAGAGGCTAAAAATAGCCTATGTAGGGCTCCCCCTAGTGGCCCACGAGGAGAGTAAGAGCTGGCTGGCCTGTTAGAAAAAGGGAGGGGCTAGGAGGGAATAGGGTCCAGTGAATTGATCATCAAACTACCTACAACTGTGTCTAATGAGAAATGAAGAAAGAACTGGTACACAAGCACTGATGCATTTGTGCCTGGTTCAAGTTGTGGATTCTTCATTACAAAGTATTATCCTCATGCAATTCATTCTATGGCCCTGAGCTGATGATTCCTGTATCGTGGGGCTACCTGCTGGGCCTACCTCATCTTTAAGTCATTGCAAAAAAAAGTAAGGTTGCAGAAAACAGAACAAAACAAGGGGTCAACTATGTGGGAGTTAAAGAAAAACAAACCTTACATGAACTGAATTATTAATTCCAGTAGGATATCAAGGGAGTTTGCAATAAGGAAATTTCTGGAGCCTCAGCCAACAAGATAATATTTTTCCAGACTCCTTTCCTGATACCTGTTTTAGAATCATTGGTCACCAAAGCAAAAATCTGGGCAGACTTAGGATAAGGAAGCTGGAACTTTAGCAATCTAGAAGGAGGAGGGAGGAGAGAGTGACAAACGGGGAGTGGGGGGGGGCATGCCTACCAGAACCAGTTTGCATGTGCTCTTGTCCAAACACATCCGCTCTCATAGCCTGGGATTCGAGGGGAGACCAGGGCAGGAACAACTCTTAGTCCAGGAGTCAGTGTGTGGGAGCAGGACTCCAGAATATCAGTATGTGTGTTGAAGGACCACAGCCAGTAGCCAGGAATACAAACAAGGCTGCCATATGCAAATATCCATCATTAAAGGCAGAAAGTGAGAGCCCTGCAGACCCAGAAGAGACAGAATATACTTAAGGATTGGAAGGACTGAAAAGAACTTCTGTTTACTGAATAAATATGTGCTAGGCTCCTCCTATGTAAAGTGCTAAGTATCATAGTGGCCATATATGTGGTTTCTTTAGCTGGTTGTCCTGGGTTTGGATCTTGGTTCTGGTATCTGATATGGGACCATTTATTTATCTCTGTTTTATCTGAAAACGGGGGTGATGAGCATAATAACAATAACAACATCATAGAGGTGTTGGAAGGATCAAATGAATTAATATTTGTGAAGCACTGGGAGTAGCTACTGAGATATAGGAACTAATTAATACATGTTCATTATATCTTTATGTGCCAAGCTGTCATCATAGATATCAATTTTATGCTTTTTGAGTTTTAGTTCTGGCTGAGGAAACATACATTGAACAAAAAAAAGTTACCGGTAATTATTTAATTACAATAAGGATACATGTTATGAAGGAGATTTTCAGGGTTGTGAAAGAGCTGGCAGCCTTGTATGGGGGACAGGAAGGTGACATTTACAATGATACTTGAAGGATGAGAAGAACTTGGCTGGGCGTGGAGACCTAGCATGAGCTTAGAAGCGGAGAGGACTTGGTGAGCTCTAGCAAATGGAAAAAGACCCTGTGAAGGGCAGAGCCAGGCTTGATAGCAGAGAGAAAGTCGGGGCCGGATAGCAAGTGAGCTAAGTAGTCAAGGAGAAGTCAGAGTTAGTCATTTGGGCTCAGAGGACTGCTGGGGAGAGGAACGTAACAGGACAAGGTGAGGGCACCCGGAGAACTAAGAACTAAGAACTAGTGAGCACTGACATTTTTGCAGACGGAGAAGGTACAGGGTGATCACCAGGCACAAATAAGATTGTAAAGCATATAGGGGGCCAGAGGGTAGGGGGCAAGGAATTCTGGGCAAGACAGTTCTGACTTTGGTATGTTGTTAAATCTCCACCAGGCCTTGGATAAAGAGAAGGATGGACGAGAATTTCATTTTCAGCCCACTGCCCCAGCGGTTTGGATGGGAAGTGAATGGGGATGTTGGGGTGGGGGGGTAGGAAGGAGGTGAAGAGAGACGTGCTGCCTGGTACTTTGACTCAATGAGGAGATGCTCGAATCCACCTCACTGAGAGACATGGAAGGCTTTGATTGCTTCTGACATACAGTGATCACTCAATAAATATTAGCTCCTATTAATTCAACTGCTTTTAAAATGGAATTAAAATAGCTCTTGATAGGTGTGATATATTATACCTTATATAGAAGCAAACTTTTTTTTTCTGTTAGCTCTTCCTAGTACTTCCTAAAGACTCTGAATATGCCAGCTACATTCTACAGTGCACCGTGATTATTTAGGCATAAATTCAGCTCCGCAATTGATTCCAGATTTCTCCACGGCAGAAACCCAGCAACTTGCTCATCTCGGATTCTTTCATGCCCCCTCACATTCAGGAGACACTTAAGAAAGGTAGGTTTCTCTCTGCAGTTGCTGAGCCTCTTCTGAACCCAAAGCACCTCGGATTAAGGGATTTTTAACTCTTTTGGGATTTGGCAGGAAGAGTCAATGGAAGCTTTTGAGGCAGTAGAAGGTGGCACAGAGTCCTACACAAACAGGACAAAATCTTATCTTTATTTAAGGAGTGGGAAGTGGAGCCTCCATTCCACCACTGAATGTTGATCTATATTTCTTATATATTTTTAGGAAATAAAGCCCATTTACCTCCTTATTTATATCCCATTTGACTTCTTCTTTTTAATTTCTTTAGCTCAAATTTAAAAGAAGCAACTTATAAAAATCTAACTTCAGGTGGGAGACCAGAAAAGTCACCTAATCTTGAGGCTTTACAGCTGGGGTTTGAGAATAGACATTCATGAATGGGGTTGGCAAAGAAGAATTCATTAAAATTCTATGCAAAATTTTGTAGGCATGTTTGTGCGCTTTTTTTTTTTTGCACAACATGAAGAGTTCAGAGCAATTATGATGCTCTTAAAATGAACTGTGACTTTAAAAATATTGTCTAATTCTTCATAGTATGAATAGGGTGTTGTGAAATATTCCATTTACTTAGTTAATGCTCTTGAAAAGATTCTACACAAGAATCACCCCAAGGTCTACAGACAGGAAGTTCTTTCTTAAGTCTACCCTAATCTGTAGCAACTCCTCCCCATGCAAGCCCTTGGTAAATTCAGTGGAAATAGCAAACAGCTGCTCACCAACACCCACCCCAAAGAAAGAACAAGACATTTCTCACATATCTCAAGCTGCTTTAAATGTTCTTTCTTTGGCAAAGAGGAAAAAAAAAAGAAATATATTTTTGGCCTATAAACCTTTTCCCACCCATGTGTATTTCTGCAGAAATGTTATCCATATGGTTCTGATTGCTTTCTCCATAAGTCATTAGAAATGCTTTGCACTAGGAACTTTTCTGATGACCAAGGAGTCTTTGGAGACATTTTTAAATGGCCCTCTTAGCCTTTCTTCATAGAAACAGGGAAGCTAAACAGCCAAATGCAAATGAACTAAGGCCTGGAAAGGTTGGAGTTTTATTCAAAACCCAGAAACCATAAGGCTCCGGTGAGTCTTAAATCTGTCCATGCAAAGTCTTCACCCCCTCCTCCAGGGGCAAGAGCTACTAAATTCTCCATTGGACAAATTATGCAATGAACCCAGCCATTTAAGTTTATATTTAGGGTTGGGTGCAGTGACTCCTGTAAATTCTAAGATCTTCTAATCATTCCAGGGCTTCTCTGTTATTTCTTAAGATACATTAAAGATTTTGAACTTGGTCATGGAGGTGGAATTTCTGACTCCATCACTGACTGACTAGTTGTGCTTCAGTATGCTACCCAAGTTTTCTGGGGTCCAATTTCTTATTATGTAAAAATGGGGTAGAATTATCTACAACATACTTCACAACTCTTTGAAAATTATAAGCAGTGATATAGGGGCTATTTCAAATGGAATATCTGGTGCATGATAAAAGTTCTAACAGTAATTGGAACTAGGATGGGATCCATGTTTCCAGAGGGAAATATTGACTATGTGGGGTGGAGGAAAGAAAGGAAAATATTCCACAGTGTTATGTCTTTCCTAATAAGGCAACCAGATCATGATCCACCTTGAGAGACTGATTACTAAGGTAGAGCTGAGGAGAGAAAACAGTCTACATGTTCATCTACACGTGAACCTGCCTGCCAGGTTTTCAGAACTGCATTACCAATAATGTACTGTTGCCTACTATTGCTGAAGGAGACAGTTCTGAGATGGAGGGTGATGGAGAAACAGAAGAAAATGCAGAAAACATGCATTGAATATGTGAAGGAGAAATACCAAAAGAGGAACAGTACAGAAAGAGAGAAAGAAAGGGGAGGGAGAGAAAGGAATAGGCGATAGCAACCCTAGGCTCCGTAATGACATGGATGGAGAAGCAGGTGTATGGTGAAAGTATTTCTTCATAGACTCAAAGTCAAAGTTGCCCCTGGAACCACTGGCCAGGATCCGAATCTGCTCCAGATACCAAGGGAAGGAGAAAGTTGCCCAAGAAAAAAAATCAGACAGAAATTGAAATCACTGGGCTGGTCAGTGACCTGAGAGCTGTCCGTGGTGCTGACTTCCTCATTTAGAATAGAGTGAATTAGAGGAACCCAGAACTGGTTGCTGCTCCCTCCCCTTCCCTCCCTCTCCTTAGTCCTGCACTCTGGAGACCCAGGGCCATCCTGGACATCTCTGTGTATTTCCCCTCTTTTTCTTCTTCATTCTTCGTTAATTACATACATTTACTCAAGTCCCCAGAGCATCACTCAAATATTTCTCTTCATTTTATTCCAAGACTCTTCTTCCACCTTATTTCCTTAAAGGCCTTCTTAAAAGTCACATCTCTCTCCTCTCATCCTTTGGATAATAATAAAGTGATTACAATAGGAATCATAATTGCAGAAAACATGCATTGAGCATTCACTAGGTGGGAGGGATCTTTTTATATGCTTTTATATACATTGGCTCATTTAAATTCCACATCAACTCCCTTACATAGGTAGTCACATTATCCTAGTAAACATGAAAAAATCGAGGCTTAAGAAGTATGTAATTTGGCCAACATCCTGTAGCTACTGGCTTTGCACCCCCTCTTGAGCCTGTACTTTTGAATCTGGGTTCCTTTAAATTCCCCAACATTTTGTCTTTATGGTTTCCTGCTTCTCCACTCTGTTAGTTTCACGGCTGCTTCCCACCCTGGCTTAATGTTTAAGGGAGTAGGAATGTGCATTACTGGTGCGGTTTAAATCACAAGGGAAGCAAAGTAAGCACACGTACAGAATATGCACCGTGTGGGCATTCCGATCGCCTGAGGGCCTTCTTTTCTGCTTCAGAGAGAGGCCCAGTGTCAGCAACCCCAGCAGGCAAGCACCTCGGGCTCTATGCGGAGTCTGGCTGTCTACATTCATGTCTCAGTCCCTGTACCCTCGCCTCTTCCCTGCCTCTGGTGGTCTCCAGAGAACTTTGCGTTCCCCTCAGCTTCTCATTCCTCCATCCTGCCCACGTAGAGAAGCGCTTGCTTAATTCCTGGGGGTTACGTGGGCTCCCGCCGACACAAGGAAACACAGTCTCAAACGCAGAGAGGCACAGACACAAACGGACCCACATGGGTACCTCCCCGGAAAAAAGAAAAAAAAAAAAACACGCTCCGATGGGTTCACGCAGCCCCATGAGTACCCGCATACTCAGAAACACTCGGGTACTCGCGACGCACGCAGCTACAGACACGCTTAAGAACACCACCCTTCGGGATCTGCGCACACACGCAGCGTCGGTGGATGCTCAGACCCGAGACGCACCGCCCTGTCCCCAGACCCAGGAGACTCCCGGGTGGCTCAGCCTCAGCCCACCCAGGCCGCCCCTCCCTCCGGGCGGCCTCCCTTCTCTCGGCTGCCTTCTCTTCCTCCTCCGCCTAAAGACGTACAAAACACTCCTCGGAATAAACCCGGCGCTCGGCTCCTCCCTCCCCGCCCCCGGCAGCCGCTCCCCCATTCATTTTAGCCAGTCTCCGGCTAAGTCCCGCCCCCTGCCTGGCCCGTCCTCCGCTGCTCCCCGCCCGGAGACCGCGGCGCACTTGGACTTCCCTCTCCATTCGCCAGCCGCCTCGCTCCCGGTCCCCACGGCTGCGAACTGATCTGGCGCGGGGGGGGCGAGGAGGAGAGCGCAGGCGAGAGTGGGAGAGAGCTGGCGAGAGAGCAGGAGCCGGGAGGCACAGGGAGTAGTGACCGCCTTCCGGAGCCGGGATTCATGCCTGTCCTCGGGACCAGCGAAGGGGACTTTACGGCTGAGTATGAGCCAGGCTGCTAGGAGCCAGGTACCCCCACGCCTGCAGTCCCCGCGCCGTCCCCGGTATGCGAGCTGGACGCAGGGCTCTCCCAAGTTCCCACCGAGCAGAATAAAAAGCGTCCGCCCGCAGCTCTCCGCCAAAGACGGACATTGACTACAGGTAAGGCGGCGCCGGTGCAGCGCCCCGGAGCCCCGCTGCCCTTGGAGAGGGCCCCGCGCCGCATTCGGGGCGCCCCGGCCGCCCCACTCCCCGCGGCACCCTCGTCCGCTCTTCCCAGGCCGCCAAGTCCAAACAGGTTCCGGGGAGGGGGGGTCCCTGTACGTGGGGCTCCGAGGGTTAAATGCGGCTTTTAGTAAAGTGGCATGTGTGCCCCCGCGCGCTCCCGACGTGTGTACCATGGTGGGAACTTGATGTGGTGCTAGTGTGTCTGCGTGTGCGGCGTCGTTTGCGTTTGATGCGTGTTTGTGGTGTGTGTGTGTGTGTGTGTGTGTGTGTGTGTGTAGGGGAGGGGATGAAGAGAGGTCCTATAACCTACTTACGGCGCGATATGTGTGTGTGTGTGCATGTTTGTATGCATGTTTGTATGTGTGCGCTTGTGTGTCTTTTTAATTAGGTCTCTCCAGCTTACACGAAATGGGATCCTTACTATAGGATCACGTAGCCATCGGGAAACCCGCTGTGGACTTCCTCCCTGGGCTCTGGGCTCGGGTTTGGCGGAGATGATAGGGATATGGATGGCATCATATTTAGTCCAGTGTTGGTACCCTTGAAGGAAAATTCCTCCAAAGGATGGACCTTCTACACACTTGGACACACCGTTTAATATGAAAGAGAAATGACCAGACCCTGAGGCAAATGAGATGCTGTCACTTTAAATTCCACACTGGGCAGACTCCAGGATTCTGAAGGGAATTTGGAGGCACTGGGTAGCCTGTGATAGAGGAAGGGGAAAGTCAGCGCGGTGGGCTTCTTATCTGGGGCTGGGCAAGTCTGGGATAGAGATGTGCCCTGTCTCTTGGTTTATAATATCTCAGCATAAGGACATTTCCTGTTTCTGGTGGTTTTGGGGGAGGATCAGGGCAAGTTTATGTGGTTCTCCCTCTGGGAAGGGAGAAAACATCCTCTGGGGACTTGCTTGTCCATCACCATTGCATGGGGTCTCAGAGGAGATTTCATGTATGGGCAGCTCTGCAGCTCTGGGTGATAGGAAGGCGATATCTGGGGCACTTCCCTAAGACAGATTTTTCTTTCCTTCCCCATCTCAGGCAGGCTTGAGAAGCCCCCTGACCCCAGCAAATCTTCTAAAACTGTGTCCCCGCTGGAGTTAGAAGGATACAGGGAGAAGGCAGAGGTGTGTGTGTGTGTGTGTGTGTGTGTGTGAGAGAGAGAGAGAGAGAGAGAGAGAGAGAGAGAGAGAGAGAGAGAGAGAACTGGTTGGGGAGACTTACAATTTGGGAAGGGACCCTGGGTATTGAGCCCATGATAGAATGTGGCGGTAATTGACTTAAACTGCTGTCTGGTTTGTACCTCACATCTCTTGTTTAGCTCCAAAATACTGCCAAGGGCAGGGTGGGGCGTGGGAGAATCTCTTTTAGGAAGACAGTTTGGGTCCAGGCCCTCTTTCCTTTTTCCTCCACCTTTTAGGAGTCTTCCTAGGTAAGTCCCTTGGCCACCTTGGCTAGGTACTCTTGGGCTTGGGCTCTGGGGCCAGCCATTGATTTGATTCCCGGCTGTCTCTAAAAGGCTTGCCCTACTCAGCAAAAATGCTGAGTTTTACTGCTGTTAGCATGGCTTCCAGACTCGGCAGCTGTTACTTTCTCAAGGTAAGAGGCAGCCGTTCTGCTACCAGGCAGCAAAGCCAGGAGAAGACAAGGCTGAGAAGGTGGAGCCCAGCTTCGTGTCTACCTCAGCTTGAAGGGACCACCAAAAAGGGTTTGAGAGAAGAAGAAAAAAACATAGAAATACACTTGGCTTAAACATTATTTATATATGTATATATTTGTCTTCTGGGGTGAGATAAAAGCAAATGTGTGTTTGCAGGAACCTGCCCCAGTGAGTGGGTGTCTGTTCTACCTGCAGGCACTTGCAGACATACCATTCTCTGGCCAGAGGCAGCTACCTCAGGCTGAAGCCTTCACATTGCCACAGAGAATCTGCTTCAGGAAACTCCAGTTAGAGCAGAGCTGCCTGGTTCATTTTGGGTAGGGGGTGTGAAGGCAGAGGAGGAGACCCCCTGCTGGGAACCACTCTCATTTTCTCTCTTTTCCAATCCATAGATGATCGAAGCTGGAAGGAATATGAAAGACCAGACAGGCAGGACTCTGTGGCCCAAAACAGGATGAGGATCTCCTAACATTCTCTAAGGAATTGGTGGCATGCCCAGAGTTAGAACCCAGGTTGCCTGTCAGTCATATCAATGTCTTTCTCTCAATCACTCTGCCCAGGGATTGTGTTATTGTTCTCCACTCTGCCTGGCCACTATGTTCCCACCCAAGGGACAGCTGCTTGTCTTTCCCTCATCAAACTTCTCATTTCAAAGACGTGTTTCAGAACTTCTCCATCTGGAAATGTGACCCTCGAGAGAAGTGACCCAATGTGTCTCAATCACTGTTCCCCATAGGCAGGCATATCCGTGCAAGTATCAGACACACACACACACACACAAAACATAGATTCTTTCTCCAGTGTCTTTAGATAATTATACACAAGCAGGGAACCAATACTGACTATGACTGGTAGACAGAACCCATCCAAGCATCTGTACTAAGCCTGAGCTTCTTTATTAAGGAAAACTTTGCTTTCCAGAGTGCTAAGTGTACACCCACCCATTAGTGCAAATACTTCAGGCAAATTAATTTCTTTATATTAATTAGAATCTGAGCCCCATATGTTTATTCATGTTGCAGGCATAGGAGCACAGGCAGGCACGCATGCTTACAGGCACTCACGTGCACATGTGCTCACACAGATCTAGAAACATTTTCTGCTTGCTGCACTCCCAAAAGACATTTGCGACCTCCACACCAAATTGGGTTCCCCCTTATAAAGGCATCTCTCAAAGTAGTATTGGGACTCTTAGTTCCAGGGAAAGGGAGATACAAACCCCTGTGAGCCAGAGGCCCTTTAGAAGTCAGAGTCAGGCTCACTTACAAGTTTGCTCTCAGTCTTCTAGATGCTCTTTTTTGGGGTGCAGGCAAGTACTGGGAAGCACAGGGTTTTAGGCCCAACTGCTATAGTCTTTTCCACGCAGGTTTATCCGGGGCTGAATGGCACTTTTGCTCCCAGAAGGGGGAGCTGTGACTCCATTTCAACCAAGGAAAAACAGCAGAGAGTTTCCAAATCAGCTGTTGGGCCCCTGTTGAGTTTAGAAGGCCCAGCTCAGGCTGCAATGAGTACATTTGTAGCAGTATAGGTGGAAATGGTAAAAACACCCTTCCCTGTTCTGCTCAAGTAGGACATCGCTTTCTTAGTGCATTAAAGATTTTATGTTATTGACCCAAAAGTCCTCTTTTCTCTGAAAAGGTCTTTGTCCAAAGGTCCTTCAGTTGTATGAGGAGACATTTTATGATTGGCATCCTCTCTCTTTCCCCTCTCAGTTCCTTAGATAAAATGATCAGCATGTATCACCTAGATATCCACTAAGGTTAAACATACCTGGTCCTTCTCTTCCTGCTTCCCCTTTGCTAAAATCCAAAGTTGAACAAATCAATTACCAAACTGCAGGTGACCATACTATCAAGATGGGGTAATTTGAAAAGGACAAGTCTTCAAATGTCATTCTTCAAATAATCTCCCCCATTGTTTTCCATTTTAATCCTTTATCATTAAAAATAATGAATTTCTCTACCATTCTTTCCACCACTTCCTACCTTTAGGGTTTACTTTGTAAAACGCTATCCATATTTTAACATCCAGCTCAAATAACCCTTTCAAGAAGACTTCCCAAGACCTTATTCTGGAATTAATCTCTTTCTTCCTTCCATTGCTACATAATTTTATCTGAGACTGTTAAGCTTGTCTCCATTTTCCTGGATTGCACCGAGGGGATGGGTCTGTCTTGCCCTCTTCAGTGTTCTTCTTGGGAGCCTCTTTGTATCCCCAGGGACTGACACCAGTGGTTGCTCTGTAAAAGTTTGCTTTGGCATTTCATGTCCAGGCTCAGCAGCAGCTGTCATCTCTCTTCCTCTCTCTCTCTCACTCACTCTCTCTGACAGTCGCTTCATATTTACTCAAAGCCATGCTGCTGTGGCTTCCAAGTAACGGCTCTTTTACTAATAATATTGTAGGGATGTTGATCATACAGACAGAAAGTTATGTCCTACTTGGAAGAGAACATTACCCCAACTGTGTTCCCAATCTTTCATTCTGTTCTCTCCTTTCATCTCCCTTCTCACCCAGTAGGGCAAACACCAACCGTGTTTCAGAAGAGAAAGTGAAGCTCATGATGGTGAGGTTCCTTTTCCAAGGTCACATAATGAGCAGAGCATGTGAACCTAAGTCCTCCTCACTAGAGCATCTCTGTGCTTCCCTCTGTATAATTGAGTTAATGGATGGCACATGAGATGGGTTTATTCAATGGCCAGAAATAGCAGATACATATTATTAACTTTTTGAAATTGATGGTATGAAGGTGTCATGGAGTCATTGGATAAAAAAAAAAAAAAACTCAGTATTTTCTTTGAGAAGTTTCTCTAAAGAAACCCCTGATGGTTTTTCAATAACTGAACTTTCTTCTTATTCAGGAATCAAAAATCCTTTTGGTAACACACTCCATTTTAGTTTGAGTCCTTTTGGAGCCCATGAGTTCATTACCACACAAAGCAGTCTATGTTGTATTTGCACAGCTTTGTTGGAATATTTTCTTTTTCTTTTAGACTTTGACCCTAAATCTGCCTTCTCTCTATATGTCTCTGAAATCACACAAATACAATTCTCTTTCAGTTTTCTGTTCTTCACATAATATGCAAGCATAATCACATAACTCCCAAGTTTTCTTTTTCCGAGAAAGGCCTGTCTTCACAGTTCTGTCTCCTGTAACATCCTTTTAGGAGGCCTCTGACTATGCTGGATATTGTCCTATGAATATTCTCTTTTTTATCTTATTTTTTAAAGGATTTTGGTTGCTGTTGTTGTTGTAGATGAACACAATATCTTTATTTATTTATTTTTAATGTGGTGCTAAGGGTCAAACTCAGTACCTCGTACATGGTAGGCAAACGCCCTACCACTGAGCTACAACCCCATCCCTTATCTCATTTTTAAGGTTTAGAAGGCACAAAAAGGGGGATCGACAACCTGAAATTGAGTGAGGATTAAAAGAAAGCATTAATTTATTAAGGTACTCGATACATGCTTATTGGGTCCCTGATATTTGGAAAACATTGCTCTAGACCAGCACTGTTTAATAGAACCTCCCGGAATAATTAAAATGTTCTCTGTGCTGTCCAATATGGTAGCCATTTACTGCAGGTTATTACTGAGCACTTGAAACATCTCTAGCACTATTGATAAACTGAATTTTTAATTTTATTTAATTCGTATTGATTTTTATTTTAGTTTGCATAGTTATATTTGGATAGTGGTTACTGTATTGAACAGTGCAGGTCTAGACACTAGAAACGGATCATGAACATGGCCCTGTTTTCAATGGAGCTCACACTTAGTAGGCAGAGCTAGATAATAAATGAGTAAGCAAATAGACCAGCACAATAGTGTCACAGAAAAGAATTAGGGGAAATCTGCTAGAAGAGAATGTGGGTGATTTCACCTGAGGTAGGTTAGTCAGGGAAAGCCTTTTCTGGGCAAGTGGCATTAGAGCTGAGATTGGAACGAGGAAGAACCAGCCTTGAGGTTGTAGTGGGGAGGAGCATGAGAGGCAGGGAGAAAGATGACAATGTGGTACTCACCCAGAGGGAGGCTGGGGATGGACTGAACTCTACGTGGCTGAGGATTTGAATGAGAAGGAGAATCATGACGAGGCAGGCAGGTGCCAGAACCCAAAGGCCTCAGAGAGGGAAAGACGCGGCGGCATCTCTCCTGTGCTACCGCCCTGGCTGGGAAGCAAGTGGTGTGAGACCTGAGGAGAGTTTGGAAGTTGACAGAGGCTCATCATCAGGTTCTCATGATGGGTTTTCATCCTGTTCAATTTTAAACAGGTGTTTAAACAAGTTCTTCTAATCTGAGTTCCTAGGCCTGCTTTGAGTGTCATACCCTGGCAATGCCAAGTCTGAGGAAGGGGGAGGAGTAGGAGTCAATTGGGAGGGAAAAAAAGGAAGAGAATGAAGACCTGGGGAGAAGGTGATTGCAGTGAAATCTGGAGTGAGTTTCACCTGCCAAATATTAGGGATCTTGTCTGTGAAAGGCCTTGAACAAAGTGACTCAGGGGCTACATCACTGAGTCCAGCCAGGTGCTGGCCATCTAATACGAGAGGTCTGGCAATCCCTACGTAATCATCACGCATAATAGACTAATAGCACCATTTCCCAATTTCTGTGAGAGCGTGGGGAGTGGAAGCCACATCAGTAGAGAAAGTGATGATGAAGATGGTGACGGTGTCAATGATCAGAGACCGTATCCTTTCGTTTTAGATCCCCGTAGTTCCAAACCTCATACAATAGGAGCACAGGGACACGGGGCTCTGGCCACTGCATATCTAGACCTCCTGGGGAGCCTGTGTTTCCCTCTGTGGGCTTGTCTTTGTAAGTTGGGAAGGACCTCATGTAGCTTGACCTCACTGAAGAGGTGTTGCCCAGCTCTACAGAAATGCTGCGTGACGCAGTTGTTGTACAACCAGAAAGACACGTGCACGGTGGCCATATGTCACTGTAAAGTCTAGATGACCTCTCAAAAATGAGCAAATCTAAAAGAAGTCATATCTCAGAGCACAGAATGGGATCCAAGACAGGGTGGCCGAGGGGGATAGATAGATGGTTATCTTGTGCTGCTGGTGAAGTTCTTAATATCTGAGTGATTCAATGTTGCCACGAAACCCAATGTCCTCCTGGAACACAGAAGGCTGCCTGGAAATCCGTAGACAATCCTTCCTACTGAGGGGGCAAAGAAGACAATTAAGAAGATAATGAGGCCGAGGAGAAGTGAAATTAGTTTTTTTTTTTTTTCATGAGAGTGAAGGGGATCTTTGTCTCCCAAGACAACTAGCTTTTGGATATTGCAGGTGGCCTAAAGGAGAATAGGCTGAAGAAGAATGAGTGTGAGAAAGTTAAGAGCAGTAAATGATCAGACCACCCTACCATCCACACACATGAGCAGGGAGCCCAAGGAGGAAACGCCATAGATCATTCTGCACCAATTCTGCTCTCAGCGTGCAGTGGTTTCTCATGGGGTGCAGAGCTGTGTGCAGGATGCTAGGGCCAACTTGGGAACAGCTAAGTGATGGTATGCCCCCAAGGGTGCAAGGTAGATTCATAAGGCAATTAACAAAGGCAAGATGCAGGGCTTTTTTTTTTTTGGTGTAAACTGCAAAGGTCGGAACAGCGGGACTGCAAGTAAATGACCCATCTGAACAGCTAGAACTCTTTGTAAGGGTTAATTCAATACTGGCCCCAAAGGGTTTCTGAGAGATAATTTATCTAGCCTTTTAAAGGTCCTGCAAATGAGCCAGTGGGAACCTCTCGGAGAAAGAATGGATCCTGGGGGTAAGGCGGAGGAGCCCAGTTTCAGATCACAAGTGGATACTGGATACTGATGGAGGAAGGACAGACATCCAGTATATGAGTGAACCTTAGAGGATCCGCCCTACGAAGTGATGAGTTGTCTGGTTTCCGTTCTAAAATTTAGCAGTCTGCAAAAGTAAATGAAACTCTGGTGGGTTGTGGAATTATAAGAGTATCTGGAAGCCCCAAGATCATCCTGGAAGTGCATTCTGAGAACTGTGACAGAGACAACTGGCTTTAGTAAGTCTGCTCTGTTTGCACAGTACGAGGTAAGCTAAAATGCTCATGGAAGTTGATGAGTTCTGAGTTCATTGGCACCTCGTAGGGGAAGGACCGACAAGGAGCCGTGCCGCTACTATAAAAACATCTGCACCAGCACAGTAGCCATTAAAAAAAGAAAATCAGCACTTTGGTATGTTTAGGAGTGTAGGGGAAAGATTGAAAAATAGATTACCCGGCAAGGCTTGGTAATACGGTTTTGCTGCTGGGACACATTTTGGAGACACAACTCTTTTAGATGAAGTGGTCCTCGTCAAATGCCATTTCCAGAGATGGCCAAGGATGGGGAGGGCTGCAGGGGGTCATAAAGAATTTTATTCTGAGTGCATATCAACAGAACAGCATCCTTCAAAGTCCAGTGAAGCCTTACAAATGATTTCTGAAAATATTGCCAGGTCAGCCTCAGTTTTGCTTATCCTTTCTCTTTCCTGACAGTGGAAATTATGCATTTATGGAGAACTCGGGATCTTCACCTAGAGACGGCCGGAATGTGACTGTACTAAAATCATTCTTGTAGTGGGAAAGTGTCTGGGCTAAGGGTGTCACATGTTCTTTGTTCTGTAATAGATGATTGATATAGATTTCTTGTTGAATCTTCTCAACAAGCTTATGGGTAGTATCTCCCATTTTAGAGATGAGGAAACTGAGGCACATAGAAGTGATACTACCTGTCTAAGGCCTGTCAACAGTGTGTTATTGAAGATTTGAGCCTATTTCTATAGGACTTGAAAGGAGAGAGGTTAAAAGCTTCAACATTGGTGTTTAATACCTGCTTTTCCATTTAGTAGCTATCTGACCTTGCTCTTCCATCAAGTAGCTATCTGACCTTGGCCAGATTGCCCAATACCCCCATGTCAGTTTTCTCATCTGTAAAATGAGAATAAGAATGGCAAGTTTGCATAGAGATAATGTGGGAAATTAGTTCATTTACACACTAGGTGCTTCACACAATGCCTGGCAGATCATCGGAGCTATATAAGCATTTACTGCTATTGCTTTGTGTGGTTGCCCTGATACACCCTGTTGTATAAGATTAGCATTGCCTGCACTCCTGGGGTGTGTTTTCATGCTAGAAATACCCCACGTGAAAGAGATTACTATTAGGTTCAAGGAACTGCCTTGCTGTTTTAATCAGCTTTTTTGCTGCTGTGACCAAAAGGCCTAAAAAGAACAATTTTAGAAGAGGAAAAGTTTATTTGGGGGCTTATGGTTTCAGAGGTCTCAGTCCATAGATGGCCAGCTTCATTGCTCTGGGCTAAAGGTGTGGCAGAACATCATGGTGGAAGAGTGTGGTCTACTAAAACAGCTCAGAACACAGCCACCAGGAAGCAGAAAGAGCAAGTGCCCCTCATGAAAACAGCATGTATACCCAAAGGCATGCCCTCAATGACCCATCACCTCTAGCCACACGCTACCTGCCTACAGTTACCACCCACTTAATCCTCATTGAGGGTTTGATTCACTGATTAGGTTAAGATGCTCATAACCAAATCAGTTCACTCTAAACTTTCTTGCATTGTCTCACAATGAGCTTCTGAGGGACACTCATATCTAAACTATAACATTGCAAAGGAACTCACTCATTATTTTTGTCAACATCCTCCCTCCCCATCCTCCAGGGTAGCATGTGACACTCAGGAGATACTGAGAAAGCAGGGAAGGCAGAGAAGTATGCAAAATTACTAAGGCAGGTTTTTTAAATTTCAGAAAACAGATACAGACATAAGGTCATCTGTCCCCAGAGCTGAAAATCATCTTCCACAATGTTCAGTTTAATTTTCACTTTTGTTTTTGTTGTTGTTTTGTTTCATTGTATACACAGACTCTTCTTTCTTAAGATCCAACAGTATCTATGTTGGTTTGAGAACCTGAACTCCCGGCAGCCCATCTCACTGTACCTTTTGCTTGGCTTTCTAATCTATTAGTGTGCTTATCAGGTGTGCATGGGAGGGTGGCTGATGGACAGGGTGCTGAATGCCCTGGTGTGATCTGGTCTCCTCTTCCTCATGAGTCAGTCCACTCTTCATCCCTGTCATCACTTACTTTACCAAGAACTCGAATGTCTTGACATGATTTTTATAATCTCATTAATCTTTATATTAACACTTTACAATTGGAACTATTCTTCCATTTTCCTGGTGAGGACATTGAGGTTCAGAAGTGAAAGGACCCACTCTAAGATATTAAACTGGTGGTGGCATCAGATCTCAGCTTGTGTGTGCTATTGGTCATTGGTAATGTTATTACATTAACGTGCCTTCCCTCCTTCCACTAGTCTAAGGCATTGTCCAGCGGTCAGCAGCTTGGTGGCTTGCCAAAATTAAGGTTGATGATTGCTACTTGGTCCCTGTTGTCTTGGGCCAGGTCAGCCATTGCAAATCTCTCCCCTTCTGTTATGCATGTGCCCGGGATTCTGATCTTATACACGCCTAAATGAGAAAGGCATCCATCTCACATGTTCTAGGAGATGTTATAAATGTCGCTGCTGGAGGGAGGCTTCTTAAATCTCCTTAACAATCTGCATTTTACTTTCTCTCCTTCTTTATCTGTCAGCATCATGAATATCTTCCACTCTTCCAGTGCTTTCTGGCTGCCAACTTCATAGCCTCTTAAAATAGTAATTTAACTTCACAATGCCTCAGCAGGAAACCTTAGCTTAGCCTGTTTATTTGTACCCATAAGTTGTAAAAGTTCAAATGCTGCTGAGACCGGGACCAGTAGTCATAGAATATGCTACTGTTTACCACTGAACCAGAGTCAGGTGCCAAGATGTTACTTTTCTTGGGGATAGAACCACCAAAGGCACTTCTGATTACAGTAGTGCTTTTAAAAGCAGTCAAAGAAAGAGGGTGGAGGTGGCAGGAATTGTGGCAGCCAGATGTTGCAAGATAATATATGTACATTTCTCTGTATGTGCATCTGTCTCTCTCTTCTCCTCTCTTACACCCACATATGTATATGTGGAAAGAAAGGAATACTGAACATGGTTGAGTGTGGGAAGGAAAGATAGAGAGAAGCAAGTCCAACGCCAGTTTCTTTTTTCTTAATAATGGGACATGAAGCCAGAGATGGTCTGGAGATCACCTACGATCAGAAGATGGTTTGGAATAGAACTTTCAAGTCACAATGGAATGGGGAACACATGTGGTCAATATATTTATTAAAAAAATATTCTGGTTCCTTAAAAATCAATAGCAGTGGGATGCCAAATACTATTACCAAAGTTTTGTTTCGTTTTGAATGTCACTTCCAATTTGGACATTCATGCAGGGAAAAGGACACTTTGGTATAGTGTTGGCGGTAATATGTATTAAATGCAGAGTCTTTTTATGAAATGTGACTTTTATTTTTTTTTCATTTTAAAACAAATGAAAAAGCAAACCTTGTTTACTGAGCACTTCTTCTAGTGCCAGACGCTGTTCTAAGTGGCGTGACAAAACCAAGACCCCCATCCCCATCTTGGAGCTGACACTGTAATTGAGGGAGAAGATAATATATAAATAAACAAGTAAAAATATATTATGTGTCAGATGGTGGTAAGTGTAATAGAGAAAAATAGAACGTGGTTGGAGAGGGAAGATGTGGGGACAGATGGTGAGGTGGGAGAGGGCTTGTTGTTCTGCGTAGGTGGGAGAGGGAAGCTTTCATTGAAAGGCTGACGCAGGAGCAGGGCCACCAGAGGAGACCAAGAGGGCGCCAGGTGGACACAAGAAGGAAGAGCATTCTGGGTGAGGCAGTGAGAATAGAGTCCGTGAGGTGGGACAGTGCACACAAGGGAGAGGGTGTGGAAGGGGCAATGTGCCTGGGCTGAATGAAGTAGGGGTGAAGGAGGAGCCCCATTAGCAAGAGAACAGGACTTCATCTTGATCTGGAGGACTCTCAGCTCTTTCACTCTCTATCTTTGTCTTCATCTTTGCCTCATCTCTGAGGAATTCCCCCTTCTAGGAAGTCAGTGAATTAGATGTGCACAAATTTGTGAAGAAGGGATGTTATTAGAACTTTTGTGGAACAACGAAAAAAAACAAAAGAAATTGTATAATGGAATACTGAACAGACTTTGAGAATGGTATTAGGGAAGCACATGTATACATTTGAAGGCAGCATCAAAATACAGAGGCTCATCTGTAAGGTGGGCCTTATTATATTATATCCGTAGGCACTCAGCAACGCACCTCATATGCAGTAAGAGTTTCAAAAATGGCACTTACGACATTTATTGATGTCAACCTATTTTTTAGTGAACTGTTAAGAGTCATAAGGTCAAAACACCGTGGATAGCACCATTGATTGTTTTATAAAATGCACCTATTTAAGGGTGGCTTTATTTTGGTAATGGGTTATGAGTCAATTCCATCTTTTTCTGCTTACCTCTATTTATAATATTCTGTAATGAATGTGCATTACTTGGGTAATCAACATTTTAATTAGTAGGATGTGGGGGATCAGTGAGCAATTCGAGGTAAGAAAAAGAACCAAAGCAGAGGACATGTTTTAATGCAGAGTTTTCTACATTTCTAAGTCATGCATCCTAAATCAAATTTAAATAGTCAGCATATATTTTTTTTCTGATTTGACCTTGGCCTGAGCAATGATAGTCCTAAAAATTGAAGATTTTCTAGGTGATTTTTACTTTCTATTGAATATCAAAATAACTCTCACACCCTTTAAAGGAACTGCCCCCACCTCTGTATCACCTGGAATCATTTCCCGTCTGGTGGGACTTTGTGCTTCAGTTCAGTAGCAGGTAGGTGGCGGCTTCCTCGGCATCAGGAGACTTTTCCTCTCACGCTCTCTTCATTTTGAATTTTGGGTAAATCAAATCCGTTCTCTAGACCTCAGTTTCCTCCCTTGTAAATGAAGGTTTGAGATTCAAGAGAGGCTCTGAGGAATGTTCTGCAGCCCACCTCAGGAGGAAGGAGGGGTTGATCAGATGAGACTGGATCTGAGACCCTCCCCAGCCTGCCACCTGCATCAGAGCATCTCCACTTCATCTGCTTGGCTTTATTACATTTCTGTATTTGAATAAGAGGCTTCAAGGCTTTAAAGAAAGCTCACAATCATTGCCTTAAACTTTAAATTGTCTCTCCAGTGGACTTTTGAGTGACAGAGTCTGTCCTAGATTAAACCTTTGTGCTGAACTCTTTGCAGACCACAGATGACGTAGGCGCATCCCAAGGGTTTCAAGGGAGGAGAAGACATGTGAAAGAAGGCACAGAAGGAGACTTCGTCACCCTTGTCCTCACAATGCCTGGCATATAATTGCCACCAACTGATGAAATTAATTCCAAGAAATATGTGCTCCATTTACGATAGTATCTTATAGAAATGAAATGTTTGTACAGGAAGCCTCAGGAATACATGCATGTTAGTTCACATTGCCCAGGGAAGTCTGGGCAGGTGGTGGCATGGGAAGTGGGCCTGGAAGGATCTGGACTCCTGGAAGTGGAGAAAGGGGGCCTTCTGGGTAGATGGAATGGTGGACCCCAAGACATGACCTAGCTGTGTTGTCTTACATCACAGAATCATAGAATGTGAGGGCTGCGCTAGAAGACATGTTAGGATTCATTATATCTGTCCCCTTCTTCTGACAGATAAAGACATTAAGACCCTGACAAGGGGGACTGTCTTGGCAAAGGTCACATTCTTACTTCAGAGGACACTAGACCTAGAACACCAGGTTCCTGCCTCCCCGTGTGCATTTGTTCCCGTGACACGGTGTTTTTACGTCATTGTTCATGGTGCTCTGGTGCTTGGAAAACTCGGAGACTGGAGAGGCTTTGTGATTTACCCTCTTGGAAATCATGATGTATATAAGTGTATTCAAGGCTTGGTCAAGTGTTGTAATAAAGGGAGCTTTCACATCTTGATGTCAACTTTCTGAAAATTGTTTGAGTTTAGAATTTTTACTTGACACACACACATATCTATATATATATACATATACATATATTTAAATTTAATTCTTATTAGTAACCTGCATAACGCACTTTGGGAAGTTCTAATACTAGACAAGTCTATCCTCTCTAGAAAAATCAGAATATTATACATGTACAATTTTTTATACAGACAATTTTGGTGATATACATTATTGTAGAAGTGATGATCATATAAGAAAATTGTCAAAGACTAGTAAGAAGCCGGGCGTGGTGGCGCATGCCTGTAATTCCAGTGGCTCAGGAGGCTGAGGCAGGAGGATCACAAGTTCAAAGCCAGCCTCAGCAAAAGCAAGGCACTAAGCAAGTCAGTGAGACCCTGTCTCTAAATAAAATACAAAATAGGGCTGGGATGTGGCTCAGCAGTCGAGTGTCCCTGAGTTCAATCCTCAGTACCAAAAAAAAAAAAAAAGGACTAGTAAGAAGGAAAGTTTCCAAGGTTTAGTGTAAGCTTTCTTATGGGGAGTTGCTCCAGAAAGCATTCTAAGTCCTAATTTCAAATCAAAAGAGAGCTTTATTTACCTGGCCAGGGACTATAGAGACACAAGCTCTGTGATAGGACAGCAGCTTCCTGGTCCATCCAAAGAAAATATAAGCAGAAAACCACAACTCAGTGACTTACTTATTGTCATGTAAGCTAGCCAATCCTAGAAATTGCGACCTGTGGGCTATCTGCAGGACCAGAATTTTCCAGTCAGCAAGCAAGTGATAAACAGAAGCTAAAAAAGCATTAGCTTTGCAGTTCAGTTGACCACAGTCCTGGGTTCAAGCAGGTGCCGGATAGTCACATCCTGAATTTGGGCAGGGGTTGGCAGGTCGAGAATCTACTTCAAAGTCATGTAGACCCACAAGGGCATTTAAACCTAGGATGTAGCTCCCCACCACCATTGCTGCATCCTAAGTAGGGTATAATTTGTGGGATACAAAGTACAGAAAGACAATTTTTTTTAAAAAAAAAATAAGGAAACAGCTTTCATTTCAGTTTCTCAGAAACAGCTCTTGTAACAGTTTTCTTATAAAAGGCAGCAAAATGGAGTCTTAGGTCTGTCTATGACAGTTCTTGCTTTATAATTATCTTATCTCACTTATCAAAATCTTATATCTATAATCTATATCTTTTACTAATCTATAACCTATCACTTACACTCTTATTGATTGTATTTCAGTTCACACGATGACAGCTTCACCTCTTTCCTTCTTTCCCTCCTTCCTGTTTTTAGTTTATTTTATTCCTGATATCTTCTATTCTTTTCTTCAAAAATATATATAAATATATAAATATATATATTTATATATATATATTATATATATATATATATATATATATATATATATATATATATATA
>NW_026000051.1:11606374-11625066 GCF_001458135.2 Marmota marmota marmota
TATATATATATATATATATAAAATCTACTTTGTTCCAGGTTCTAGAAAATCTACCATGAATAGAGTATCTTTCTAATCAGAAGCTTCTGTCATCTCCATAAGGTGACAGATGTGCGGACTGAGATAACGCACTGGAGCTGGTGCCGTGGTTGGGGTACCACAGCTCACTAAGGCTTAGAGAGGTCAGACTGTGTGGGTGCTGAAGGCTGAGGAGCCAGCTGGAGAGGCCCGGAGGCCCTTGCAAATGGAGTGGGAGAGGAAGCAGTCAGTGAGTCTGCAGAGCATGCTAGGGGTGCGGCTCAAATAATAATCTAGGGTAGAGCACACAAAGCCTCAGAACTCAGATTAAGTCATCTCCATTGAGAAAATTGCTGAGAACTTTTAAGACGGCGCATTGACTTGATCAGAGATGAGATGGAGAAAAATAAGTAGGTGGGAGAGGGCAGAAGGGAAGCCTGTTGCCCTTTAGTAGGTCATGGTAGTGGTCCCCGTGCCAGATACAAGCTGTCCTTCTAGACTGGCACAGTAACCGGGAAGTGGATGGACCCAGGCGACTTTGCATGGTGGGCCAAGGGAAAGGGAGGGGTTGACGGCGGCCCTCTCCAAGGCTGTGTCAGATCTAGGCCCGCTCGCTCTAAATAGAGCTTCCAGAAACAGCAGGGTCTCAATTATCTCACCGTGGGCTGTGGAATTCTAAAAAAAAAGTTCTCAAAACAAAATTAAGTTTAATTTGCTTTAATTGAAAAATAAACACATGCCATGTACAGCACTCTCAAGAGGAGGAAAAAAAGGGCTAGAAAATGAAATGAACAGTTGGGTGTGGAAGGCCCAATTATTGGATATCCTGAAATGGAAATTGGTATTGATTGAGAAAATGAATTTAGAATTAAATTCAGTTACAGAATGTGTAGGCCTCCTCTCTAGGCTTTGATTTCCTTAATTTTTTTTTTTTTTTGGTGATGTTGCTATTTTGATTGTTATTGAGGACGTTATGAGGCAGCTGTGGAATTAGAAAGAAAAAGAGAGCTATGAACTTGGAGTCAGACTCTTTGACCACTTTTCTATCACTTAAGTGACTTTTGGTAAATTGTGCATTTCTTAGCCTCAGGCTTCTCATCTGTAAAATGGGAGTAATAATGCATACGTCACTGAATTCCCAAAAGGCTTAATAATTAGAATACATGGAAGTTCTACATGGTTAAGAGCTGATGGAGAAGGAGGAAGGTGTGGAGGAGGGTTAGGAGGCATTGCCCAGGATGCAGGGGTAAGAGTGCTTCAGTGAGTTTAGGTGATGCATTCTTCCACAGAGGGCTTATTGAGAGGTATGCTTAGGCGGTTCCCTGGAAGTTGGGATACAAGTGGAGAAACCGCTGAGGCTGGCCTCAGGGGCGCTGTCTTCTAGCAACAATCTTTAGGCCACAGAATGGAACCCAGAGTCGGATGGGGTGGAGGGTGGTGGGTGGCAGGCCCTGAGCTTTGCTCTAAGATCTCTCCTTATTCTTTCTTATGACCCTCTGCCTTCCCATTAGACATGCGGCACTTGACCCTGACTTGGGCTCCTCCTCGTAGATAATGGCATGGCAAACTTATTCACATTTGGGGGATAGCCACTTAGAATTCTAAGCTCTAATTGCCAGATTCTTAATAATATCGACATCTGAGGATCATAACGAGAATTTTTAGAGTCTATCAAACTTTAGAATCAGAGACTCTTTGAATAGTGAGGACTCAAAGTCAGAATCTCATAGACTCTCAGAATGGAATGTGCATACAAAATAAAAGAATGAACCAAAATATGAACAGGCATCCCATCTGGGGGCGGTGGGGTTTGGAAAAATGGGTGTTTCTCTTTCCTTATATTTTTCTGTACCTCTTACATTTCCTGTCATGAGCCTGATTAACTTTTGCAAGCAGAAAAACAATTCTGAAAAATTAAAAAGAAAATGGTGATTTTTCTAAAAAAAAAAAAAAAAAATTCCAAACTTAGTACCAAATCTTAAAAATAGAATTATGGAATCAGAGTCTTTCAGAAGGGAGTGGTATTTTGTGGTTATCTGGTCGACCTTCTTTCTCAATTCTAGGAAAATACTAATAGAGCATTAAAAAGGTAAGTGATCTTGAGACTGAATACATGTGCAAAAATGTCTAGGAGGAAAACACAAAGCTTAGTAAAAGTCTGGTGAATATACTGACCAAACTGGGGCACTAATGGCACAAACAGGTGGAGCTTCTGAATATCGTAAGGTTGCTTGGAGGGCTGTTTGTTGACTTTATTGACACCTAAGACAAACACTTATCATGAGTAATGGAAAGCTTGAAGCAAAGCAGGATTGATGGCTGTGCTCACCGACCATACCTGCTATAATTCTTATGTTGGCTAAACCTATCCTTGCTGTCATTTTAGAAAATATTCCCTTAAATATCCATCTTCTTTTCTAGGACTGTAAGCTCCAGGAGGGTAAGATTGATACATGAGTTTCTAGGACTTCTCTGGAGATTCTAGAAAAGTGCTTTGCACAGCTGGGCACTTGAGACATCTGTTCCTAAAATGTCTTCCCTCAGAGCTTCCTCTCTTAGACACATGCTGAGCTATTGTTGATCTGTGCCCTTGGTTAGGTTTGCTCTGAAGCATTGGTTTGTGTAGTGAGGGCTGCTTCTTAAAGAACCTGCATCTGTTTTGTGTGTGTTCCTTGTTTCTTTCACAGTCCACGTTCTCTCCCAGGACCTCAAATCCTAGTGCCGATTTTGACGGGTACAGGAAGAACCTGGATGGGAGGTTTGTAGTCTGAGCGAAGCTCTTTGATACCATGGAAGCTGCTTGAGTGAGTGAGTGTGTGTGTGCATGTGTGTGTGCTACTCACATAAATTGTGAATGTTGATGTTTTGTAGGGGAGTGTGTGATTTCTGTTTGCATGTATTCACAGATTCCTACGTGCGATCACGTGTGAATAAACTTGTGTGGAAATGAACGTGCAATAGGCATGTTACACATCTACCTGTTGACAAGGAGCGTACTTTGTTAATGGGTAAGATGTGAATGCATACCTTACTTCTGACAATGAAGTAGGTGCTTCCATGAATGTTAATATATCTGATTTTCCAATGATGACTTAGGTATTACAGTTTTTATTTTGAAGAGTGTCAACAAAGGCTTTTAAAATTGAAGTGACTAGGGCTGATATTTAAAGTGAAGTTCATATTTTTAAGTGTGCTGGTGTTGAGTACTGGGGTATGTGTGTGGGATATACATTCATGCTCATGTGGAACATGCAGGCATTTTTACATGTACTTCTTAATGCAAGTGTGTATTAAGTGAATATATGTGTGTGTATATCTATGTCTATCTATATGTATATATAGATTATATAGATAATTAAATTACATAATTTAATTTTATATATATATATATATATATATATATATATATATATATATATATATATATATATAATCAAAACACTATCTTCCACCAAAGAAAATGTGTGTGATTGATTTGAGGATTGGGGGAGCAGGGGAAGATGAACTGAGTCATATGGGAAAAACATCTAATTGACAGAGAATGGTAATTTAGTATAATTTTTTCCACATTGCTGACCCAACTGTGTGCTTTTCAAGGATTCTGTACCATAAGTTATTAATCCCCAAGAACTGTTTTTTTTTCAAAGCATATTCATCCAGGCTCTGCCAGGCCCATTGAATCAGGGGTTCACATTTAGGGATCATCTCCAGTACTTTGTGAAATTTCCCTGGCAGCTCTGAAAAGCATCACTGGCTAAGAGCCTCTGGTCTGACAGCCTTCATCCAGAGCAGCAGTTCCCAAATGCTGATGTGCATCCCCAGGACTGTGGCATTGATTGACAGGCAGGATTCCAGCCTCCAAGGTCCTCAGAGGCTTGCTCAGCAAGTCTATGGTCAGGACTCAAAATCATTTGAATAGCACCCAGGTGTGTCTGTTTCAGGTTATCCTGAGACTGCAGTTTGTGAGTCACTCATCTGAATGTTAAAGTAGACTTGAAAGATGGAAGAAAGGCAGCAAAAGAAAGCAAATGCCAGAGGGTGTTCACGAAGCAGAGGCTTTAGAGGAAAAAGAGATTGGGAGAAGAGGAATATGGAGGAAGAGGAAGGTCATAGGACTCTTTGGGATGATTATTTTACCAGTCTTCCAATGATAATAGGACCTGCAGGGAGGGATCTCTGAAATAGGCCATTTTTCTGTTCACAAGTGATGAAATTGAAGCTCAGGGTTGATTTTCTTGAAGACACTCAGGTTCAGGGCTGGGATCTGAATCCAGGTTTTCCTACCTTTCCATCCACTTCCCCTTCATGGTTCCCTATGCTGGGGGTTTTCTCTGGCTAAGACCTGAACCCACGTAAATCTTCTGCTGTCTCACACCCAGCCAAACCACATAAACATTTTGCATCCACTACACTGATGCTCGGAGGGGCTGAAATAGAACTTTGAAATTCTCCTTCACTTTTAATTAAAAAAAAGATTTAGGCCAACCCTGGGTTCCCAGTTCTATTTAACTGAGACTGCTTTTAACCGTTGCTGTATTTTTATCGTTGCAAATGTGACGCACAGATCCATCTTCCTTGCAATGCTTCTCGGTTTCTGCTCCATCTGTTGAAGAGAAAACATTTGCAGAAATCCTTCGGCTTCTCTCCAAGGGCTGAAACTTCAGTGCTAGCAAGGAATACAGTGCAGGAAGTGGGGCTGAGCACTGGTGAAAACCGGAAATGGCTGAAATTGTTTTCCAGGATCTTTTTGATTTTCATTTTCCCAAACTAACAGTGTTCAATGTATCCAGCCAGGCCCTCATGTTCCCCAGTGTGTGTGTGGAGTGCACCTACAGTGTAGCTTAGTCTAGATCCCATTGTAGGTCTGCACTCTATACGTACTCCCACCCATTCCGAGGTTTTTCCACTTTCTCTTTCAATGGATTCAATGGATTCATCGTTCTGTCTCATTTTTTTTTCTGTCCCCTATTCTTGGCAAGCTCCTATGTTGGGGTTCAATAATTATGAGAACTACATTTGGTGTGGGAAAGAGCATTGGAAGACTGGGGTTCATGTCTTTGCTTTTATATATTAACTTTGCTAAGTCTCTCAAAAATCTCCAAGTCCAAATTGCCTGCAAAAGCCCCAGGAGGTGATGAGGATTAAATGGTTTATTGGAAGCACAAATGCATTGCAAATTGTGAGGTGCTACACTCACGCTCTACATATTAGCAAGTCATTCATTTGTTAGCTGATTTTGTTTGCTTGTACATTTATATATTTGTTTATTGATGGATCATTTGCTGGATGAGCACTATACTGCAGGAACAGTCTTGCTATATGAAATTGAGGAGGATCAGGAGAAGTTCGTTTCCTCAAAAAGCCCACAGGTATGACACCTTGATGTGTTGATCTGGAGTTATGGAGCCTGCTGTTTCTTCTTCCTGTGGGGTCTAGGGATTCCTCAAAGAGGGAAAGGTCTTGAGTTGCATGTGAAAGAATGAAGGTTCCCACATCCAGAATATTGACAGTCTACATGCTGATGAGAATGTGGAGCATCAGGAACTCTCACTCATTGCTGGTGGAAAGCCAACATGGTACCATCATAACTACAAAAAATAAGCACCCTCTTACTGTAAGACTCAGCAGCCATGCTCCTTGATATTATCCAAAGTCAGTGAAGACTTGCAACCACATGCAAAACATCACACAGATGTTTATAGCCACTTTATTCATAATTGCCCAAACTTGGAAGCAATCAAGATGTCCTTTAACAGGAATAGGTGAATGAATAAGCAAACTTTGGTACATCTAGATAATGGAATATTTTAAATATATATATATTTTTTTAATATATCATATGTAATATTGACATATATATATTTATATGTCAATATTACATATGATAAGTGTACACACACACAAACACACATCAAGCCAGGAAAATATTGAGAAAACTTTAGTGCATATCCCCAAGTGCAAGAAGTCAATTCTAAAAGGTTACATAACACAGAATTGTAAATACATGACATTCAGGAAGAGGCAAAACTGGAGACAGTAAATCTCAGTGGTTGTCAGGGGTTAAGAGGGAAGGGAGGATGAATAGGTCAAATGCAGAGAAATTTTAGGGCTTGAAATTATTCTGTATGATGCTATGTTGTTGGGTATATGTCATTATATAGTTGTCCAAATGCATGGAATGTATGTGGAACAGAAGTGAACCTTAATGTAAAGTTCAGACTCTGGGTGACAAGAATGTGGGTTTATCAGTGCAACAAGACTACCACTTGGATGCAGGATGATGATAAGGGGAAGGTTCTGCAGATGTGCAGGGGGAGGGGACATATGGGATATCATTGTTCCTTTCTTTTAATTTTGCTGTGAATCTAAAGCAATTTTTTACAAAAGTCTTTCAACAAACAAACAAACAAACAAAAAAGGATAAGGTTTTATTAGACTTGAGATGGGGATAAGGTAGGAAGAACATTCTAGAGAAGGAGCAGTTTGGGAAAAAAAATGGCAGAAGGGTCCAAGAGATTTGATCAGCTGAAACTAACTGCAGGGAATCTGGAAAGCAAAGGTAGAGAGGCAGGGAAGCGGGTGGAGAGTGAAATGTGGGGAATAAGGAAGTTAAGTGAAAGCAGACAATGGTTCTCATTTAGAGGTGGGAGGAAGCCATTGATGGAGGTGTCTTCAAGGAAGCAGCCGGCTGACAATGATAGCTGCCTTTTACCAAACACTGTCTATGGCAGACACTGCATTAACTTAGGTTTACATTCATTATTTCATTGTGCACTCACACATTGACCTGTGTACAAGGTACAAATGGACTGATGAGGAAACTGAGGTTAAGAGTTGTCATGACTTGTCCACATGGATAGCTGGCCCCAGGTCGGGAGCCAAAGCCTAGTGTCTGCTTGTGGACTCTGCTTTCAAGCTCCTCACCAGCACATTGGCATTTGAGGACTCTCTGCATAGCTCTGGGAGGGAGCTGGTCATGGGGGGTGATGCTGAGCCAATAAGGGATGGTGGTTAGTCCTGAGGGTAAGAAATCCCTTAGAACTGTATAGAATACGGCAGTCTGGCGGTTGAATTCCAGGCATGGCTCTGAATATTTGTATGGGGACATTTTGGGGCGAGAGGAAGAGCTTTCAAGAAGTACACCTTTGTGGGCAAGCTCCTGTGGCAGTGGGGGAGGAGAGAAGCTCTGCATCCTGCTGGCTAGTATCCTTCAATAGACTCAATGTGTCTTTTGGGGTTCTGCAGAGACACCTACTATTTCTAAAGAACGTCATGGAAGCTGCCTTCCTTGGCAACATTCACCAGAGACAGAACTCCAAAGGGAAAAGGCCATAAAAACCCCTCATAACCTTTATTTTTTCCTTCTATAATGAGATTTTTTTAAATAGCATTTTAAGTTCCTTGAAGGAAAAGCCATAGAATCACAGCCTTATGAGGTCTGAAATGTCTTTGAGATTTTGAGCCTCTGTGAATACCAGTGCCGAGACCCCTCAGTACAACCTCTATTTCTACATCCTCTGCCCGTTGGGCTTTTCTTTCATGTGCATGCCTGTCTGTGCCACCACCCTTCTTTGGCCAACATTTGTATGTTCATGGCTCTGAAATGCTGTTCTGAAGTTTGCTGTCAAAATTTGAAGAACAAACTCTCATTTTGAGATTTTTCCCTCTCTATTATTATAATATTGGTGGTTAAAATGTACACTCTCTTACAAAATGCTAATAACGGTAATTATAATATTGTTTAGTTAAATGCCCTTTCCTGGAACAAGAAAATGTTGGTAATTTCATGTTGGTCCAAAATATTAGTTTTACAAATTGGATTTGGTCATGGAGCTGAGAAGGCTGATGTTGACACTCCAGGACATACAGTCTCTCATTCCACATCTGACTAAAACATACCCTATCTTTGCATATTCTGTTGTCTTCTATAATGTTTTGGTAATGTCTTGCCTGCAATGGATTGTCATTAAATGCATGAAAGTAAGTGAATCTTCAGGAAACCAAAAAAAAAAATATTATATTGAGTGCCTTTTCTATGTTCTAACCTGCTTCATGTGGCATAGCTTGCACATAAAATTCAGTCTGGTATGAAGTTTATAGTCAAGGCTTTAGAATTGAATGAATTTAGTCATTAAGAATGCAAGATCTAGAACCTGCTTGCCTGAGTCAGGCTTCCCCTTTAACTAGCTGTACATCCTTGATAGGTTTCTTTATAATATGGTAAAAAAACTTTAGCTTAGCCTGTCTGTAGTGTAACCCTGCTAGCATTCTTCTGAAGATTGCTAAGTTCATTCAGGCAAAGATCTTAGAGCAATGCCTGGCACACAATAAGTTCTCAGCAGATGTTAACTCTTGAAAGGAAGGCTTGCACATCAGAGATGCTGGCGTAAGGAGCCCTGGTTGACTTGGATCAAATCTGGTGCAAGTTTCTGCTCTGCCATTTGCTATTTGAGTAAATTTGGAAGATTGAGTTAACCTTCTTATATAAAATTCAGTCCAACTGCCAAAAAGACTTGAAAGCTAATACATATAGCATGGAGATGGTGGAAAGGCCTCTCTGAAGAGGGACCTTAAAGGACACATAGGGTATCCCTGTGATTAAGGCAGCAAAAGGGACAGCCAAAGAGGTGAAATCACCTATGTGGAAAAGACTTAGGGAAGACTTGTATCCTGCCGCAGTCCGGCTGCAGCAAAATAACCGGGGGGGTGACGAGCAACTTGTGTACATTGATACAGCAGGAGTGGAAGCCGTTTATTGTAGGATAGGAGGGGTATATATACATTCCACACAGCTTATCTTAATTAACATAAACTAGATACAGCAGCCAACCAATAAAGAATCTCAACACTTAATGGCTCGCTGGCATTACTTCACAAACCACTCCCTCTGGCAAAATGCCAGGCGCCATCCTAACTTGTTTACAGACCCTAACAGTATCCACCTGCTTTCTTCTTTCGGGAAAGTTCTTTGAGGAATTAGTAAGAACATTCTTTTATTTTGGGATGAGGGACATTGGAACTATTGTAGTGGATGGGGCATTGTTTTCAGTAGAGATACCTGGAAATAGAGTTTCCCCTGTCCCCAAGAATCCACTCCCTTAATGAAGACCCTATCATAGGGGAGTTGAGGAAAAGATGAAACCAAAGTTGATAAATCGAATTAGGGGACATAATTGTTAGAATGAAGTTGTTCAGAGTCTGCCAAGTATACTTAAGCTAGGATCAATCTGGAAAGGGTTTCTGCATGACGCAAATAGAATCAGATGTGTGCGTGTGAATATTCAATAAGACAGGGGTTGCGGGTGCTCTGGCTCTCTGGAGTTTGCTTGTTGCCAGAGATTAGGCTGCCACCTGGATCCTACCTGCATTCAAGATGTTGTGTGGATTCTTGCTGATTTTCTGAAGTTTTATTTATCATCATGCAGAGAAGAAATAAGTGCTGGAATGTTAACGTTCTGAGAGGGAGCTGATTGTGGGGTGGGGAAAGAAGTGTGAGGCTCTACATTTTTTTTTAATATGCCCAGAGAATCTTGATAAGACATTGCAGGGTTTGAGTTTAAAAATAAACCAGGTGTGAGCAGAAGACACTGAATGGATATCCTGTAGCAAAGTATGGATATTTACACAATTTCATGGTGGCTGTGGCATCTGAGGTCAAATGTGTGAAGTCAGAAGCTGAGAGAGGTGGAGGTGGGTTCTGAATCTCAGCTCTGGGTATCAGGCAAGCAATTCCACCACAGCATCTTGGAATACATCCACACTCACATGTTCATCTATTCTTGAGCATGCACGGAAAGAGTTCTCTTTTGCTAAAGGCTGTGGTTAAAATGAGAAAGTGTATGTGCCTTGGATCTGGATGATTTCAATCAGTTGATAAACATGAGTGATGCATTTTGTATGTGATTAAGTGCTGGTTATATATATGTGAACAAGATGGTATAGCCTTTCCTTTTAAGGAACTTACAGTTCAGGAGAAAGATTAAGATCAAGCAAATAGAGTCTAATGTGAGAATGCTGAAACATGTGTGTGAATACATTTGGAGAGAAAGTGGGGGGAGGGGAGATATTCCAGATAATTATATTTTGTTGAGCATTTACTATGTGCAAGACACTGTATCAAAACATGTTGCAATGCACCATCTCAAATAATTCTTCCTGCCATCCTCTGCAGTAGGAAGAATACAGTTATTATCCAAATTTTAAAATTAGAAAATCGATTCAAGTATGTTAAGTAAGTTGCTTAAGGAAACAAGAAGAATCTAGGCAGAGTGGGAATGAATTGAGGTCTTCTGACTGCACCCCTGTTTCTTTTAGCTTCTCTTCCTTGTACCATCTCCCCAAGGTGCTATAGGGGCTCTGAAGGAAAAAAGCAACTCACATGGTTGCAATGTGGTAAGAGACGGAGGAGAAAGAAGGCTTCCGCTGAGCACCGCAGCTCTGTAAATGCACCAGGAGGAAAACCTGTGACCCTGAGAACAATCTATGCCAATACACGCATGTCCAAACGATCAGGCACTGTTGAGGAAGAATATCAGCTCTGAGTAGGTGGGCTGGGAACAGCTAGGGAGCCTGGGACATCTTCATCCCTCAGTGTAGCACAGCCTCAAGCAGAGAATGGCATCTCACTTTCAGATTCTGCCAAGGTTCACTTCTCAGGGACTGAGTGAGGGAGGAGTGATTCACTGACCCGATTAGCAAACACCCTACAGACATGGAGATAAAGAATGAGGAAGCAGGTATTAAATGTAGAAAGATGGGCTTCCAGATTGAAGAACTCCTTTGGGGATCAGCGGTGGCTTTCAAACAGGGTCCCAGCTCTCTGCAGATAGAGCAAGCAAAAAAGGTTAAAGGTAAAAGCAGGGAACCTGGTCAACGTGAGCGGGTGAGTGGGGAGAGGAGCTGCCCAGTGCCAGGCGAAGGACTGGAGCAGTTGTTAAGTTCAGGGTTTATGACTTGGAGAACGTGACCCATATAGCCAGCTTTCTCTTGCTGATGTGTTTTTAATCGGATGTTCTTCTAAAATTCACCCTTCGCCGACTCCATATCTCATTCCCTGGAGGCAGCGCGGAGCAATCTGTTTGCATCTGCACTTTATACAGCTGTGAGTCCCTTTGCCGTCACACCTGGTGGGTCACATCTTGGACACAGTGCAACAGCCAGCATACCAGCGTGCTGGATGACCTGGAGGAAGCTCGCTCAGCACCCGGAGCTCACAGTAGCGGAAGCGTTCAGGGCACACTTCCTAGGCTCTGCGCACGCTGCCAACTGCTTTGCGCGTGTTAATTGATTTGATCCAGGCAACGGCCCAGTGTATTACCACGATCGCTATTTCACAGATACTTATAAACTGAGGCAAAGAAAAATAAGGCCACTTGCCAAGGCCGAGTAGTTAATGACAAATTCAGGATTTTTTGGTGCTGGGGATCCAATCCGGCCCCTCCCATGTTGGACAAGCAGAGTACTACCGAGCTACATCCTCAGTTCCCAAACTGAGATTTGAATTGGTGGCTATCACAGCTCTGGAGCCTTGTGTTTAGCTTCTCTAGTGTGTCGCTGTCTTGATGCTGTTCATGGGCTCTCTAACACAATGGTAGAGAGTGGCAGCCTGGGCCAGGGGGTTAATAGTACTTCTATCTTAGAAGCAAAAATGCAAGTAATGTCTGGACCTCACCAATACGATTGAGTTAATTTTGTTTCTAAGTCACTGGTGTCCACAGGGGGAGTCTTATGGGTCTTGTATCCAGAGGTCTCCCAGGGGTTGGATATGTTCAGTTTGGTTTCGCTCCAGGCCATGAAGAAAATACATGTAAGTTTTCTATTTCATGGACACATAAATAGAGGCTTGGGCAGACACTGTAATAGTCCTGAGGGAACTGTAGTAGCTGCCAGATTTGGAGGTCAAACTGAGGCTGACCTGATTCCAGAGTCAAGACTTTGTGCACCTTGTGTAAGCCATTCCCTTTCTCTTTGTCTGTTTTATTCCCCTACCACCCTCCAAAACTAAGACATTGGATTATTAGGTCAGTGTTTCAGAAACACCAATCTTTCAGGCACCTCCATAACAATTTCTGCTCTTTTTATTCTGTCCACAATGCTTAATATTTTTCTTTGAATCCATCTACTTCTTATTCAAACACACGTACCTCCATAGGAAACTTCAGATCGTTACTATGAATATAAAAATAAGATAATAATTATATGGATATCCACAGTGGAAACAGAAAGCATACAATGATATTCTAGTATATATATTCTAGCTTACAGATTCTGTTCTATTCTTGTGGACCCAAGTCCATGCTGAGTATATGTTTGTGTTAAAAAGTAATATTTATAAATACTGGAGAGATGCTAGATATTTAATAGAAACACAATTGGGCTTCCTCCTCAGGATTGGGAGAGAATCAAAAGGATCTCTTTCTTCATTTTGTCATTAAAGTTATAAAAAAATGGGTCTCCTTTGAGAAGCCGTGTGTCCCCAATCCAGGGTGGCAGTAGCTATCATTTTGTGTGTTGCTGGTGTGGGGAACATTTGCATCTTCTCAGTGTTTGCATTCTATGTCTCTAAGACTCTTAGGGTCTCTGCGTACTTGGAGATCCAGTTTGGGAGTACTAGTCTTGATTGGATGAGGAGGTGCGAAGTCCGATTCTAGACTAAAGTGAAAGGAGAGCTATTGCTTTGCTCTGGCTATCTTGAAGCAGCTAGAAGGAAGGCAGGCATTGGGTTCTATAAAAGACCCAGGGCTGGAAATCTGTGCTCAGAGCCATACCATCCTATCCAGCAATTCCAGTTTTTTGCCACTTTGCCTTAGATGCCCACTGGCTACCTACCCCGTGGGCCTGTACCTAGTTCTTTCTTGCTGGTACCTCCCTTGTTCACTAGGGTGTGATACCAATTTAAAAACTGTGTCTAAGCTGGGAACAGTGGAATGTACTTGGGAGGCTGAGGCAGGACGATTTCAAGTTCAAGGCCAGCCTCAGCAATTTAGCAAGGCCCTAAGCAACTTAGCAAGACCCTGTCTGAGAATTAAATGAATAAATAAATGGCATTAAAAAGGGGTGTGTGTGTGGCGCTGGGGATGTGGCCGGTACTATGTCCAGTGAGAACATGACTTTTGTCCTTTCTGCAGTTCCAAGGAGGAATGAATGTGAAGCCAAGTTTCCTCTGTCCCCATCAGTGCTTGGGAAGTTGGCATGTTATCTCCCTTTGCTCAGTAAATCAGTAAAATAGGCAAGGGTTAATTTCTCATTTTATACATCAGAAAATGAGGTTTGGAGAGTGTCAGTAACTCAATGAAGTCCCACAGCTTCTGAGACCCATAGAGTGGGACCCACTCCAAATCCTGGGCTTGTTTTCTGGTGTTGTGATGTGCTGAGATTTGCCTGGTTTGGGGGAATGTAGGTTCTTGGGCTGGTTTCTGGGTCCTCCCTGCACCATGGGGCTGGGACACAGTGTCACACCTCTCAGCTCAGCCTTTCTTTGTTCAGTTGTTGGAGTGTGATGCTAATGAGACCCTACTCATGGATTTTAGCCCCTTGGGGGCCAATTAACTTCTCTTTACTTCAGCTGCCAGGAACCTCAGAACTAAATCCAGATCAATTAGCTCATCCCAGGTGCCTGGTAACATCTATTCCTTCACTCGTTTTAACTATTCTTTGTTCCATTTTTATTTTTAATTGTCCTGATTTATATCTTATTTAACTTTGTAATATCACTTTAACTGTGTCTTGGGGGTAGATAAGGTATGAATTCTAAATAAATAAGTAAAACTGCTTTAGGGTCATCTCTGGAGAGGAAGAGCAGCTCCCGAGTCCTCTTTGGGGTAGAGGCTGAGGTTGCCCCTGGGTGAGCAGCTGGGGGAGGTGAATCCTTCCTGGGACACATGGGCATTGCGGGAGAGGGGCAGGGAGAGGGAGTGAGTGGGAGTAGCTGGGCAGAGAAACCATGTCCACATGGGTAGGTTAGTGAGTACAGCTTAAAAAGTGGAGCAAGACTATTCTTAAGAGCTCATGGGGGATCAGAACTCAACCAGGATTCTGGGGCCATGTGGGATGTAACCCAGGAGAAGGATATTGTCGAGCAAGGTGACACTTGCTGAAATGTGGTGGGACGGCTTTGATTGAATCTTTATCCTATCATGATGAGCTGTGTGACTGTGGGTCAGTTGCCTGACCTTTCTGACCTTGTTTCCATATCTAAAATGGGAGAAATAATTCCTGTAGAAAGTTAAAAAGACTGCACGGTTTAGAAGTAGGCATTTGCGTGGTCATTCATTCATTCCAAAGATCCCTTCCCTTCCTTCCTTCCAGCCCTCTCCCTGTTTGTGAGCTGGAAGATTTCTTCTAGGCCAGTCTTCGTTTATGAAGAGGATGCCGAGCCCCAAATCCTGCAGCTGATTGCCAAGATGGGGTGACAGGGGAATATGAAGGAGCACTCTTCTCCAGTGTCTGTCTCTGCATCTAGCACATGGTGAGGGTATGAAAAGACAAGAGGACGTTAAGACACAGGAAAGGCACTCAGTGGAGTGACTGGTGCATATTAAATGGTCCGTGCAGCTGAGCCGAATTCAGAGAGGCCTGGTGTAGTTGTGGTGGCAAAAACCAACCCCCCTGTAGTTGAACTGCCAGAATCGAGTCAGAGCCTTAGAGGTTGGTGTTTTTCAAGACTGCAGCTGGACTGTTCTGGGGAGGCTTCCCTGCACCCCAACACCCTGCCCTGCATCATGAACCCACTTTGAAAACCACTGACTCAATCCAATACCTTTAATTCAAAAGTGGTGGAAATGGGGTCTTAAAAAGAGGAGGCCACTTGCCCAAGGCCGTGCAGCCAGGTGGGGGAGCTAGGATTAGAATCCTGCATCCTAGGTTCCCCAGTACCCTTTCCACTGTAGGACTCTGTTAAGTACCCATAGGATGCCATGGATGTTTGAAAGGACAAAGAGCAATTACATCCCCTCCAAGCTGTAGGGTCTGAGGAAAAGCTGGTGCAATCAGGAAAAGCTTCCTGGAAGAGGCAGGGCTTAGGTGGGACTCCAACAATGAGCTCAAGATGGGGAAAAGGCAGAGAACCTGTTGTGCATCTCTAAAGACAGCAGGGAGTCTCCCAGTGTGTTGAGATGAGAGTGACTGCAGGATCAGCTTTGTAGGAAAAGCAAAACTGGATGAGGGAAGTAGGTCAGGTCTAGTTAAAGGAGGGGCTTGGGTTTTAATCATGCCATGAGCTTGTCAGCTTGGGGTCACCAACAGGTGTACCTATAGGCACATGATGAGTTGAATTTGACACTCAGAGCAAATGGATGTAGAAGGCTCATTTGTTAATACTTGACAATAGAGAGATTTCATACACAAATCTGGACTACTTCCTGGCTACTCACTCCTAAGGGACCCGGTGACCTGGCAGCTTAGAGAACCTCCTTCCTTGTGGAATCTGCTGTCCTTGTGGACCTGGACGTGAATCTGCCATTTGTGGCCAGATGTCCTTTATAAGCCCCACACCTGGACACTTCTTTCCTGTTTACAGCTTGGCCATTGTGGGCTTTCAAGTTTGCATTCTGTGCAGAAGTATCGAGGCCTAAAAATTAGTCGTCATTGACATGATTAAATCAACATTTGGGGCTGTTTATTTGTTCTTCAAACATTTATTGAGCATCTGTTTCCTGCAAGGCTTTAGAAAGGGAAGGATTGGGCTTGGGAGGTGAATTGGGAGGCTGGTCAGGTCCGAGGAGAGAGGATAAAATCTGTTTAGGGACAGAGCCACCACCACTGAGATAGAGGTTATATCCTTCTCTCTTGGTCCCTTTAGTTATCCTTTTAAAAGAGAAAGCTGCCTCACCCGTTCCCATAGAATCAGGTACCTGTCATTTGACATTCTTTCACCTTGTTTCTTTTATATTACAGTAAACTGCTGTTATACATTATTATATTCATCTAAGAGGGATACATCCTCTTTCCTTCTCATATTTTGTCTCCCTTTCTTTTTCTTTCTTTCTGGTTCTCTCAAGTGAACACGTCCCATCTGGCCCTCATTCCCCACAATTGCCCCCTGTGTACTGATGGACAGTTCTGAACCTCAGAGGGAGGTTGTGTGTCTTCATGGACCTGCTGAGAGCAGACCGGGAAGAGCCAGCCTGGCTCAGAGAGCTGCCTTCTCCAATCAACACAGTTGCTTTGTCTCTGTGTCTGCATTTGACGACAGCATTCTTGTTTCCATGCTCCCAGTGCAGTTTCCTCTCCCACCCCTGCAGCCTACCCTCTCCATCACTTCTCCAGTGCATTCCCCAGAGGCCCAAATGTCTCTTCATCATTCACATCTACCGTGCAGTATGATTGCTCTCAGAATAACGAGAAGCTGAATCTGGGAAGTGGATTTCACTGGAAATGGTCCTTTTGCTAAAACAAAGCAAAACAAAACCTTATAAAAAAAATCAATGTCTCTAGGAAGAGGAGAGGATGCTTGGAGTCCTAAAAATAGTTTACAGGAGGAGACACGAAAATGCGGTCTATACTCTTGAGTTTCTGCCATTCACTAGCACTGGGACCCTGAGTAAGCATGGTTTCATTATTTTCATAAGATGAAGCAGATGTATTTGATTCTCTTCAAGGACCACTCCACCTAAAATATTTTCCTCCTTGAGCACGAGGAGGAAACCACACCCTGCCATTTCTGATGGGATTTCTTTTCAATCTATACCTATGCATAGGGGGATGCCCATAAGACATAATAGATGTGCAACCAAAAACTCTTACCCAGACATGTCAGCTTTAGCTAAAACTATCTCTCTGGAGAGTAAGCAAGCTCAGAGAGACCTGAAGGAAGATCTTCCTGACTGCATGAGATCTTGGTGGCCTAGGAAAGCCCTTTCCCTCCCTATGGATCATCAGAAAGAAGATGAACAGCAAACCATAGGGTGTTAAGATTCTGCACTTCCTAAAGATAGAAGGAAACCTGGGTTGGATGAACTTTGGCAGCTCCCCACCTTAGGAGAGTGTCGTTAACCTCATGGAAAGCAGAATTTAGGTCTAAGAAACCAGTTACCGCATCCCTAAGCACATGGCCTGGCACAGTTGTATGAGTATCTGCTGAGTAAGTTGATGTGGGCAAAGTATTCAATAAGTACTGTTGAATGAAAGTCACTGGTATTTGGTGATGGAATGTCATAGAATGCCCAAGAGAGAAGAACCTTAGAGATCATTTCTAGCCTGTTTTCTACCCAGGCAAACTGAGGTCTGTGGTTAGGACAAGACTTAATCCAATTCGCATGATGAATTAGGGCCCGAGTACCCAGACCTCATGACTTGCAGAATAGGTGTTTTTTTTTTTTTTTTGTGAACTCTTTTTGCCTCCAACAATGTAATTTGGCTCGAGTGGCCTTGGGTTAGGCATTTCCAGAGGCCCCTCTGGCGTTTGTGTAAATCTGGAGCAGGCTCAGCTGGTGCCTTCTCTCCTACTCTTGGGCTGGCACTTTCTGTTAGTCTCAGTCAAGAGAACATTATAATCCTTCTCCCTGCTCTCCGGCAGTGCACGGCCACCCCATCACTCACTCTAACAGACCCTGCTGAGCACCCACAGTATATCTGGAAGCCATTTTCTGTTTGGAAGTCAGTGGCGGTCAGCCAACATTTCAGTAATATTTGCTTTCCTAAGGCTTAGACAAATCAAATCCATTCACTTCCTCAGACTCCATCTCTCTTGTCTGGCACAATGTCCCCTCATCCAAGGCGAGCCAAGATTGAGCATGGTTTTTTTCTCTCTCTCCTTCTCTTATATAATGTACAAGTTTCTTTTTTTTTTTTTTTTTTCTACCAGTATAGAATCATAGCCGATATAAGATTAAACTTGAAAGAAACATAAAAAAGAAAAAAAACAAGCAACCAACCGACCAAACAAAACTACACTTAAGTCAGCCTTTCTGGATAGATGGGTGCAGACACCAAGTTCCAGAGATGTGCGGACATCAGTTGCTGTGAGTCTTGCCTCTACAGAGGTTGTAGGAACAGGGCTGAAATTCGAGTATCCTCACCTAGACACCTCACCTTGTCTCTCTGAAACTCAGCTTTCTTAGCTGTGAAGTAAGGGCTCAGTTTCTCATTGTGCTGGCCACACGGTGTTGTTCAGGAGGAAAGCGGTTGAGTCAATGTGTCCCCCTGGGTTCTAAGGTGCTAGATGCACATCCGCCCCTGCCGTGGGGCATTATGAGTCTTGTTCCTTGCGCAGGAGCTTTGAGTATTTCAAAGTTGTGTTTATTCTATAATGAGCATTTGGGACATCCTGGCAAGGAAGCAGGTATGATATTTTGGGGCAAAGGATCTCTTTCAGGAGCCCTTCCATTCATCTAACTGCCTACTGTGTGGCTGTCCCAGCAGGGAAGCCGCCATGTTCTCTGATGCATTTAGAGCGGCCTCTGTCAGGGAGTGTACTGGCTGGAAATAGACCAGGCATTTCCTTTGGAGTTTCACAAAAATGGATCCTTTGGGTCAAAGGCCCCTTAATCTGCAAAACACAAGCTGTTTGCCTGACTTGAGGCCTCCACAGACTTCCTAGACTTGAAGGGGCTTTGGTATGGAAAATGGATTGTGTTTTTGAAGATTAAGGGTCCTTTCATCCATAAGATGCAATATATATATATATATATATATATATATATATATATATATATTTTTTTTTTTTTTTTTTTTTT
>NW_026000051.1:11625076-11647968 GCF_001458135.2 Marmota marmota marmota
TTTTTTTTTTTTTTTTTTCTTTCCATCAAGCTCCCAGTGAAACACCTTGCTCCTTTATGACTTAAAACCTGCAGGCTTCCTTTCTTATGCATAGATGGATTAGGCTGGATGACATAGTCAGAGCCTCTGAGCTGCAGAGAACCTCAGTGAATACTCAGTGCCCCCCCCCCACTTAGCACTATTCCTTCTGTCCTCCAAACGTGGGCCAGTCATCCCCACTAATGCATTAAAATCATGTGCAAGTGATTTAAGACTCCAGATTCTGGAGCTTCATCTCCAGAATTTCTGGTGAAGTCTGGAGGAGCTGGTGCATTTCCCAAGCAGAGACTGCTGGGGCTCCACAAGCTATGCTCCCATAAAGTCCCTGAGGGCCAAAGACCTCAGTCACTAGCTGACAGCATAGTGCAAGTGGACAGTCTAGGCTTTGGATAGACCTGGCATCAGATTTCAACTCTGATTCTTAAGATTCATGGGGTTACTTTGACTAAGTTACTTAACTTTACTGCTCTCAGTTTCCATATCCCACAAAATGGGAATAATAATACTACGTAGTGTGTCTGTGAGCTACACCACAAACTTGCTGTATAGCAACCTTTCCTCCCAGCTCAGGCAAGTCAGTGCCTTTAAGAACCAGCATGCATCATAGGTCATGCATTGGTGAGTCAGCTGGGGACCACCCCATCTAACCCAGTCTCACTTATCTAGGCTTACCGCCCCTGCTCTACAGTTCAGTGTGTGTGTAGGGGGTCTGCTCTATGCTTAGCCTAAGGCATTTTAAATGAACAGTCTGCTCCACATGTCCTTCAGCCTCTTTCAGAAACACTAGACACATCCTTCTTCTGGCAAAGGCAGAAGTACAGAAGTTAAATGGAAGCCCACAGGGTCTCTGGAGGTGCAGAGCTAGCCCACCATCACTCCTGTCTCACCCTAATGACTAGAACACATAATGAGGAAACTCAAGGAAAGGGGAGTGGGCTCTGCCTGCTTAGTAGAAGAGCTATAAAATGACATGACAAACTGCCTGATTATAAGAAGGGGTGATAATTTGAGGCATTAAATAACCTGCCACCACCATCCCACAGTGGAGATCAATTGAAGTAAAGTTTGTAAATACCTTGACTCAGCTCCTCTCATTCACTAAGTGTTCATAAATTATTTTAATCACTATCATTAGTATAGCAAGGACTCAAAAATGGTGGCAAGAACAATTAAATCCTGAGCTCCTGAATCCAGCAGCACAGATGCTCAGGGAGGTGCTCTCGTGTTCTCAGAATGACACAGATGGGATAGTTGGGCCCTTGGAAAGCAGATGGTGCAATGTTTTTTTTTTTTTTTTTTAATCTTGGATTTGAAGAGCAACAGGAAAAACCCTAGTTCTAGCTCATCACGATCTATGACATGTCACTAGGTGTGGTGGTGCATGCCTGTATTCCTAGTGACTGAGGAGGCTGAGGCAGGAGGATTGTAAGTTTGTGGTCAGCCTTTGCTACTTAGAGAGACTGTTTCTCAGAAAAATAATTAAAAGGGCTGGGGATGTAGCTCCATGATAGAGTGGAATTCAAGCCCCAGTCTTCAGTCCTGCAAAAATTAATTAATTAGTTAATTAATTAATATATATATATAATATATTAATTAATATATATATATATATATATATATATTTCCAGGTGTGTGTGTGTGTATGTGTATGTGTATGTGAGTGTGTGCATGTGCGTTTGTGTGTGCATCTCCTTCCAGAGCTGGGATAGTGTAAAATGCATAGCATTCACCTACAGATTTTACTAAAAGTTCAGGATTCCATTCCATTTTATTAGAAATTGTAATTCAGTTAAGTTTGGTGAAGTATCCCAAAGGATGAACATGTGTTAAGCATCCCTGGTGATCAGGACCAAGATGGTCTGTGACTTATTCTTCAAAACTTGAGTTAATACAAACAGGAGGGAAATAGTGAATTCCTATATTCTCATATTAATAGGACTGGAGATCTAGTGGAAAATGCTAGCTCTGCAATATGTAGGGGATTAGAGAGGCCCTGGAAAAGGACAGTGTCAATATAAGAAGACAGATGTGGTCATGTATCAAGGAACACTCATGGCAGCAGGGACTCCCCAAACCAGAACCATAGGAAGAGTCAATTACATAACATTAGACTGTAGCAGTAGATTTCACACATGTACCACACATGAATGTAGATATGTGTTGAGAAATTCCTATTATCTGTTGGCTTATATTAATAAACATATACCTAAAGATGCAGGGATGAACTAGAACCCAAGCCCTGCTCTTAGGATGCTTCTTATCATCCAGTGGCAGAAGCATGGAATGGGTCAGAAGTATAATTAGAGGCACGAGTAAGTTTCAACCAACTCCCAATGCTGGAAGTGTCCACTCCTACTTGTATTTATTCCCATCAAGAAAGGCCTTCAAAGGAGAAGACACTGGAGATGCATTTTCAAGAGAGAGTCAGAACCTGCTCTTTATTTAGATATATGAAGGAATTTTAGGGAATTTGTGAAAACATCACAGTAAGATGTTCAGCATGCTGGAGGGAAGAGCATAAGGAGAGTGGGGCGCAAGTGGCAAGATGATTCTGGGATGTAGGCAGGGTAGAAGTGGAATTCCTGTTAAGGAGTTTGGACTCTATCCTGCAGGCAACAGAGAGGTAAAGACCAGAGTGATCAGGGAAGTGAAATAGCTCTGGTATAGCTAAAGGCAGAGAAGGAATATGGTTAACACTTCTAGTGTTTTTTCATATCCTGAGACTTATAGAAAGGGTAGGAAAAACTAGCACCTTCTTTAATATGTTTACTTCCCACACTGATGGAACCTAGCTGTGTTCCTGTGTTGGAAGTAAGTTGTTCTTCGTCAATATGCAGAATGGATGGGACAGTATGAGACTTAAATACCATCTGGGGCCTACTGTGAGAGGTTAGATCCAAATCTACTTTTCATTATGAAATATGGTCAAAGAATCATTCACTAATGATGGTAATACATGTCCAGGAACAAGACTACCTGCATTTGGATTCTGCTACTGCCTCACATTCGCTGTGAGACCATTTGTGCATTTCTAAGCCTTCCTGATTTTAGTTTCCTTGCCTATTAAACAGGACTGATGATCATCCTGCTTGAGATGCTTGTTTTGAGGGTTAAGTGAGTTGTGCATGTTTTATTAAAACAGTTTACTGAGATGTCATCTCTCTGACTTTATTTTCTCATCTCTGGAGTGAGAGTTATAAATCCCTGCCCTGTGTATGTTAGATGTGATGTCGCGGTCAGATGGAAACTCAATTCTTTTGCAGTGTGAAGTTTTGCTGGAATGCAAGGATGGTGTAAGGAGTGCTAGAGGGAGTGGGAGGAGGCAGAGCACTCACAACCTCCAAATTACAAACATTAAAAAAATCTGTGATTGCTGATTTAGGCATATCTAGTACCTGCTTCAGATGTGTCCCCTGACTTCTTTCTTGAATTTCATGTTTGTCATGGGCAAGAATCAGCCATGGGTGTCCTTTTAGATCATCATTTAGCAGGGATGCTATAAAAGGATGAAGCCATTGCACAAGAACTAGCAGAACCTATGGATCTACAGGAACATTTCAGGTTATTCATTATCTTACAGCCAAATGGATCCACCAGGAACATTTAAGGTTATTCTTTAATCACCTGCTGGAAACATCAGAGCAAGGGACAGAACTTTTTGATAGATAAACATTGGAATTATTAATAATTATTAATAAGTACAAGTTTCCAATTATTCAATTGGAAACTTGTACTTATTCCACTTAATATTAGCATTAGATTAACCACAGGGAAAAAATCAGTTGTTAACTCACAAGAGCATTCTTATTTTTTTATTGAGCAATTATTGAGCACCTATATAGAACTAGTTCCTACATTTGACATAACTTTCTGCTTCCAATCTCTTTGGTGTGCCTCTGTGGGGAAAGCACCTTTTCTGACACATCTCTGTATCCCATGAAGCCTCTGTCTTACTAATTTTCACATCATAGGTGGGTTCTCATGATCCCGTGCTTTTGCTTACCTTGGTCCTATGACCTGGAATGCATTCTCTGACATGCTTTTATTAATTTTTTCAACTTGGTAAGTCCCTACTTGAACTAGTAAAGACCAAATCAAATCTCAGCTCTCCTGAGAAGTCTTAAACTCACTCTGAGTTACTTTTCTCTTTATTTTCAACACTTATTCAGGTATCCAATAAAACCCAATCAATTGTTCTGCAATTTGAACTTTACAGGTTTATCTTCCTGTGGCTCCCTATAGCCATAAACAGTTTCTTACTTCTCTTTGCCTACCCAGTAGCTTGTCCAAAATTTGACATTCCACCACAACTCTGTGAAGACCTCACACAGCTCTTTCAATCAGTACTAATTAGCTTTCTGTCCCCATTCTTTATTTTCTTCTTTAACTCTGGGTTGGACCTGTGTGTTTAAAAATTTATTAAAGCCTCTCTATATGGAAAAAATCTTCCATTGGTTATTGGTTTCCCTTTCTGGTAGGGAGAAAGGAGAGGTGTTGGCTACCATTCTTGTGTGCTTTCCTTCTTAGCCAAGTGCTGGGCACTCTCTGTCTCCATTCATTCATGTCCCATTCATGCTTCAGTCTCTTCAAAGGAATCTTCAGTCCTTGTCAAGCTGTTGAAAACTGTCCACCCCTATTTTGTCAAGTGCAATAGGCATTTGAGTCTTTCTCTTGTACCACTCTGCAGCTTTTGAAACTTGAGACCCTTCTCTCCTTAAACATCGCTGTTTCTCCTCACTTTTGTAGAGTTATCTTCTCAGTCTATTCATGGGATGATTTTCCTCTTCATGCTGCCTAAATATGAGCATTGCTTATTGTTTGTTCCCATTACTCTGGACTCACCTGTGTCCTTTGAGTGGTCTCATCTGCTCTGAGAATTCTAATCACTGTCCGTCCATAGTGTGCTTTACAAATCTCTATCTCTAGTTCTGGCCTCTTTTTCATTTGACTTAAGGTTCTATCGCCTTCTGGAAATCTTGCCTTGAATATTCTGCAGACACCACAAACTCAACAGATCCAAGAGAATACTTTGTTTTTGTTCACTCTAAATCCATCTCTTTTTCTTTATTGTTTATTACCATGACTGTCATTATGAATCTAGTCACCAAACCAGAGCTAGGAGTCATAGTAGACACCCTTCTTTCCTCACCTAGCCATCAAATCCTACTAATTTTGCCCCTCTACAATTTTTTACCTTCTATCTCTCAAATATAGAATAGCTTGTACAGACCACATTTAACCTAATCTATTAGTTGGCCCCTTTATTTTCTCCTTTTCCCTCTTTAAATCTCTTCACTCCTCCTTTCAGATGGAGTAATTCATCTATGTACAACTCTAGTGCACAACTTTTCTGTCTCAAGGTCTTCTGTGGCTCCCTATAATCCCATGGGGATTATCCTAGCTCTTGGTTTGTAGAGTTCATTAATTGAATCAGTATAGATTCAGTATCTACCATATGATTGGTTCCAGATACTGGACATAGATAGAAGGAATCTCTTTGTTCAAGAAATATTATGTAGAGATATGATTATAAAACAAGCAACCCCATTTATCTCTTTATTTTTTGCTAGTCTCTGCCGAAAAATTTTAATTGTCGTAACTCTGAAGTGTTTATAGGTCTTATATTCATAGCACCCTCCTTCATTTTTCTCTTGTGTTCCCTAGCCTGGGATTCAGGGTCCATTTTCCTTCCTTCCTTCCTTCCTTCCTTCCTTCCTTCCTTCCTTCCTTCCTTCCTTCCCTCCCCACCCCCTCTCGTTTTTTTCTTCTCAAATACTTCTTTTCCTCCTAAGACCTCACCTGAATGCAATCCCCAAGAAGTATTGCCAGAGACCCTGGTTTGAGGCTTCATGCTTCACAGCTCTCTGGATGTACTGTCTTTGCCCTGCAATTACATTATATTGATATCACCTGTTTCTGTGAGAGCCAATTAAAATAGTATAAACACAAGACTGAGAGCCAATTAAAATAGTATAAACACAATAGATAATTGTTAAATTTTACTAAACTGGCCCAGAATAAACACTACAAAATGTTTATTTCACTCTCCCTTTGAAAGATTTCCTGCAGAGACTGCTGATAATCTGGGGAGAAAACTCAAAAGGAAGAAATTTAGGTCTTCACATTTCTAAAAGTGGCTCAAATGAAATATTTATGAAGAAAAAGATGCTACATATAATTTATGCTTTTATTGTTAATTTTAAAAGTAATACTTGAGATCATGAAATTAAGTATTCTGTATATTTCCATTTTTGTTCAGATTTCCATGACTTTCTCTAGATTTGATATATCCAGAAATTTCATACCTCAAGTTGACTTATTGGTCATTCTCTTCATTAGCATACATATAGTAGATTTGTGACACTTCATGATTGTCAAGGTAAGAAGACTACAGGCAGGGATGTGTGTTTTTGTTGCTTAGTATTTAAATTCCTGAGTCATAGAATTGGCTTGGGTTGAAGTTAAATTCTGCTAATTTTAGATACTGTGACACTGGAAAAATAACTATATTTTTAAAAAGAGCCTCAGTTTTATCATCTGCAAAAGAGAAATAATGCTATTTATCCCAAAGGATTGTTCTGTGGATTTAATAGCCTGGGGCATGAGGAGAGCCAGGTATGGTATCCAGCAAGTAGTCTATGCTCAATGGTCTTTCACCCTCACTAAGGCATCTAAAATACAACGTGAGTCCTGACTCATCTAAGATAGGAAATGGGGGTGGACATTTCAAGGACAGGGAATGTAAGCAAATACACTGAAGCATGTTCCATCAGTGAAGTCGCAGAGAGAATCTGGAGAACTGGGTGAGTTGAGAATAGGATGTGGAAGAATGTGAGTAGGAAGTGGATGTCTCTTCTGAATATAAGACCTAGGGATAAGCAAACAGAGCGAATGATTGGGCCTGTTTAGATCGGGCAGTCCTGAAGCACATCTGTATTTAGAAAGATGACTGGCAACAGGTGCTCAGGATAGAAGAGGTAGAGAGGAAGCAGGCCCATGCGAAGATGATTGTGATAGCTCAGGTGATAGTCATTTTGCAAAATAAGGACACGTGTCAAGAGAAGATGGACATGATAATTCATATTTGTCAAAATAAGAAAACTACAGGCAGAGAAGATGTGGTTTTGTTGTTTAGTGTGTTAAAGTCCTGAGTTACAGAACTTAGAATTGGCTTAGGTTGAAGTTTAAAGAGACGTTTCCATTAGAAAAGACACATTTCTGGGGTAAAGTGTGTTTATTGGAAGGAAGGGTACATGTAGGATCAGTTTGAGGTTTACAGAGAATATAGGAGAAGGAAATTATTAGCAAAGAAAAAAGATATCTATGAAAACAAAGTAAACTGACGGGTTGGGAAGATGATGATGATGTTGATAGAGCGAAGGAGGAAGTTAGGGTAAATCCCAGCTTCTCACAGGGGCCTGCTGTGGGAGATCCTGTGGTTCATTTGGATGAGGAATACTGGGAGAAGACAAAGCAAGAGGGGGTGATGATGGGTTTAGTTTGGGTTATTTTTGAGTTCCAGAAGCCTGTGGGATTTCCTAGAGATGTTGATGATGTGGTTAAAATTCATAATACAGAATGTACAAAGTGTAATGAACTCTCATTCCACTGGTCTTAACAATCAGTAAGTTTTTGTCTGTATATCTTTTTAAGTGTGTGTGATATAAGTTATTTACACATATTACCTTCACTAGCTAATATGGCAGTTCCTCAATGCTCAGTGTCCAGTTACAGGAAAGGTCAGCATTAGTAACAGTAAATGTAAATCTGTGTTTTCCTCAGTCTTCTTGATCATCTTGAATCATTCTGACCAACACATGGTAAATCTGATTAGATCTGACTATTTTGATTTAGCATTGCAGTGTGGCTGTCTCTCTGCTATTTTCTTGCTCATGTTGCCTTGAATTAGTATCATTATTGTCAATTCATAGCTCTGTTGGCAGAGGTCTTTTTAAATTTAACTTTATTTATTTGGTACTAAAGATTTAGCCCAAGGGTATTCTACCACTGAGCTAGATCACCAGCTCTTTATATTTTGTTTGTTTATTTATTTGTTTTGTTTTGAGACAGAGCCTCACTAAATTCCTGAGGCTGACCTCCAACTTGCCATACTCCTGTCTTAGCCTCCCAGTTTGCTGGGATTACAGGCATGCAACATCATGCCCAACTGACAGGGATCTTTTAGTCACTTGCCTAGTTTGTGACAGCTAGTTTGGTTAAAATCAAATGTGTTACTAAAGTGCATGTCACTGGGCACAGGTAAACATCAAGGTGTCACAATACCCTGGAAGTGAAATAAAGATGGAACCCAGCCTCTCCTTTCTGGGGGCTCCCCTTCTGTACTCTAGTACCATTGATGAGTTGGTACTGATATTTGTGCTGAGTCTTATACCTAGCTAATAAACCAGGAATCCTAATATTTTTTCTTGCCTTATATGCCTTAAAAAGTAAATTGTAATTGAATTTAATTGGGGTTTTACACTGAGTTGTACTCTGAGTGTTTTTGTGAAAACTTTACTTTAGTTAAATAGGATTCATGGGGTAAGATTGGAAAACAAAAATAACAACAAAATCCACTTGAATCTTGTCTCCCACTACTTAAACCTCTTCTTCCAGGTTCCTCCTGATATTTGGTTGAGAGTATCATTTTTAAAGAACCCTTTCAAATTATTTCTGTTCACCTCTGTTTCCCATAGAGCTGTCAATGTCCAATTGAGTACATGATGACAAATAAATCATTTGAAGTGGAAACTTCACTCTTTCTCGTGATTCTCCTTTTTCTCCTGTTATGGGGTTACCATTATCTCTTCCATCTTGCGAAATTTTGATTTCCAACTTCAGGGTTTGGCGGAGATGGAGAGGCGGGGAGGTGGGAAGGCTCTTCCTGGATAACCCTTTTTGCAGAGACATTAGTGCCTGGCAGTTCGGCAGGTGTTTAGTGCTGACCTTTTCTTACCTGCAGCATTTTTGAGTTATCTTTGAACACCACTTCTGGAAACCTCTGACTAGTGATTCCTCTGATACAGGAAAATATATCTCTTTTCAGCTGCTTACCTACTCCTCAGCCTTTAGGCCCTTGGGAAACGGCAGGACGACTCCAGTTCCTTTTACGGGGATCTGGGCAGCCTGGCCCAGCTCTCTCCTGCATGTTGCCCGTCTCTGTTCCACGGCAAGGGGAGCCACATTCTCACCCAGGAGTTAGGCAGCGTCTTCCCAAATTGCAGTCCCTTCTCTGCTTCCAGGTTGCAGCCCGTGTCTCTTCAGGTGTCTCTTCTTAGCATTCTTTGTGTGGTTTTCGAGTGTAAGTGAGGCGACCACCTGCCATGCTTTCCTAAGTTCCAGGGAACAGGACCGTGTTGTTTAAGTGGTCTCCTGGAAACGTGAGGCGGGAGACTTCGTCCCCTTCCTCACATCCTGAGGAGTCTAGGGGTGCTAGGGATGACTCAGCAATGCCACCAGATTCCACTCACACTCCATTTCTGGCACCAAGGCCTTACCTTTTTATGCTGTGATGTGAGTGTTAAGAGTCCCCCAAAGTGCACTGAGGCTGTTTGTGTTGTAAGTCTAACACGATGGTCACATAGTTCTCCCTGCAATAGGGTTGTTTTTGTAGTTTTGGACTTCAGCGGAAACCCAGCTAGTACACCCTATGAATCCTTACCTGAACCCCACACAGTGACCATTGTCCTGTTATTGCCCACATTTTACAGATAAGGAAACTGAGGCATGGGAGGGGGTGATTATCCACATGCCCAAGCTCTCTTAGCTTGGTATATCTGCATCTTGGTAAGAAGTGTTATCTGGAGATCCAGGTTTGGGAGTAGAGGCCTCAGAGAGGCCACCTGATTGGCTCAGGTTCTCTAGGCAGGTGCTGCGGGCTGCCCTTAGGTGTAGCATTAGCTCAGTTCCTCAAGGACCCTGGGGAAGTAGAAGGAAAAGCCATTCTCTTCTACCCTCTGGCCCTGAATGGGGGCCATGGCCCAGCAATCCATGCCGAAACCTCCAGAGGATGAGCTTGGTACAGGCTGCTGGAAGGCCGTTCTCTCTCATCTCTTTCTCCTGAGTGTGTGCCTCGGATGTAAATATTTTACAATGGCAACAATTAGAAATGTGCTCTGTGTGGGATGAACCGGTTTCCTCAATGACACCGCAGGCTTATATATAGCACAGTTCAGCAGAGTGCCTCACGTGTGCGCCCTGCTACAGCCTGTGACAGCGGCTCTGTGGACCAGAGCATCGCACAGCAGCGGGTCTGTGACTCACCAAAGGTCACAGGGGGTCAAGGGCAGTACTTGGAATAGAACTGGCCATGTGTTCCCGGGCTCTGAACTCGAGCGGCAGGAAATTCCCTTTGTGAATCTTTTGGAAGAACAACAGAGCCAAATGCATGGTGGAAAATATCCAGGGTTGTCTCTACAATGTGCAGATTAGGAAATTTGGCCCTGGAATGTAAGAGTTTTTATTTATAATATATTTAGTGTTTGGTCATTGATTTCAGAAGCAGATGCAAGTGACCAGTGTTAAAGACAAATATATATGATTTCCTTTTTTTTCCAATGTTGATAGAAATGTGGAGTTAGATGAGTGACCTTCCCAAATGGGGTTGTAGAGCACAAGTGTTCATCACTGTCCTCCAATGCCCAAGATAAATGGAAGAAGAGCCGCATGAGTCATTTTAAAGTTTCTAGCAACCACATGAAAAAAGAGATGGGAATAATTCATTTAAATATCTCTTATCTAATCTGATATATCAAAACTAATATTTCAGCCTGTAATCAAAATAAGCATTAGGAAGACATTTTACTTTGTGCTAGTTCCACTAAGTCTTTGAAATTCTGTGGATGTGTATTTTGTACTTAGAGCCCATCCATTTGAACTGGCTGCAGTTAGCATCCTTGTGAGCCGTATGTGGCCTGTTGCTCCAAAACTCCAATTCTAGCTGCCATTTGCTATCATTGTGGCATTGAACCAGTTCCTGAACCTCAGTTTCCCCTCTCCTCCAAGTGTAAATTGGGGACAAGAATGACTTCCTCTCATGAAATTGTCATAAGGGAACATTAGCAACTGGTGTGATCCCTGTTGCATAGCAAATACTCATTTAATGCATAATTTCTTCCTTAAAATGACTTTTGTGGCACCTGAACTCCCTGTGGAAGAATGGACTGAAACCTCGCTTCTGACTGTATCTGAACAGGAACCTATTCTGGTCTCTTTTTCCCTTCCTTCCACGGACATTTCTTTGTCCCTGAGGCATCTGTATCACTTATTCCTTCACCTTCTTCATATCTCTGCTCAGAAGTTCCTGTATCAGAGATGCCTTTCTTGAACACTCTGCATAGGAAACCATACTCTCTCTCCCAGCCCCTGTAACCTGCTCCGAATACGTCGAGCATACTCCTTACCACCTGTTTCCCCAATGGAAAATCGTATCCTCCCAGAGCGCTGGGTTAAAAACAATTTCTCTGACCTCTATCCCTCTATTGGACTTTATTCCTTTCTTGTAGTATTTATGGAGAACATTTTATCTTAGAATCACTCATGACCGTGGCTTTCCCAAGGACAAGACCTAATTTCACCTGGGCATTGGGGTGGGGAATCCAATTACCATGGTACAGAAATTTAATGAGATACACACAGGTTAAAATCCTGCATCTAACACTGAGGAGTTGTGAGCTTGGGAATGTTATTCAGTGCTTATTTGTTACAAGATGGAACAGCTGTACCACCTTGTGAAACACACCTTTCTTAACATCTGCTTCTCTTTGGATTCTTAGGCTATTACTAAGAAAACACACATTTTTAAAGCCAAGCACACAATATATGCAAAACATCAGTCATGTGACTCTTATATGATCCCAACTCTCCATGACATTTAGTGCTAACATGGTCTTGTTTATAGAACAGGGGCCACATTGCCTATCATCATATCTCATACAAAAACATTTAGGTAACAAACATACTAGTCTTTGTTCTAGTTCAACAAAATATTCCTTTTTATTAAGACGTTCTTTATAGAAAACCTCATTTTTATTTTCAGTGCTCTGTGAATCACCATGACTTTCTAAGTCCATAGAGATATTCTCCGACTTCTTCCATGTAATACTCATCTATACCTAATAAAAGGTAGAGGTATCACAGACTCCCAAAATGAATCAGACACAGCCTCACACATCTACTCCACTGCCAACATTAAGTGGCAGAATGAGAGTCCTTAACGAGTAATTAGAAGACAGGTGTCCCAATTCGCCACCCAGGCCATGGTCTGTATAAAGGGATTGGATTTGGTCAGAGTTCCTCAACTTTTACATGATCGACATGTTGGTTCCAGAATCCTTTGTTGCAGGGGTCTGTCCTGAGCACTGTAAGATGTCTGGCAGCATCCCTGGCGTCAGCAGCATCCCCTTAATGACAATCAAAGATGTCCCCTGGGGGAAAAATGGTCCCCACTTGGAAAGCACTGGGCTGGGGCTTTTAAATCTTAGCTAATTCTAGGACTATGGGTGAAGCTTCACTCCCTTATGTACATACATGTGCGTGAACACACACACACACACGCACATCCACACCACCTTCCAGGAACAACCTTGTTCCTGTCCCACTTTTGATAGCTGCGGTGTTCTCCATCCTGTTTCCTCGCCATAACCACTCAGCATTCTCTCCAGGCTCCCACCCTCACCCCTCACAGCAGAAGCTATGGAGAAGGGCTGAAGGGGTGCCGTGCTGCGATTTCAGCGTACTGTAGCTCCTCACCACAGGGAACTCTGAACGGTTGCCTCCACCCCCTGTTTGCCACTCCCGTGGGCTGTGGCAGACAGTCTTGGCAGCTGTGGCTGTTACAGTTCTGAGCTCAACATGGAAGCCTTTGTTTTAGGCTCTGAACGAAACTTGAGGCCACAGCTTTTTCCAGCCCACTCCTCTGCACACGTGCTTCTCTCCTCTGCCCTGACAGCTGGGGCTTGCTGCGACAAGTGGATTTTTGTGGCAACTCGTGATAAAATGGTGCATTTGTGCAATACAGGGAAATATTCAGTTGGGCAGGAAATCTCTGTCTCTCTCTTTTTGATTTTTTTTCTTTGTTTAGCTTTATTTTCCTCCCATAGTCAGCTGGAAGAGTAAATAAATAAGGTTTGCTGTTTAATCGTGTGTGGAGATGGTTCTGCAGTTGACAAAATGTTTGTGTCCTCATTATATTTTTACATGGTAGTCATAAACATCCAAGATGGAGAGAGGGGATGTGACTGTTCACAGCAACATGGCTAGTCAAGAGCAGAAACAGTTTTCAAAGGTTCTTGCTAGTTAAAATCTCACAGCCCAATGAACAAGACACAGAGACAACGAAGTATCATATGAGATGATAAGTGCTGATGCACAGTTACAGGAAAGAGTAGAGCGAGTAGAGCTGAGTTTCAGGAATAACACTTTTAAAAGGAATTGGAAAAAAGTAACGACCACTGAAAATCTGACCTTAAGTGGTTACTAAAGGATTTGGGTCCCCAAACTATGGGACCATTGTGATCAACATTCCCTAGCAGAGAATAGATTAACATCGGGATTAGCATTCATCATCATCGTTATCCTCCTTACCATTCATGCCATTTTTTGAGCATTTATTATATTCCAGGCTCTTGAAGGGGCACATTACATAAATTATTTCATTTGATTGTTATATTAGTCCTGTATATAGGTGTTATTGTTAGCGACATTTTACAGATGACGAAAATAAGCAAAGTTATCTTGCCTAAAACCATACCACTGATAGTTGGTGCAAGGTAGATGCAAAGCCTTTCAATATGGAGTAGGATAAGCTCTCTTAGAATCAGCAGAATGAGAGGTACCAACAGTACAGCGTTAAGCTAGTGAGGAGATGAAGCTAGTGATGGGAAGATAAAGAGTAAGGCTGGTGAATTTTCCAAAGGCGAGGCATGCCTTTGTGGTCTGTGTGATTTCCACGAGGAACCTTCCCCTAAGCTTTCTGTTGGACTCAAGCATTTCTCCAGTGCATTCCCACACTTTGCCCCCATACCACCCAGTAAGACTACTGGTGTGCAAGACCCCACCTAACCCCTCCTCCTTTAGTTTCTCCTCCAAATGCCCTCTGAATCCTGGGAACAGTGAGGCTCAGAGGCACCATGAGTTCTTTGATTCCAAGTTTCCTTGGAGTCTGGGAGACACTACACTGAGCTGCATAGAAGCTACCCCAACAAGCTCCAGGAACTCATCTCCAAGGTATCCAGCCCAGATAGGCATGAGGATAACCCACCATGAGACTTGGTGCATACATCTGATCATGCAAAAGCAAAGCACTCATCTGTGTGTATACGTCTGTGTGAGAGGAGAGGAGAAAGGAACTCTTGTTTATTGAGTCTCCGTGATAGGCACAGCAGGTTGTGAAGATGGAGGTTGAGACAGAAGCTCAGGTTCTGTGTCTGTGTCTCTTATCGGGAGTAGGAGACTTTGTTCCTGCATTAATTCCTTTCACTCACTCTTTCAGCACATCCTCAGTGTGACACATGAGGACAGTGCATTCCTAAGAGACTAAGAGGTTTACAACATGTGAACGGCCAAACAAAGCAGGGTTGGGAGCCCAGATCTCCATAGAGTGTATGGCTTTAGGCACAAACCATACTGACCTGCGTAAACTTTAATGCATTCTGCTAATGGAAGGGATCATCGTGAAGATGTGTTAACTTTTTTCTTCTCTCTTGTCTTCCCCCGCCTTTCCTCTCCTCCTCCTCCGCTTCTTCCCTCCTTTCTCTCCTTTTGATTTTGTTCTCTACAGGACTCCAGAGAATGGAGCAAGAATGAGAGGAAAAAGGCCGGCAGAAAAGCATGAACTGGAGGTTTGTTGAGCTCCTCTACTTCCTGTTTGTATGGGGCCGTATCTCAGTGCAGCCCTCCCACCAGGAACCAGCTGGGACAGACCAACATGTCTCCAAGGAATTTGATTGGCTTATTTCAGACAGGGGGCCTTTCCACCACTCCAGGAGCTACCTATCCTTTGTGGAAAGACACCGACAAGGATTTACAACCAGATATAAAATATACAGGTATGATGGAGGCTAAAGAGCCCTCGCCTTTCCTTTCTGTTGGGCTTTGTGGGGTCAGGCCCTGCCACACCCTTGCTGCTGGATAAGTGTTCGAGTCAAGAGATCGCGTGTCCCTTTTACAGGCTGTTTTTCATTTTGAAAAGTAAAAAAGAAAAAAAAATTGACAATGACAAGGAGACGATCAAAATATCAGATACCTAATATTTATCCAGTACTTGTGTGCTGGGCATGGTGCTTAATACTTCCTATTTATTATTTCATTTACAATTTCTAATAATTATCTAATACAGATTTTGGTAGTTTTCTCCACTTTTCATCTTCTGTAACTGAACCTCACCAAGGTTAAATAATGTGTCTAAAGTCACAGAGTCAATAGGTGGTAGGACTGGGATTCAAACCCTAGTTCTGTCTGCATCCATAGTTATGGTGATTCTCAACCACAGGAGGCATAGGTAGCCTTGTTTTACAAATGCTGCTAGGGAATCTAAGAGCCTACTCTAATATATCCATGAATTTGAGGAAAAAAGTGGACATTCAGTGAACAAACCTTTCCTTCAGCAGGTATGAACTGGATCTTGGCTTATTGGAATCCTACTCAAAGACTTAGCTCTCTACAAGAGAGAGAAATTTTTCTCTACCCTTTGAATGTTCAGTATGTGAGGCAGCTACATCACCAATTGACAGTAGATAGATTAGGAGGAGGAAATGCGTTTACATTAAGGGCATGCATACCTGGGAGCCCTACAAAATAAGAGCCACGAAGAAGGGCCACATGATTGACATCTGTTTAGCATCCTGAGCTGCAGAAAGAAGTAGGGGACTGGGGTTTCTGAGGGGTGGTAGCAAAGAAAGTTATGAGAGGGTGAGGGGAAGAAATGATGGAGAACATCATTGTCTGGTTGTACAGATAAAGTCTCTCTGGTAATAAAAGTCATCTCTCAGAGCAGCTCATTAGAACAAGAAGCGATAGCTTGTGATAAAATCTGTCTGGGCCTGTGTCTCCTGTCCTATGAGTTCATCTCCCTGGTTGATGAGATTCTTGGGGAAGGGATTCATGAACATTGAATTGTTTGCGGGGAGAATGTATCTGTAGGAGCTTAAGGGAATTCCAGTGAAAGCCCCACCTTGTACTTTGGGGGGAAAAAGAGAGACTAGAACCAGGAGGGCAGGGGAAGAACATAGAGACCTTGGCTCTCAGTCAGTTTGGAACATTCAGCATGAATAACGCCATGCTTTGAGGTACTGTTTCTGAGCCCCGACAGCTAATAGCCCAAAGTCCTTTCTTCTTTGAAACTCTCAGGTTTTCCACATTCTACTTACTCATGGTCTTCTTGATCTATTCACCGCTCTCTCTACTTACTCCCATTTAACTATATCACCATTTGCAATTAGAGTGCATTCTTGTATTACAAACTATTTGGAATCTCCATGTATTCTTTCATTTTTCACCTAACTGGAAACTTTTTGAAACAAATGTGTGTGTGTGTGTGTGTAGAATTCATTCACTTCTGTGTCCCCAGGGTGATTTTTACTCTGCCACTGTTATTATAAGCACACAATAAATAGTGTGGACTGGAATTAGTGCAAAAATTCTCTGGAGCTTAGAGTTAATGTCAAGGAAGAAAGGGCAAACCCTCACATTTCTGGGCCCGTTAGAATACAGGAGCGGGAAAGCATGGTGCAAGAGAGAACACTGGCCTACAGCTAACAAGGCCTGGATTGAGGTCTACAGGCTTCTCAGTTGGTATGAAGAGTAGGCCTGTCTTCCTGGCTCATTTTGTGGTATTATGCACTGGGAGTGAGGGATTCATGAAATCTCTACCAGCTGCATATGATACTATGCTGAATATTCAAATCCTCCTCTGACAATGGGCCCACAAGTGACTGGGGTCTCACAATGGTCCTGTTTATGTGAGAGTTCACATGAGCTTTCTGTGTGCCTTCTTGAAGAGTGGTCAGTATAATCAGAGAGTTATGTGGGTGAGAGACTTATCTCTCTGGGCATTATGAAATGGAGGAACAGACAGGAGAATGAATGTTGGACAAGAAAAGGGGGAAAATGTGCAAGGGTGAAAAATAGAGGGGCATTTCTTTCCTCAACAGAGAAGAATGTCACAATTTTAAATATATAATGATGATTCAGTTTCCCTTGGGATAACTCTCCCCAAATCACCCAAGAACAGTAGTCATCTACTTAATTTCCATTTTGGATCCTTAAATAGTCTCTGGCAGAGTGTGGACACTACTGTTTGTGATTAGGCATAAACCAAATATGGGTGCCCATTGCTCAAGAGGACACATCAATCTCAGAAATTCCTGATACTGGAGAGAAGGACGTGGGTTTGAGATGTTGGATTTGGGAGGACCAATGAAGCAGAGATCCCGATATTTCACTCTTTGTGTTTTGTCAAGAAATAACATCTTCTTGGTTTTATGGATGTCCTTCTTCTCTGTTTGAGCCTCTCCAGGACATTTTCAGGTTCAGTTGACTAGAGTTCATATTAGCACTTTAAAGATGATTTGATGAGTGACTTTAGGAAAGTCATGTAGTCAAGAGAAGTTACGGTCTGGGCTGGAAACAGAGAATAAGTCAGTCACTACACTAGTGACCAGACCAGAACTGCTGGGATCCATTTCTTATTTACTAAAGTTTCTGAGAAAATGTGGTCTTCTTGTCCCTTTGCCAGACACTGAGGGTATGAGCGGGTCTGAGGATGCGTAGGCATGATATGACATCGTATTGGTTATAGTGCAGTATAATAAGGACAGATATTGCCTCTGTTAGATGATCAATATAAATTGTTGTTGCTGTTGGACTAACACATTCTTAAATATGTACCTTAAGTGTTGCCATGCACAGAGGCTTGATAGCATCCTTTTATTGATCACTTATAAGGTCCTCACAACATCCTCTACCAGGTGGATAGCGCCTTGTCTTCCTGTCTTCTTCTTTTATTTCTTTTTTTTTCTTTTGTGATACTGGGAATTGAACCTGGGCATACTGTACCAGTGAGCTTCAGCCCTAGCTCTTTTTATTTTTTAGTTTTGGGACAGGGTCTTGCTAAGCTACCCAGGCTGACCTCAAACTTCTGTTCCCCTTGCCTCAGCCTTCTGAGTCACTGGGATTATAGTGTGCGCCACCACATGCTGGCATGCCTTGTCATTTTATGGATGGAAAGCCAGGACTTGGGGAGGTTGGGTGTATTGCTATATTCATCCATCCAGTAAAGAGTGGAGCTTGGTTATAAATACTTGTCTACCTGACTCCAAAGTCCTTTAAACGCTCTGCTGGATGTTCACTCCCCTCCCAAACACATCTGTATGGCTTCCACATGCAGAGCGTGTCCGAGCTCTGAAAGGGTGACTCCAAATATCCTTTATTACAATGGCTTTGTCAACATTTTGAAGGTAGTTTTGGAGATGTTGAGAGATGAAAGGTGGCTAATGAGGTTGGGAGTCGAGACCTCTGAATGCTAATGCCAGGTCTCCGTGCACTGGTCTTGTGACATTAGGCAAGGCCCTTCCTTTCCTGAATCCCACTTTCCTCATTTATCCAATGACACGGTTGATGTAGATCAGTGCTTTTCAACCTGTGCTATTTGAAATGCTGAGGATTGAATAAAGAAGCCATAGAAACTGCTGCAGTGTGGGGACAGGGGCAAAGGGGCCCTTCAGGCAGAATTGCCAGCTTTTATCTTCCTTTATAAAGAAAAGATTGGCTTCTGCTTTTGCTTTTAGTTTTTACAAATGCTTTATGTTGGATTCCATGGTTTAAACTAAATTTACAATCATCCAATGAGCTGGTTTCTAAGATCCTTTTTGGCTCTGAAATTAAGTATAAGATTTAATGAAGGTCACGTGGGTAATTAAATGATGGAGTTCGACCCAGAAGTCAGATCTTTGGTCATCTAGTTATTCTTTCCTTCCTTAATTTAATCCTCAAATAATTATGAAGCAACAGTTCTAGGCCCAGCACTGTATTTAGAGCAGATGATCCAATGATGAGTAAAATAAACATGGCCCCTTCTCTCATAGAAGAGACTGACATTAATCAAGCATGTGTGTGCACGTGCACTCACACATTTACGTACACAGTAAGTGCTATGAAGGAAAATGTGCAAGAAACTGGGAAATCATGAATGCCACAACAAAGATTTGGGCCTTATGATGTTATAGGATTAGGTGGGGCTCTTGTCATATCTGCACAGGGAAACATGCAAATGAGTACCCAGAGACCAATGCCCACCCAGGTGCAGGCCAGAGCAACCCCCAACTAAGATGTGCTCATGGGGACAGTTATCGAATGATACTTTTCCTCCCTGGTTGCCGCTTTGTTGAAACACCAAAGCATTCTCCAATGCATCTGTCTTTCTGTATGCTGACATGGATGCAAACATTAGAAAGTTGGCATTGCTTCATTAAAGAAAGGTCTTCTTATCAGGCTGCCATACTGCCAGGTGCCAGAGCCAGCTCTCCCGAGATGCCCTGGACCTCAAGTTTGAGTCAGTTCCCTCTGCCCCAGAAGCCAGTCTGGAGCCCAGAGTGGCTTGAAAGCAGGGAAGGATGACTCCCGTGCTCACTAACGTAGGTGAAGGTCACCCTTTTCCTTCTGGGTGCTCTCTCTGGTTTTAGTTCAGAGTGCTGGTGACCATGGTGATGAGGGAGCCTTTCCAACTGAATCCCAGCAGAAGCTTCCTCTAACATTGTCTCACAAGCCAGGCAACACCATGAGCACATGCAGTGGATTGGGTACATGGGGTACACACACTGTCACTTGATTATTTTCTCATTTTAGCTTGAGCTAAGAAAGGCTTGAGCTAACAGAGGCTAAGGACAGCATGAGCTGAGAAATGCTCAGGGACGCTAAGAGAGTTGGTCCCCCCCCCGCCTATGAATCTGCCATGGTGCAGTGTCCACACCCTTTGCCCTGAAGTGGAGCCTGGTCACTAGTCCAGCTCACCTGCCTCCTTTCTGCATGATTTTGAAGTAACAGGACTTCTTTGAGCCTCTGTGTCTTCATTGGCAAAGTGGAAGATCTAACTGAGGTAGTCTCCAAGGTTTTTCACATCCCTGAAACTCCATGATTCTGTGAAATGTTGTCATTTTAAAATCGGGCACATCCCAGCAGAATGGACTGTGGGTTTGGAGTCTGGAGAACCAGGCTTTGTTTGATTTGAAGTCTCCTTTTAGCTTTATCTTTCTGGTCAGTTCATTCAAGCAGCATTAATTTAGTTATACATTCATCACTTTAGAATTTAAGACCAATTGTACTCCACTAACTGTGCTATGATTTGGTGATACAGACATGACCCAAAGTAGACAGTAAAGTATACACAGCCACACACACAACACACACCCACTCACACAGCCCATACCCCCTCCTCTACTGAGCTCAGAGTTGGGAGTGAAGGACGGGAAGGGTGGACAAGCAAAGACGTGTCACTCCATCTACAGGAAAGATCCCTCAGATACAGTTTTCCCCTCTGTGGATAGGAATAACAATGTCTGTCATACCTGCCAGGACAGGGGACATACAGTTTGTGTGACAACACTGTAAAATTTACATTTCTTTTTGCTTGGAAAATATTTTCATTTGAGTTCAGCCATTCTGTTAGGAAAATACGATTATTTTCTCATTTTATGAATGAGATTACTAAGGCACTAAGGGACGAAGTACTTTGCTCACCTCACACGGTTGGGAAGTGCCAAACCTGGATTCAGAAGTAAGCCTTTAGGATGGTTCCCCTCGAGCTTTTATCATTTTCTCATGGCTTTCTGTAATTTTAGTTACTTCATTTATTATCAAATATTTACTTTGACTATGGGCAAGTTGCCTCCTCTCTGAGACTCATTTTTCTCATCTATAAATTGGTGATGATAATAAATACTCAGTGAAGATTTGGTGAGAAATAACATATTGAGTATATAAGGCTTGGGATTTTGTAAATGCTTCATACAGATGAGTTCCCACCTCCATTCCAGGAGCAGAGTGCATTTGTAGAAATTGTTTCTCTTTGTATCTTGATAATTTAAAAGTTAGTTTGGTCTGAAAGTGTTTCCTATATTCCTACTGCCCTTTTTTTTTTTTTTTGGTACCAGGGATTGAACTCAGGAGTACACGAGCCACATCCCCAGCCCTATTTTGTATTTTTAAAAATTGTTTTAGAGACAGGGTCTCACTGAGTTGCTTAGCATCTCGCTTTTGCTGAGGCTGGCTTTGAACTTACGATCCTCCTGCCTCAGCCTCCTGAGCTGCTGGGATTACAGGCGTGTGCCACCACACCTGGCCCCTACTGTCTTTTGTTTGTTTGTTTGTTTGTTTGTTTGATTTTTTGTTAGTGTTTTCCTGGCTTTGAGATCATCAGTAATTGCTGTAAATGTAGTAGCTACTTCAAAGGTAGCTTTAATAGAAGGGCTATGGTTCCATTTGTAGGCTTTGGATTTGGAGTGTCAGGGCAGCGGGGAGACAATGGGGAGACAATGGTAAAGATGGTATGGTCAGTTCGCCACAAGAAGTGGTTTCACATTGAGTGGTTTTCTCTGCAGGTTGCAGCACAAGGGATTTGTGGCTTATGTTGCAATCACTTTGAGCTCAAAATATGTATCTGAAAGTCAAGTATAAATCGAATCTTGGTAGACCAAGTCTAATTGCCCAGCTGTCTTGCATATTTATTTCAGAGTTGTGTGAATCACCATTCTAATGTGCTATCTTGATGTTCCTTCGTGTATTTAACAAGAACATCTATTGTAGGTTTTGCATTAACACTGTTTGGATAAATGAATGGGCCTGGATGGGTAGAAGGTTCTATTAAGTTAAATGAGATGTGGTTCTCTCAAGATTATACGTGGGACACCTTGCTCTGCCAGATGCTGTTCACTGGGGAGTCCATAACATATTAAACAGGGACAAACCTGCCTTCAAGGAACTCAGAGAGCAGTGGGCTGAGAGAGAAGCCTACTGTTACCTCACTGTGGAGACTTGTGGTTGAACTTGACAGAGATCTCCAGCCTCTTGGTTCCAGATCAAATCTTAACATCATATTGTAGAAGGGCTATATTTCTGTGTGTCTAAAATTAATGTAGATCAGCATTTCATAACATATATTACATGGATCTCCAGTTCAAAGTGATATTAAAAGTGTTTTTCTGAAAGTAAAAGGGACCCTCACAGTCAAATAAGTAACAATAATAATAATAATTGATCACATGGAATCTTAAGTGCCTAGCATTGCTCTATACCAGGTATAGACATTATTCCAACTGATATTGACAATAATCCTGTGCAGTAGATTTTGCTCTTATCTCCATGGACATAACTTGTACAAGGTAAAAGGATTAATTCGAGGTACAGGACACGCTCCCAGGCAAGTTTGAATCCAGAGCCTGTATCCTCCACCATTCCCTGCTGCCTTTGAAATGATGTAAAGATACATATGGGAAATGGAAACAATGTTACAGGGGCCTCCTTACCACAGGGCTTTTATTCCGGTTAAATTATGTAGCAGCATTTAACCAAACCTCTTTGACCATGCAACCTTCTGCTCAGCTGACCTGAGGGATGGCTGGCCTTGCCAGCTTTGACAGCTTGAGTGTCACCTCTTTGGATTCCAGCCCATGTCAAAGCACTCTGAAAGGGAAGCTCCTTCAGTTTGGGTACCTGGCACCTAGCAGAGGAAACCAATAATCCTGTGGAGCTTTTGTTTGGAGGACTTTGGTTTAAATCTACCTTCTGGTTTATGATTGAAAAACATGGAATCAGTAGCTTCAGTTTTGCTATCACAAATTTTATATATATGTATATATATA
>NW_026000051.1:11647993-11649790 GCF_001458135.2 Marmota marmota marmota
ATATATATATATATATATATATAAATTTCCTGCTTTCATTTATATTAATAAATTTGGATTCCACCCTGTGATATAAATATGGGAACTTCAACAGAGGACAGGGTCACAGCTGAGGAGTTAGATAACCCTAGCATGTATGAGGCCCTAGGTTCGATTCTCAGTACCACATAAAGATAAATAAATAAAGGTAAAAAAAATGAAAATAAAAAAAGACATGGTTTTCACCAGCAAACCAGTGGTTGGACATTATAATCATGTGCAGAACTAAAAAAATACCAATGCAGAAATCATTTCCACAGTATTTAGACTGAATTGGTCTAGGAGAGACATGAGCTGGAACAATGATTGTTATCTGAGGTCACACACACACACACACACACACACACATACACACACACACTTGGCAATGGCTGAGGACATTTTTGGTGTCTAGCTGGTAATAGTGGTGGGTGATGCTACTGGTACCTATGGGTAGTTGCTAGGAATCAGGGGTGTTGTTAAAGATGCTATGGTGAACAGAACAGCTCTCTGCCGCAATGTATTGTAGATATGGGCTCAGATATGGTTGCAGTTGAAATGTCTGAACTCTTATGGAAATTCTGATGGGTTTCTACTCTGATTACACTCTCTTTAGGAAGTAAAACATTGAGGCTGTATCATCAGTTCTTATGTCACTAAAAAACGGCTTAGACCAAGTATATTAACAGACACTTTCTTTCCTTTTAGAGTGTGTCCGGTTGGCTCAAAAGAAGATGAAAATGGGACGATGTTCCATGTTCATATTTGTCAATTTCAACCACTTAGAGGTTGGCAGCAGGCTCCCCTACCTCCACCCCCACCCCATCTCTCACTTAATCCAAATTCCTGATCAAAGGCTCCCTGAATAGATTAGACAAGGATAACAGGCAAACTTCTCCTAGGCCACTTTCAAAGATAATCTTCAGTGTTGACTGCTTAAAACTGATCTTCCAATTCCAGGAATGATAGTTTTATTGCTGCCAAATCAGTATCATTGCAGAATTTTACCTCTTTGTCCTTTGCCACTGTTCACCTGGCTTCTGAGAGTGGCAAACCATCATTTGCTGCAATCTCCGCACAGCAATTGTCCAGCTATAGTCAGGGGCAGTGTCTAAAAAATGTACCTGCTTGCCCACCCTCTGGCGATGACACACGGTGTCTTTAATCTGACACCAAAGATGGCCACTGCTGTGACTGGGGAGATTCAGAGGAGAGATGGAGACACGCCCCTACGGTTTTAGACTCCAGGCTCCAAACCTTAGGTTAGAAAGAAAGAGGGGATGGAGCCTCCTCTGGACCACCTGCCACTTCCCTCATTTATATTTGAAAAATCTTTGCTGATCTCTAAACTCCTACTGGTCAGGTTCTGCACTGTCTCCTGGGCATGAGGGAGGAGAGCTTTGACTTCTGCCCTCAGGGAGCTCATGGGATGGGGGCTGGGGGACTGATTGACACATATTGGCACCACAGTGCCATATGCTGAGTTCCCTGGTTGAAAGGTGCCAGGGGATGCTATGTTCCTGTAGAGGAGGGGAGCTTCCCTTGCATTGCGGTGGCAAAGTGGGGTGGGGGGGGAGGCTAAGTGGGAAAGGAGCACTCTGGGAAAGCATCTACAGAAAGAGGTGCTGAATGCAGTCTTCAAGGAGGAGTAGGGTTCCATATGGGAACATCATCTCATGCAGAGGAAGATGCACCTGCCCAGGCAGGAGTGAGGCTGGTTCTGTAGGTCCTCATGCATCATGTGTTTTTTTGTTTTTTTTTTTTTTTTTTTTTTTTTTT
>NW_026000051.1:11649809-11709269 GCF_001458135.2 Marmota marmota marmota
TTTTTTTTTTTTTTTTTTTTTTTTTTTTTTTTTTTTTGAGTGGTATTGAGTGATACTGAAGGTAGGACATGAGGAGGAAGAGCAACTTGAAGCCAACAAGGAAATGAATTTGAGATGGCAAGTTGATTTCAAACTCTAGATAATTAGCAGGGTATTGCTAGAGAGTTATTTATAGCAGTGTTTTGTTGCTGTTGTTGCATTTCCTGACCTTAACCCATGCAAAGAAATACAGTTTACTTCCAATAAACGTGGCCAGAGAGGTAGATAAAAACATATGATTGAAATGAAAATTTACAGAAACTGAACCTTACCGCAAGTGATGCGTTGTAAATATTTTCTCTTCTGTTCCACACAGATGTAATCTATTCCTTTCTGATACATTTATTTTGAAAATGCTGGTGCCTACCAACGAAATAGATGTCATCCTCTATAATGGGGCTCTGCAGTTTGAAAAGCACAGACACTGTGGCAGTCACATTTTGGCTCAGAGGAACATTGTGCTGCATTTGATGAACAACGTTTGCTCTGAACTTAGAGTAAGCAGGTTGGAACCTGCGCCTTGCTGTGGGTATCCAGAAAACAGTGAAGGGCTTGAAGCAGAAGGCCAATGCGGACTGATGTACTCTTGCTCTGGCTGCAAGTGAGCAGCTGGTGAAAGGGAGGAAGAGAGAAGGGTTAGGAAGACACAGTTAATTCAGAGAGAGAGAGAGAGAGAGAGAGAGAGCTGGAGCAGGCAGGTAGATCAGGGCAATGGAGGAGTTCATTAACTACCAAGGACCACTCAGTGCCACCAAGGCAGGCTATAGACCCACCACGCAGACAGCTCCCTCTTTCTGTGCTGCATGTGCACTTACCTGCCCCAATTTCACACTGGGCACCCTGGGCAGAATGCATTCTTTTATGTAGAGTTCTTTAGCTGCTGGATACCTTTGTGTCTCCAATGAAAGGAACCCGAATGCCCAAGCTTCTTCCTCCAGGCAATTTCTTTATCTCTCAAGATCATCCTTTTGGGCAGAAGAATTACTGTGTCTCATTAGTAGATTCTCAGACTCTTGGAGAAATGTTTTGAATTCCACCCTTTATGTCTGCCTTAACTCATCCCTGCTCACCTGAATGGAGACAGGCAGTTACAAGTCTGGATCTTAAGCTTAGGTCAACCCAAGATGCTCACTACAGCTTAACCAACATTTAGACGGAGACCAGCCTTGATTTGAATCCTAGATCTTCCACTTCCCATCCATGAAATCTTAAGCACATGGTTTAAATTCGTTGAGTCTCACTTTTTTCAACAGCAAAATGGGAATACATGCCAAGGTTATTCCAAGGTTAAGAAAAGAATTTATGATAGTATTCCTCACAGAACCAGGGCTTGAGAACTGGTAGATACAATACAATATCTAAAGTATCAACCCCTGGAAATTCAGGAATGGGGAGTCTGAGGAGTCTTGCTGGGACCTTCAAATGGGGGATGGTTGGCCTGTATTTTGTGTAGGACAGGTACCTATGGAATCAGCATTCGCTTCCTTCTTAGACCAAAGGTTACTTCATACCAGGAAGATAGATAAAGAGGACCAGGGAGAGGAAGGGTTCTGATGCCTTGAGGCACATGTGGCAGGAATCCAGCGGCCAGTATTCCAGCAAGCTGTCTTTAAGATAGTGGTATGCATTGATTTATGCATACACTACACGTCCCAGAATTTTCAAGCTTCTAATTTATTAATCAGCCCAGGTGATGGGAGCAGTCTGCGACATCTCATCTTCCAATTCCTGCCACATGGTGTTCGCCAGGTTGTTTTTGATGTGTAGTGCTCAGGGGACATTGGTCCCCCAGGGATGGTTTCTCACCCAAGCACCTTCACAGCTATCAGCAGCATTTCAGGGTGGGGTTTGTGCATGAGTGTGTGTGTGTGTGTGTGTGTTTTGTAACTTTGCTTTTCTGCAAATTGCAGGTTTGTGATTCAGAGAAGGCCAGCAAGGTGTAGCCTCCATCCCTGAGAGCTTGTGACAGCCTCTCTGTGACTCTAGTGTGACAAACGTTTTATTTCACATTGATGGAGGGGGTGGGTTCTAAGAAGCGAATACAAATGATATCAAAGCCTCTGTGCAGCAGGTTAATTTGGGATTGTCTGACTTTATGGAAAGAAAGATCATCCTTTTGGGCAGAAGAATTACTGTGTCTCATTAGTAGATTCTCAGACTCTAATTATTGAGTCCCTACTATGTGCAGGCTCCTTGTTAGTCTTGGATGACACCAAAGCATTAGTGATCTTTGCCCTACATGAATATAGTGGTGTAGATGAGAAAAGATCAAAAACAGTCCAGTTGACCTTTAGTATGTAACATGCTGGGAAAAAACAAAAGTATAAAATGGAGCTTAATGCAAAGAAGGTGTCTAAAGTTGGTCTTGAAAGATTAAAAAAGGATTTCAAGAAGAGATTTTTAAGCAGGGGTGTCTGCATGTGCTTGTGCATAAGCGTGCACATATATGTTTTGATAGACTGTCCAGAGAGGAAAAGACACGTTCTGGGTCCTGTAAATAATTTAGCATAGGTGACAGAAAAAAACAAATGTTAGCACACAGGCCAGAGAAGTCAGTCGGAGAGTCAGGTCATGAAGCCCTGTGCACATTGTACAAAAGACTTCGAACCTCATCTTAGGGAAGCAGCTCCCACACATATTTATTTCAAGATGTTTTTATTGTTTCAGTGTTTTTATTTTTATGGTTCCTCTAGGCCAAAGAAATACTAATAACTCTCTTTATTAAGTAGTTAGGTCCAACAAATCAGTGAAGTGTTTATGTCCTAACAAGCTCACTGACCATTTAAAAAAATAATACATGCAAATTCAAAGAAACATGTTATTTTTATTTTATTCTTAACCTCAGTTACCTGCTACTTCTTCTATTTGGAGTCTGATGTCACCACCCTCATTCCTTGTTCCTTGTTAACTCCAATTACCACTTGACCTTAGCCAAACCTCTCTTGTATTTCCTACCATCCCCAAACCCTGGCAACCACTATTTGTTCTCCATCTCTATGATTTTTTTTTCATTTCAACAATGTTATATAAATGAAATCATAACCTGAGACAGAGGGAGAGTGTGACAGTATTTATTAGTGTTTGAAGATGAAAGTTAAGAGAGAAAACTCAAGAAGCCAGGGAAATGGTTTCAGTGGTGAATCGCTGGATCTATGTTAAGTAGGAAAGAGAGAAGGCAGATGTGGTCAGATGAGTGGGTGGTGGTGTTCTTTCATCAAGGAAGAGCGTTTTGGAAGGCAGTGTGACTTTTTGAAGTTGAAGATGATAAGTCCACTTTGAAAATGCTGAATGTATATTATATGAACCACCCAAATAGCAGCTTGGTAGGCAGTTGTCTAAATGGTTCTGCCCCTTAAAAAAAAATGGGATAAGAAAGTATGATATTCAGAGTCATCAGGTGGCCAATGTTAGCCCTTGGGGCTGTGCTCCTCTGTTCAGTAAAGGCAGTAAAAAAAAAAAAACACAAAAAACAAAAAAAAACAAAGAATTGGAGCAGTGGCCGTTGTTATGGGTGAAGACTCCTGGCTGTTTAGCATCATGAAGGCTACAATGCATGAATGTTCGAGAAGGAAGGTGGAGGTAAGCCAGGATCGTGGTTTCCGACACAGCACACCTGGTAAGAACTGTGAAAAGACTTTTATACTTAAAATTTTGATCTTGGCAAGAGTTGTTTAAATAGAAAAGAACCCGAGTGACATTGTAGTGGACAAACAAGTGAGAAGAAAGGGAATAGACATTTAATGAACTAATTTATTTATTTAATGTTTTTAATTGTAAATGGACAAAATAGTTTTATCTTATTTATTAATTTTCATGTGGTGCTGAGGATCAGACCCAGTGTCTCACACATGCCAGGAAAGAGCTCTACCACTGAGCCACAACCCCAGCCTCTATTTACTTATTTATTTATTTAAAGCAGCACAGCTATGAAAGGGGACAGAGATATGAAACAAAGAGTTTATTTATTGTCGTCATTGGTGGGTGAGTTTTTAAGAGGAAGGGGGCCATTGAGGGCAGGAGACACTCATGCTGGGGTTCAGGGTGGGGTTATTTTTATGAAGCTGTTCCTGAAGAGGCAGGAAGGGAAAGAGTAAGAGAGAAGGTGGACGTAAAAGGAAAGGTGTCTTTTCCTTAAAAAAAAAATGAGAAAAAGGGACAAAAAAGAGATGTGGGTGTAGATAAGTCTACAGATGTCACTTGTGAGGATTTAAAGGGACTTCTGATGGCCTCTGTTCTCTTTGTGAAGTAGAATGTCACCATGGAAGAGTGTGCAGGGGGTGCCCAAAACATTGGCAGTGTTTGGAGATACTTGGAAATGATTTATCTGCAGGATGGTAGGAGGTTCTGATTAAGAAAATATAAAAGGGTTACTGGGAAGCAGGGCTTTGATAAGGTAGGGCCAGCAATTCATAATGGCTATAGTCTGTGCACCTGGGATATTATTCTAAAAAAATGACTGAGGAGTTTGGGTAGCAGCACTGAAGACAGAAGAGTTAGGGTCAGCAAGTTGGGGTTTGCCAAGTGGATGGAATGAAGACAATTGTGCAAGAGAGTTAAATTGGCAAAATTAAAAAAAAAAAAAGAACTCCCATATGATCCAGAAACCCCACTACTAAATTTGCCTGCATATCCCAATGTCATGAAATTAGTATAGCAAAGAAATATCGCATTCCCATATTCATTGCAGTCTATAATGGCCGGCATATGGAATCAACACGTGTCCATCAACAGATAAATGGTTAAAAAATGTGGTTTATACACACAATGGAATACCATTTGACCTTTCAAAAGAAGGATATGTTGTCATTTGTGACAATATTGATGAACCTGGAGGGCATTCTATGAAGCGAAATAAGCCGGACACAGAGAGAGAAAGAATGCACAGTCTCACATATATGCAGAATCTAAAAAAGTCAAAATCTTGGAAGCAGAGAGTAGGATGGTAGCTCCCAGAGGTGAGCAGATGGGGCAGTTAGGGAGATGCTGGGCAATATAAAATTTTAGTTAGACAGGAAGAATAAATCCAGAGGTCTATGATTCAACATGGTGACTATAGTTATCAACAACATATTATATACTTGAAAATCACTGAGTGGATTTAAAGCATACTCACCACAAAAAATAAGTATATTAGGAACTCTATTAATTAGTTTGATTTGACCATTCCACAGGGCAAACATATGTCAAAACATTAGACTGTGTACCACAAATATATAAAAATTTTATATATTTTGTCAGTTAAAATTAATAGACTGGCCAAAAAATATTCATCAAAAGTAAGAATATGGATAGGTCATTGGATCTAAGTTGTTTATAAGAAGAAGTGAAGACAGTGGACAGTAGGTAAAGAAAGGGAGAACATCATTGACTTGGAGGTGTTGAAAAGGTGGGAGAAAAGGTGTTAGGATAGGTAAGTTAGAGACTGGAATGTTTTAACGTAATGCTTCAGAGTTAGAAAGGCTTTGGTAGATATACATTCTAAAGTAACTAAGGGAAGAAGTAGGGGGTGAACAATATTTACTGGGAGTAGACGAAGGGGTCGAGATGCTGGGGTAAGTGATGTAAAGCACATGGATCGAAGCAGGACTTAGGATGAAGAAAGTCTGAAAGTCGTTCCTTAAGTGCTCGATTAATTAGAGAATACTCTGAAAGGTGGTTATTGTATTAGTCTGTTTTTTGTTGCTATCATAAAATACTTGGTGCTGGGTACTTTATATAGAAAAGAGATCTATTTAGCTCAGAGTTGGGGAGGTCCAAGAGCATGGTGCCAGCATCTTTTTTGGCTCTAGTGGGGATTTCTGGGTACACCACAACGTGGTGCATGACATCATGGTGGGAGCATATGCATACAGGGAGAGATTGATTTCACATGGGAAACAGTAAGAGCCAAGAGAGCCAAACTTGCTTTGTAATGCTCTGCACTTTTGATAACTAATCCCCTCCTCCAGACCAGCATTAATGGCTTCAGAGGGCAGACTCCCCATAACCTAATCTTACTTCCCCTGGACCTCTAAAGATTCCACCTTTTCACCACCGCTGCATTGGGGACCAAGCCTCCTGCACATGAACCTTTTGGGGGACAAACCATATAAAAACAGTAGCAATGATTGCATACAACAAAAAAGATGTGGAGGAAGAAGATGGGCTAGGGGAATGTTCAATCTGGAAAAGATTAGTATTCGAGTCCTGTTCTATTCTCCTTTAGGTGTTTGAGTAGTGATTTATCCTCTCTAAGCCTTAATTTCCTCCTCTTAGAGAGGAATGAATAATCCTTACCTCCCCTACAGAGCTGTAGTGTGATGCTCAAAAGAGAAAGTGAAAGTGAATGTGCTTAGCAAACCCTGCTCCATCGTGCCCATGTGGGCTGGATTGTTCTGTGCACTGGCGCTGGGGAACAGGCTTTGGATTCTTTCCACTGCTCTGATGGAAGATAGTGCTTTGGTACCTAATAATTGCATTCAAATGGCCTGATTTCAGAATGCCATTTTAGAATAACAAAATGAACGGCAGCTGTATCATCAGAGATGGGCCGTTAGATGTCCTATCTTTTAGATGTCCAGAAAAAATGTGCACGAACAGTTGACCCAGACAAATTGACCGATGAAAGGGTAACTTGTGCTTCCACATAATGAGTTCAATATTCTTTTGATTTACCAAAAGGCACTGGGGCTCCCAGGACTGGGAGACTCGTCAGAAAAGGGAGATGCACGGAGTCCTTCCTCTAATAGCTTCAGCTCAACCAGCTTTTTAATTTTTGTTGCTATTGTTGTTTTTGTTATCGTGGTTATTACTGTTATTATTATAAAGAAGGGCAAGAAAGGGACCACTAAAAGCCAGGGATTTCCCAAGGGAGAGTTTCCAAGAATTGTAATCTCCTTACGTCTCCCACCATTGATGTTGCCAGTGGAACAGAAATTAACAGAGCCATGGGGACAACCCCACAACAGAATCCAGTTGAAATTCATTAACCAAGAACAGAGTTAAAAAAAATAAATAAAACTGATCACAAAAAGATTGTGTCTAAAAAGCCATTTTTATATCAAATATATTAATAGTGGAAAGCTTCTATAACCCTTTGAGCCATTTGATGTTCACATCAATGTTTTTTGACAGCTATTGCCTGTAACTCAGTTTTACACATGGGGAAATTGAGGCCCAGAGAAGTAATATGCCCAAAGGTGTACAGTTAGGAGGTGATATGACTGTGATTCTGACCCAGGCAATCTGCTTCCAGAGTCTGAGGGGAGTGTTGGGGAGAAAGCTGGGAATCCAGCAGCCAAGGTCCTGCTCCAACTTTGACATGGCCTCCCTTTGTGGCCTCAGCACATCAATATCCTGAATCTCAGGTCCCTTTTCTGTAGCTCTAGAGATTTAGAAAAAAATGCTTAAGACACTTTCCATTTCTTTTTGCTTGTTTGTTTGTTTTACCACTGTATTGAGGGCTAATTGACAAATTGGAATTGTATATATTTAAGATGTACATCTCCATCTTTTGATGTATGTGCAAATTTTGAAACCATCACCACAATCAAGCTAATCAACATATCCATCATTTCACAAATAACTCCACGCTCCCCTTCCTCTCCCCCTCCCCTTCTCCCCCCTTCCCAATCTCTCTTAAGGTTCATACTCTTAAATTTCAAGTAGACTGTGCGGTATTGTTAACTGCAGTCACCAGGCTGTGTCTTAGGTCTCCAGAATGTATTCATCTTGGATGGCAGAAAGTTTTGTGCCTTTAACCGACATCTCTTCATTTCTGCCCCTTCACTCCATATCCGGCAACGTCCATTCTATTCTCTGCCTCGCTGAATTTGAACTTCTATATTCCACATGTGAGACCACACAGCTCTTTTTTTTTTTGTTTCTAGTTTATTTCATTCAACATACTATCCTCCAAGTTCATCCATGTTGCCCCAAGTGTCAGATTTTCCTTCTTTATAAGGCTGAATAATATTTTCTTTGTGTGTGTGCATGTGTGTGTGTGTGTGAGACATTGTTTTTGCTTTCATGGGTTGATAGACATATGCACGTTTAGATTTTTTTCATATGTAGTGTGTAATCCTCAGTGAACATAGGAGTGCAAATAATATTTTCACCATTCTGATTTCATTTCCTTTGGAAATATACCCAGAATTGGGATTGCTGGGTCATATGGTAATTCTAATTTCAATTTGGGGGGAGCCTCCATATTGTTTTCCAAAATGGCTTTATAAATACACATTCCCATGGACACTGCACAAAGATTCCATTTTGTCCACATTTGTTGTCTTTTATCTGTTTTTAATAGCCATTCTAATAAGTGTGTGGTGATGGCTCATTGTGGTTTTCATATGCATTTTTCTGATGATTTGCGTGTGACATTAAACACCTTTTTATGGGGACTTGTTGGCCTTTTGTCTGTCTTCAGGGGGAGGAGTTGGGGGAGGGGAGGGGGGCCTGTCTAATCCAGTTTATAGCCCACTTTCTAACAGCTTTTTATTCTTTCTTTTGCTATGGAGGTTCGAATTTCGTAAATATCTTGGATATTAATCCCTTATCAGATGCATGGTTTGTAAATATTTTTCTCCTGTCCCATGAGTTGCCTTTTCACTCTGTTGATTATTTTCTTTGTTGTGAAGATATTTTTTAGTTTGGTGTAATCCCAGTTGTCTATTTTTGCTTTTGTTTCCTACACTTTTAGGAAAAGTGTATTAAAAAAAAAATTATTGTCCAGGTCAAAGCCAATAGTATTTTCTCCTGTTTTCTTCTAGTAATAATAGGATTGCAGGTATTATTACTGTATAGAAATGCTAGTGATTTTTGCATCTTTACTTTGTATTCCACCAATTTTACTAGATTCAAAGTTATAATAAGCTTTTTTTTTGGTGGTGGTGGTTAGGATTTTCTACATGTGTGATCATATCATCTGTAAACACAGATAATTTGACTTCTCTTCTGATTTAGACACCTTCTGAAAGTTTTCTTGCCTAATTGTTATGGCTATGACTTCCAATACCATGTGACTGGAAATGACAGGAATTACCTTGGACTGAGTTGGAGAAAAGCTTTCACTTTCCATTTCTAATTCTCCACAATTCTTATTTCTCCTCCTTCCCTATTTTCCTCCTTTATTTTTTTCTTTTCTCATTCTTCTTTCTCTTATTCAAATATACCATATTTTAAAATTTTATGTACCAATTTTTAACTTTATAAGCACCAACTTTAAAGTTTTATGTACAGATGGTATATTTGAGGTGGTCAGTAGCAACTCATTTTACAGATGAGGTGGCTCAGGCATGGAGCAGTTGCCTGGTTGGCCTAGTATAATCTATCTGGTAAGAGATAGAGCATTGACTTCTCTCCAAGTCTTCAGTCATGGCTTTCAATACTCATTTTAACTGTTCCACAGGGGCCCTTTTTATTTTTCTTTACCATTGGTACTCAGTTTATATAGATTTTTGTTGCTTCTTGCAATACTTTTCAAAGCAGAACCTTGGAAAAGACTTTTGCAAGCATGCATCAGGGAAAATGAGTCATATTTAGCTTTTGGGAAAAAAAAGAAAAGAAACCTGGAAAATTTTCTCTTTCCTTACTTCTTGGAGCAGAACATAATCCCAAGAAGATTTATATTTTAGCTCTCTTTTTCCCCGGAGTATTCTTATAACCTGTCACACTCCAGGGGGAAATTTATTTTCAATTTTCTGGTTATTCATACCATAGAGGGAGAACTTTAATAGAAATCCCCATCACGTTTTAGGAAGATTCAATCCAGAATGTAAACTCAAGCAGGTCATGGATTTCTGTCTGCTTTAATCATCGATATTATCTCCTCAGAGCCAAAAAGTGTGTCTGGTATATGGGGCCATTCAACAGGTCTTCATGGACTCAACAAATAAATCAGTAAATGCATTTCAGTCTCCTTAGAGAAAGTCTTGTTAGCAACCTGGGTTCTGAGCTCCCATTCCTGTGTTCTTGACCTCAGCTAAATTCTGATCTTTCATTTAGTCACTCTCATGAAAGACAAATGCAACAAAAGACAACCCCCTCCACAAACCCCCTCATCATTGAGGGGATCCCCAATTTACAGACCTGTGGTCATAAAACTTCTATTTGCCTCTGATATAGATTAGGACATCTCTTATCAGATGAAGGATACCAGTTCACATGATTTCAAGCTGGAAATTGGATTTTTTGCATGGGCAGAATCTATGAGAGGCTGAACTTGAGTGAGCCATGGACTAAGAACAGTATCATAATTCCTTGTGTTTATCGTCATTTCTATCATTCAAATGTTCTTTCACGATGTCCATATTCAAGCCTTATTTTGTGGCAAGCATTCTGCTGGTTACTATGGATATGGATAATGACATGACCTCCTAGATGAAGGAACAGTGGCAGAAGGTCAATGACAAGTAAGTAAACGGTCATAAAATAATGTTTAAAGCTAGACTAAGAGCATATACAGCTTTGTTTATTTATTTATTTATTTTTCCGGTTCTGACTGTGTCCCTGATGTTTTTCTACTCCACATCTAAGCAGTCATCTGGAGCAGTGGTAGAGGGTTGTAATCCTAGATTTCTGTCTAGTCTTTGTCCAATCCAGGGCCCTTTTCAGTTTTTAACTGTAGGGTCCAATGGGTCACCTCCTGTCTAAAAGTTTTCCGAAAATCAAACTTTCACTGACTGTCATCTTCTGACTTTGGGAATAAATGCTTTCTTCCCCCTAAGATTCTTGTATTAAAATTAGCAGAGTGATGTTGTATCATTAAGAAGAGCCAACTCACTGTGTTTCAGGGAAGAGATCCTTTTGTCTCCGGCTGATGGAGGATGGTAGAGAGAAGGTCAGGGCTGCACCTATTATGCAGTTCTATTTCAGCCCACTCTTTTATTCTTTCCTTTTTTGGATCCTGTTGTTTTGCCACCCACCTACTCCTGGGAGACAAGGCCAGGTGAAAGACATCCTCAGACGTCTCAGCTGCTACCTCATCCACCAGTTACCTGATGCTGGGCTGTCTGCAGTAACGGGGGAGCGTGTTTTTGAAAGATAACTGGAGAAAGTAGCCATTGACATCATCCTGGTATCTGTTATGTGCAGGAAGTTTGTAAATGTAATGTATGAAACCCTGAACTGAGGAACAGGGAGTTCCTAATGGGCTAGCTCCAGGGAGAGAATTGGTCTTTAGTGGCCAGAATACGAGAGTGAACACCTTGATATAACCAAGAGAACAATCACTGTCCTGTCACCAAAGGGATTCTAATTTGCATAGTGTGACCAGAAGAGAACACAAGTACAGGTGGGAAATTGGCTTCAATGGCCTTTGATAGCCTCAACAACCCAAAGATGGATTTTCTGGTATATACTGTTGCATAGTTTGTGAATCTCAAGAGGACTGATGGAGGCTACTTAACTATGCCTGAAAGGGGCACATTGTTGCCATGTATCTATCTAGATGAGCAGCCTTTTCTAATCTCCCTGTGGCCTCTCTTGTATGAATGGAGGCCCTGATGGCCTGATTGGCACTCTGTTTATCAGTGTTTCATCTAAGTCTTCTGTATGAGTCTCCTCTTTCAGATGTCAACCTACTTCTATTCTTTCCTCCACTCTTCCTGGGCAATCCCTCTCTCCTTTGGGCTTCCAGTATATCTGACATTCCATCAATTCCTCAATTTTCATCTGCAGCTTTCTTCTTTCCTCCAGATTCTAAAATTCTGGTACCAATTACCAGAATTTCCACAGCTTTTCCATGAAATCTCAGAATCCCCATTTCCCTTCCTCACCAATCTGCCTCTGTTTCTAATAAGGGCACCAGTATTGGCAGAGATCCAAGCCAGAAAGTTAGTGACTATTCTCAAGTAGTTCCTCTTCCTCAAATAACAACAATAACAACAACAATAATAATAGACTTTATAGGAAGCTCTAATATTCATTGAGGGCTTGTCCCTTCTTGGCCTTGGTTCTCTTGTCCTCTGGAAGGGTGTATATTTTCATCACTGTTTATTTCTTGGGGTTGGGGAACATCTTCAGACCAGAAAGACATAGACATGAAATTCTTACTTTTTCCAGCGGTAATTTTCAAGAGTAAATTGTCCTATGCTTTCTGTCTACTTTCAGAAGCAATCGACAGTCTTTAAATAGTTGTTATTTTTGAAAATAAATCCAGTTTTTAGAATTGTTTTCTGTAAGAGGTATAGCTTGACCACGTCTCTCTTGTTTTCACCAGAACTTCTTGATTTACTTAGGTGTGAATCAACCAGAAGGGAGAATCAGAAGGATAAAGAGGCTATCAAAATTGCCCAAGAAAGACATAATAATGGCTTCAACAAGGGGTTATAATGGGTCCTGTGAAAAATTATCTAATTCATAGGTTTAAGGTCACATGGATGAACAGAATGGAAAAATGGTAGTCTTCCAACTGGTGTCAGTAGGTTATTGTTCAATGATGGGTTCTTCTAGATTTCTCAGTTGATGGAAGCTCAGAACGAGTGAAGGCTGAGACACTCAGTGCTCTTAAGATTTTATCTATTGAATGTGGGGTTCTGTGTTCTTAAGTGATCCATAAGGAAATTTCTAAGACACAACTAATATCAGCATGTTCTCTTTGTCCATTTATCAAACAAGTCATCAAACCATTGTTTCTGACTTCCCCTTTCTACCCTCTTCTTTTAATTTCCTAGCAACATTCATGCCATCAGCTTCTCTTATTCCCATAATGGCCATAGTATCCCAAGCAAATCTTCCTTTACATGAACTATTTGGAGTTAACTGATCTCCTTGAAATAAAGATCAGGTCACACTTTGTTTCTTCTTTACTATTTTTAACAACTTCTAGGGCTTGAAGGTACAAAATCCAACTTATCTAGCTTATTATTCCAGTCATTTGCTTACTGTTTCATTTCTTTCCATAGGCAAGATCACATCCAATCCCTGCCTGTGTGCCTTTTCTCATCTTATGCTTTAGCTTTAGAAATCTTTTTCCTTATCCTCCGTTCTCTGCCTTTCCAAAGTATATTCAGACTTTAACAATTGGCTTAAATGACATCTCTGTTTGGGGACATTCACCTCTTTGCATAGGCTTTAGATACTTTTATTAAACACCTAAAATGTGTCAGGCCCTGAGGTATATCCTAAGACCATGAATTTGAGTGGGAAACATTTCTTCCCCCTCATTTAAAAATATCAGTGCTAATCTGGAGATGTGGCTCAGTGGTTAATCACCCTTTGTTCAATCCCCAGGACCTGTTCTTTCTCCAAAGCATCCAGCATTATATTTTGCACATGTTACATCATAAATTTATGTATAAACTGTGGAGAAAGTTTTTTTTTTTTTTTAAAGGGAAAAGAGTACTGGGTGGCAATTGTTGACTTTTATATATTTGGCCTCCAAGAGTCACATAATGACATGACATCATCATTTAGAAAAAAAATATTTACAGAAAGCTGCTGTGAGGTCAGGGGTTTTTGTCCTCCTAAAAGGAACCTCTTCAGGTGAGGTGAGAAGAAAGGATGATGAGAAGGGGCCCTTGCATGCAAAAGAACAGACATCTAACAGTTCCCATCCGTTGGTTGTCATTCTACAATATAATTTCTAAACCTTGCCTCAAAGACATGTTTTTGCTTGACCCATATGAGTTCTTTTTTTTTTAAAAGAAAGAGCCTTCAGATGTTGGTAATGCTCAGGTTTCATCACTAAGATGGTGTTATTGGTATATTTGAGCATTAATTCAGTGGCCTTGGAAACCCTTCAGATTTTTATTTCCTGGGATCTTTATATTGCATTATTCATCTGTTTCTTTTCTCTGTTCATCAAAAAAGCGGTCTGGTATAGCAGGCTCAGTGTTCTGATATATCTCACCAATTGAATTATCAACTCTATCACCGAGATGTGATTATTCCATTTCTACCAATAAGATACTTGCAGCTCTGAGAAGCTAATGAACTTGTCCCAGGTAACGAGATGATGTGCAGTGTGAAGATCAAACCTAGAGCTCTCTATTCCCAGAAGAGTATGTGGAATTAAAGTAAAAAATGTGAACGTCTCTGAGCAAGGATAATGAGGAAATTTTATCCTGCAGTGATATATTTAGGATGTTATTCTAGAACTGTTCTTTGGAACCTGGTCTCTCATATGATGGAACACGTTCGAAAAGCAGAGCTTAAAGTATCATGTGAATTATTTAAAACGGAAGTGCATTAGAATGTAAACTGAGCATTTGGAATAACCTAGGATTGGGTCCCTGGAGAGGCAAGATAAGTCAGATGAAATTTGCCAAGTGTTTTATTTTACTCTTCTCCTATCATAAATTTCTCTCTCATTTGGATTCATTCAGGTGAAATCAATCATACTGGTGATTTGGGGGGAAAAAGTAGGCAACCACATGTCTATGTGATTCAAGGGTTCTGAGAATCTTTAGTTCTGGAGAGGGGGTTTCAGTCCTGTCTAGCACTTGCTTCTCCTCTTCCTACTCAGTAACTGAAACCAGAGTGGTTAGATGGCTTGATCAAAATCTTGGATGCATTAGTGACAGACAGAAGGCTAGAATTCTCTATGCAGTGAATCCCCTCTGTGTGTGCTCTGGTGCTTAGTCTGGGACTGTCTCTGAACTTTCAGAATACCCAATGGCATTCTTTCAGCATTTAAATCGGCGTCTTGTGTTGTCAACTATTTTGTCTGCCAGAAACATTGAAATTTCACACATATGTGAAGCCTGTACCCTCTACCCCTCATATTTCCATTTCATAGTAGGCATATATTAAATTTTTTAGACTTTTAAAAAAATATTGATGGTGATAATAGTCTTGATACCCTTAGTGATGTGCAGGAAACATCAGTCTATTGACAATGTCATAACATTGATGCTGACAATGATAAAAAATCAGTGATGACATTTTGGTGGTAATAATGGCAATAATATCTTCAACTGGTGCCAATGCTTATGCTCATATGAATGATGATGGTGATGGTGATTTTGATGGTGTTGATAACTGGAGGAGAATGACTCTGTTTCCACATATTCAGCCTTTTGCCCAGACATCTTTGTGCTTCTACTTGAGCACATCTGGTACTGGTTCTCCTCCCTAGAACTAGCTAGATCTCAGTTCTCCTAAGAAAATAATAAGTTAGCAGGGAACCATCAATGGAATTAGACAAAGCCTCTCTGGAGCCTGTTTTCTACTTGTTCCTACATTCCAAGACACTACTGTTGAGGTCCCAGAAATCTATTGTATATATAAGATTTTTTTTTTTTTTTTGGACAGTCACAGGAGGAGGAGGAGGAGAAAAAGAAAGAGGAAGAGGAGGGGAGTGTGAATGGGTAAATAGGATGAAAGAATGGGGAGGGTAAAGAAACTTAGGGTCTAAAAGCCTAAACTTGAAGTTCCTTTGTGTTTTTAATCCCAAATTTTCACCACCAGAAGAGTAATTAGATTGAGGGCTACAGGGATGGGGCCTATACTAAGAAATATCTAAATTGAAATTATCTCTCTACCACTTATTATATGTGGACCTTCACTAAGTCAGTCAGCTCCTCTTATCTTCAGTGCTTGTCTATTAAATGGGGACGTTCATATCTAATTTTCCCTTCGGTGAGGTTGAATGTGTGTGAAGATTGAGCTTAGATTCCTCAGCACTTTTGGACATTCAGATCTGTTCTGACCAGAACCACAACAACCGTTCTCACTGGTTTGTTCCACCTCAGATTTCAGTGATTCTGTGATTCTCTAGAACTTTTTTTTTCCCCCATGCCTGTAAGAACTTGATTAGTATGCGAAGGAGTGGCCAGTCCAAGCTACACTGCAGCAGGAGCCCAGAGGCAAACAGAAGGCCTTGGGAACCTTGTGCAGTATATTTCTCAATGGTAGGAAAATGAACCCGGGACAAGCTAAGCTTTGCTTGTTTCAAAAACTCCATCATAAATTTACGTAAAGATGTTCTTCTTCCTCACCAGCCAGAGGACGGACGCATTTCAGTAGGCAATTAATCTTGGCTGATCTATATTAAATATTTATCTGCTGAAATGAGCCCAGTATTGTAGTGGTATTTTTCATTATAGGACTTTATCATTTCCAAAGAGATTTCCATGTGCTGGCTCCCTTGTATATATTAAACCCAAATTTCCTGTGGAATGACACATCTTTCTTGGCGGCGACCTTTTCTCTCTGTAACAAGCTACTGATATGTTGGGATTTACAGGGTAATAAACATATTTATTGAGAAGGAGGGAGTAGAGTGATCCAGTATTTGCTTCCCTAATAAAAACCCCCGAGACAGACCAGGAAATGTAGAAATTGGTACCCATTTTTCAGCACAAGCAGGAAGGGGGCAAGTGGTTGAGATCAGCTCTGGAAAAAGCCCCGAGGGTAAGATGAGCAAGAGTGGTTTGGATAATAGCCATCATAATTCTTTGCACTTCAATCAGGGCTTTAACATTTATTTCTACTATCTAATTCAAGACCCACAACCATCCAAGGAAGAAAAAAAACTAAGATTTACATTTTAGAAAATAGGCTCTGAAAATTCCGATGTCTTTGTTAAATACAATGATGGGGCAGCATTAGTCCTGGGACTCTGATCTCATGGTGGCTAAATTCAGGCCTCTGGCCTGTACCACACTGCCTCCCACAGGGAGAAGGGAGAAATGCAGCTCCATTGGCTTCTGGCTCTATGAAATCTGATACTCAAGTCTTTGGCAGAGTGTGCAGCTTATTGAATCTGAGTTAGTCTAGGTTTAAGCCATGCCTGTAGGAAACATGAGCATTTGCAAGGATAAGTAAAAGAAAAAGAATGTGATGCAATACGTGACAATAGGAATCAAGAAAAGAATAGGAGAGGTATGATAGGCAGCACAACCTTCTTTAAAGTGTATGAGAATCGGGTCAGGATCTGATGAAAGATGTAGATTATGATTTGCTCAGTCTCAGGTGATACCTGGGCTTTGAGTTTCTCCAAATGTTTCAAAAGCTCACCAGTGGATGCCCATGTGGCCTGCTGAAGGACTGGGATTTAAGCAGTAAGATGGTAAGGAACAGCTTAGAGAGGAAACCGGAGGAAGGACAGCGTCAGGTGCTCATGTAACCCTTGGCCTTGGAGAGCTGAGACTTGAAAGTGTTGCTTAACATTGTGTTATTTCACTCTCCCCCACTCCAGCCTTTTTAAATCTCTGGGCAAACCCGTGGTTATGTACAGTGGCAAGTGATTTAGTGATCTTTTGATTCAGTGTTTCTCATCCTGCCTCCTAATCACCCAGAGGGCTTGCTGGGACAGATTGCTGAGCCCTCCCGCAGAGCGTCTGAGTCACTGAGTTTGAGGCAGGGCCAGAGATGTTGCATTTCTAGCAAGTTACGAGGTGATGCTGATGCTATTGACGCTGCTCTTCCAGGGTCTTTAAGGACTCCTTCATTAGAAAGAAATACACAAGGAAGCCCACAGAGGGAAAGTGATTTCATTTTCAGCTATAGAACCAGCGTGGAATACACTTCAAACTAATTTGAACTCCCAGCCTGGTTTTCTTTCGACCTAGCCATAGCTCTGTATCCTTGCTCAAGTCCTGTTATCAATTTTTGTTCCAAAAATATTTAAGAGAAATCTAAGAAGCAGTGGTCACTGATGATTTTGGCAGCTGTGATTAATATTGCAGTGAAGAGCAAGAGCCCACCTCCCTCCCAGGAGCGTGGAGCCTTGTGTTTGCGGTGTGCACAGAAACACACACCTGCCAGAGGTAATCTATCACCACACTCCTTCCCAGTGACCAGCCATTCCTCTCCCTTTGGTTTCGCTCAACATGAAAAAGCATTATTTCTGGGCAAAATTAAATTTGGGGTTTTTGAAAACAAAAGAACAACATTCTCATTCCCTAGCCCCTTTTCAGAATCCCTTTCTCTTTCTTCCAAAGGTTATAGCTCCTGGCACTGCTGCACATTGAATTTTTAAAAGGCTTTTCTGGAACAGTAACTGTGGAGGTGGGCTTATTTTTCATTGCTTCCTCTATCTGATTTCCTCCTTTTTCTTTTGTTCTCTATTTAGCCTCTTCCTCCCCTTTACTTTGTTATATCCTTGCCTTTCTGCCTCTATCCTTCCTCTTCTTCACTCCTCCTTTCATGAGTTTGCTACACCTGAGCCCAAAGAAACCTTCATTCATCAAATTAAATTTCTGGGCTTCTCAGAAGGGACATAACCAGGGTCTTGGCAGTATTCAATCGTGTGGGGGTGGAGTGGGTGGGGGGTGTAACACAAGTACTTTGGCTCCATCCTCTCATGGATCTCATCTGCTCTCCATCTAAGCACCATCTCAAGTTCAGCCCACTCTCCAGCACTGACATCTCTTCTTCGCAGGAAAATTCTCAGGCTGGGGACAGGAGTGAGTATGAAACTAGGGGATGAAGATTGTCTCCAAATTATCCAAATAATGGAGGATGTGGAGAAGCCAATATTTTCAGACTTTGTTGATGGAAGCATAAATCTGTGCTTTTGAAAATTCAAGATATCTATGAGCTATGACTCTGTAATTCCACTTTAGAAATCATCTCCAATAAATCCTGTGTGTACAAGGGTGCACTTAGCAATAATATTTATTGCAATACTGTACTAAGCCAAGAACAACAACAACAACAACAACAATAAGATGGAAACAAACTGGATATGTGTCACTAAAAGACTGCTCAAAAAAAAATTATGGTGCATCCTTATAATACCATAAAGCAAATGAAAAAGAATAAACTAACCTATATATTCATACTTGGGAAAGATATACATACACACACACACACATTTAGTCAAGGAAGTTGCACACATGCATGCATATATGTGTGTGTATGTGTGTTTATGTATATATGTATATATATATGTATTTATATGTATGTATTCATATTTAAAACCTGATCTGGTTTTTACTTAAAAAACTTTATGTGTCTGTATACATAAATGCTAGGTGTATATGGGCATAAGTGAATATATGGAATGTATTATAAGCCAGTGGAATGGTGAACACTTTTCAATACTTTAAAAAAGAGAACACCTTCTCAAGTCTTCATGTTCTCTGACAATTCTGGTTTATTTTCCCTTGCCCTTAGAGAACCTGTATTGCTCTGAAGTACCCGCTGTCTCTCCTTTTGCTCTGTCTCTCTTGTCCTCTCTTCCTTCCTCCTAAGTGACTTTTGAATGCTTACATCAATGCAGAAGGACCCACAGAGGAAGAGAACTAGTTTCCTGGTAGTTCTTCCGCAAAGGCTGGCTGATTGATTGCAGATTGCAACCAGGTCCAACTTTCTGTCCCAAATGACAAATGAAGAGCTCTTAAAAACAGAAGAAAATATTCCATATGCAGAGAAGTATCTCTGCCAGGCCAGGCATGACAGGCAGTGAGCAATGGGAATTGTGTGTAATTCCTGACCCATCCGTAGCCTGTCTCGTTTCTGTACTCGAGGGACCAATGTTAGCAGTGTGGGCTTGGCTGGGCTCCTTGTTCAGCCCTCAGGTTCCCTCCACCAACCATGCCCCAGCCACACACATTCCCATCATCTTCCTTTCCTGGCATATCTGCTGGTGTCTCTGAGTGCGCCTGCAGTTCCTAAGTATCTGGGACTCTCCCAAACCTCTGTGGCTTCACTCTCCTTTTCCCTACATCTTTTAAAATCCTGAGCAGTCTTCAAGGCCTGGGTGATGGCCTCCTTCTCTACATAGTCTTCTTTCCTGCTTCCCTGCTCTTTGAGAATTAAACAGGTCTCACATGCTCTATTACTAGAACAATTATGTCATGGTGCATTGAACTGAACCGAGTTGGTGCTGGTTCCTGACATCAGGCTGCTCTTGAGAACAAGGATCATGCCTTTTTCTTTGCATACTACATAGAAGATGTTCAATGAATGAAATGAAGGATGAATAAGGAAACAAAACGGTTAGATGATCAATGGAGTAGTGAGCTTCCTGATTTAGGGAGGCCTACTAAATAATTACTACTCAATCTCAAATGGGCTTAATTCAACAGCATTTAAAAATACTAGACATTCTGCCCATGATCTCACTATCTGAAACTGCTGAAGTCTTTCTCTCTTTTTAAAAATTAATTAATTAATCTGTTCTAATTAGTTATCTATGACAGTAGAATGCATTTTGATCCATTGTACACAATTACAGCACAACTTTTCATTTCTCTGGTTTTACGTGATGTAGTATCGCACCATATGTGCAGTCATACATGTACCTAGGGTAATGGTGTCCATCTCATGCCACCATCTTTGCAGCCCCCATTCCCCCTTCCCGATCCTCCTTCCCCTTTGCCCAATCAAAGTTCTTCCATTTTTCCCACCTCTCACCCCATTATGGATCAGCATCCAATTATCAGAAAGAACTTTGGTCTTTGTTTTTTTGGGATTAACTTAGCATGGTATTCTTCACCTCCATCCATTTACCTGAAAATGCCATTCACCTATAGCTCGAGCATTAACAAACTGCATTTTGTTTTGGTGAAACTTACATTTATTAAACACCTGTGTCTGCAAAAGTCCCTTCTGAGATTGTCTACCATTTTTCTAGTTTGGACATTTTACTGTAATGCTACCTTTTCAAAATTATAACCAAGGCTGCTGTGATCTTCTTTGTGCACATAACATTTTTCTTCTTTTGAATTATTTCCTCAGGATAGATTCCCAGCAGAAGGATTATTAGGTCAAAGCATATGAACATTCTTATAAGCCTCATTAATTTTGACCCCGCCAATTCAGAATTTGTGCTGATTTGGGCATGTAGTGAGCTTTCTTTTGCTCTCTCTTCGAAAAGAAAATTGCTAAATAATAAATTGGCGTGAACACAATTTCCAGGGTGCCATTGACAGTACTTCATGTGAACATTTTAAGGGTTTTTGGTAGACTCCCTTTTCTTGCATACAGAATTGATACACTAATTATAATTTATTCTCGTCAGTTCATTAGTGCGGACCTTCAATGATCAACACTTGTTTAACTAATTTCCACCTTTTCAAACACAATGGATGTGAATGGGTCTTTGGCTCCCTCTGAAGGGTTTCCTGCTGGTTTCATTTGAGACGCCTGTGTTAAGCACCTGTAATTTGCTGGGCGTTATTTTAGGGGCTGAAGATACTGAGGTGCATAAGTCCTGGCCTTTTCTCTCAAGGAGCTCAGTTCTATTGGCAGAGCCTGGTAGGCAAACAGATGCAGCCTGAGGGATCAGGGAAGTGGATGAATGAGCAGGAGAATCTGGCAGCACCTCAGAGGAGAACTGTGCATCGGCAGGCACCAGGGCAGAACCCCCACGGTCAATCACAGAGCTGAGTTGAGTTCCCCAGGAGAGGGAATTAACCAACTAAAGATTTGAGAGGAGAGCACATTTTTCAGTTACTACCTACACTAGATGATATTTGTTTGTTTTCAAACATTAAATTACTAAGCCCTTCCATTAATTCAGCCTCAACTTCCACCAGATAGGCCGACAGCATATTGCTTTATTTCTCTTCTCTGCAAAGGAACTGGACTGTATTCGAGGAGGTTGGGGTTCTCTGCCTGGCTCTGTTACACTGGCAAATCAGTGTGTATCTCTGAACCTCAGTTTTCTCATCCATAAAATGGACAAAAATATTCTCTCTGCTCCCTAATTTGGAGTGTTATGAGTATTAAAAAACCAATTGACAGAAAAATGCTTTAAATTACACAAAAATAAAATGCAGGGTACATGAATTTGTCTTGTTTACTTAGAGCCTCCTTTAGTTTCTCTCTCATCCATCTCTCCGTTTGAAGTTCCCCATTGGTGCTGTGTCACAAATATAATCTATGGAACATGAAAATGGTTTCCTAATAAGCTCTATATGAGGCCAGGAAAAAAAGTGCCAAACAAAATCAGCAAACAATCAGTCAGGAAGGCAGCAGCACCCCTGACTGTGTGGGGAACGGTTCACTGCTCAGAAAGATTAAGGCTCTAAAAGCAGACAGCGCCCTGGTGCAGCCAGGGCTGCAGAAGACGCAGGAAGGCGGAGAGGGGATCTGTGGGAGGGCTGGGACTCAGGGCAGTCAGGGGTTCTGCAAGGGACCTGAGAGATCATCCAGAACAAATCCTGAATTGTAAATACAGAAGAGTCCCAGAGAAGCAGACAAACGAGGACTAGATTTATGTACCTTCCCTGAGCACTGGGGAGAAGAGCGGTAGACAACAACATGGGGTGCAGTTTGATTCCACATAGATGAGGGCCAGTCCTAGGAGCTAGGAAGATGCTAACCACTGGGAAGCTCTTTAAGCAGAGTTAAAGTGGCCTGTTTTTAAAATGCATGAGATATTAGAGGAGTAAGTGGGAGGGGGACTCTGCTCACCCATCTTCAATGCTTCCCCATAGACGCCATCCTTCCTGCCTGGGGAAATGCCTAGATTGGCAAAAATCTCACTCAGGGAATCCTTCCTCTTCTCTGAAATGCTATGGTGATTTGTCTTAGTTCAAGATGTGAGGCACCTATTTCTGTACCAGACACTCCTTCCCCTTACATTTCCCTGTGTCCTTCTGTACTGCTCAATCAAGACCTTATCATAAAGGACTCTGAGGTCTATCTCTAGTTCTGTCATGATAGGCTCTACTCTTAAGACCAATGCTGGTATAAGTTTAACAACTGACTTCTACCACATCTCCTCCAGAAGCTCTGGTTATTAGTGTTTGCCAATGTCCTTGGTGTAAATATTCCCACCATCAAGGAACCAGCGTGACGCCCCTAAATGTGGAGCTGAGAAGAGAAGGCTGCACTAGGCTTTCATGAAGGAGTAAGAGTGGACTCCTGCACCCATGTGGGAACTGTGTTTTATGCTTCCCTTGTGGGGGCTTCTTCTCACCCAGCAGAAGGTGATGTACTGGAAGACAGGGGAGAAGAAAAGAAGGTAAATATATGCATAGAAGGAGAAAAAAAGACAGGGGAAAGAAGAGTGGACTGTGATCCTTTGTACCACAGACTACTGAGGAGACCTGAACGACCCACAAACATGGCGCTAGGGTGGATCTCAGAAGGACTGTGCCCGGTTAAAGAAGCCAGAATCAACAGAATGCAGACTCAGTGATTCCATTTATATGCCCTTCTGGAAAAGGAAAATCTCTGGGGAAGGAAAGCAGAGAGGAGCACTGAGGGATGGGAGGGAGCTGTAATGTGGTGGTGGTTAATAACACTATACACCTGTTAAAGCTGGCAGAACTATGTGTGGAAACTTCAGTTTTCCTCTATGTGGATTTAAATAATAATAAAACAAAAGTGATGATAGAAAAATCAAAGAAAATAAAGAAGTCAAAAAAGACTGTTCATTTGTATAGTTGCTTTGGAGGGAAGTCAGGAGGCATCTTCATCTTTAAATGAGGCAGATCCCCTGACCCAGCAGTACTGTCTCCTTGGAGAAGACACACAGCTGTGTCCTGGGAGGCATGGATAAAGTTACTGGTTGATCTGTTAAATAACAGTGAGACTATCTACCAATAGGTTAATGCACAAGGTCATTGTGGCTTATTTCTGGTGTGGAGCACTCTTCAGTAATTACAAAAATAAAATACAACTATTCATCTCGCCATAAAGACTGCTGTTGAAGATTTTGTTCAAACACATGACACACACACACACACACACACACCCTCACAGATTTTACACAATGGCTTATAGAGTAGCATTTCTCATACGTATTAAGTCAATGTGCACACACACAAATATTGTACATTTTCCAAGAGTGTATTTAAACATAAAAGAAAAAGTCAGGAAAGTTTCACCATGGTAATGGCGATTATCTATAATTAAAACTTCTTTTTAAAAGAAACCATACTCACGTATCGCTTGGATAATTAAACATAAATGAACTCTCATTAGGAAATATCATGATGGAAAGTTATGGACCTTATTTTGGATGTATTTAGGAAAGAACTCAATTAAGATGACTGTTAGAGATATTTCAGGAATAGGAATTCCTTGAGTAAAGATGTTTTGTCTGACTGCCATGAGGGGGAAACATGAAAGAGAAGGAAAGAGGAAGGGAGTAAGAGGAAAAGATAAATGATAAGGACATAAAGGAGACAAGGAAAAAAAGAAATTGTAAAAGGAATCAAAGAAACTGGAGGGGAGAGGCAGGGATGAGGGAGAAAGGAGACAAAGGGCAGAGATGGGTGAATGGTCAGATGGGAGGACAGCGGGGAAGACGTGGCCCTGCTCTGCGATGAGGGCATTCTCTTTGCAGGGAGCCAGGGTTACATGTCTCCCTCTTCTGGTCAATGGGCTTGCTTTTCGAATGCCTTGTTATGGCTTAGATATGCCATGTCCTTTAAAAGCTAATGTGAGAGACAATGCAAGAAAATCTAGAGGTGAAATGATTGGATCATGAGAGTCTTAACCCAATCAGTGGATTAATCCACTTGAATGGATTAACTGGGTGATAACTGTAGGCAGTTAGTGTGTGGATGGAGGAGGTGGGTCTTTGGAGCCATGCCTTTGGGATATGTCTTTTGCTCCTGGTGAGTGGAGACTCTCTCTGTTTCCTTATTGTTATATGGTAAGCTGCATTCCTCTGCCTCTCCTTTCTGCCGTGATGTTTTGCCCCAGATTGGATCAAGTACAATGGAGCCGGCCATCTATGGACTGAGACCTCAGAAACCATGAGTCCCTCATAAATATTTCCTCCTCTAAAATTGTTCTTGTCATGTCTTTTGGTCACAGCAACTCAAAGCTGACTAAAATATTCCTTAAGTGTCTGTACCATAGAGAATAAACCATTGGTAGAGTATGCTCCCTCAGGATAATTGATGTCCAGAAACGCAGAGCTCATGGCTTGGAATAATATATCCAGTAAAAAGAAGTGAAAGTAGAACTTCAGATATGCCTGGGTCTTACTCCTTATGAAGTTGCAGGAGATTTCATGGTATAGATGGACTTGGTTTCCAAACATCTAGTATATTGCATTAGGCCTACACAATGGCATGTCCATTTCAGGATTAGTCTTGGAAGGTCCATCATATTAAGACTGCAAGAAACCACTTTACCTCTGTTAGCACCTTAAGATCATTGAAGGTAATCAATCAGAGTGGAAGACTTAAATGGCCCTAATGGTCTCAGCATATATTTCATGAAATTACATGAGTGTGATAGTCAGCTTTTCTTCACTATAATGAAATACCTGGCACAGGCTGCTTATGAGATGGGAAGGATTATTTAGCTCATAGTTTTGGAGTTCAGCATCCAGGATCAGGAAGCCCCATTGTTTTGGCCTCTAGTGAGGGGATAGGTGGCAGCACATCATGGTGGACCATGTGTAGGAGCACATGGTCAGATCTTGGACAAGAGCAAAGAGAAAGGGGACAGACAAGGCCAGTCTTGCTTCTTTGATAATAGCCCTTTCATGAAAACTACCAAAGGGGGTCACAAAGAAATTCCTCATGCCTCCAGTGACTTAAGGACCTTTCAGTAGGCCCCACTTCCTAGAAGTTTTGCCACCTCCCAACAGTGACAACCTGGGGATAAAATCTTTAGTCACAGTGGACCCTGGAAGGGCACAATCTCAAGCCTTAGCAGTCAGCAATTGCATGGTGTAGATACATAAATCAAGAAAAGACAAAATAGCAACACACTTAGAGATGTGTCAAAGTTAACAAGCTACTGTTTCCTCATTGTTTAGGAGAGGTCCTAATCATTTTAAGATGGATTTTTATAAACCTTTTAAAGTATTTATTAAAAGAAAAAAAATTAACTTTCTTTTCTGATATGAATTATAAACTTTAATCATCTATTATCAGGAATCAAGCAATGCAATAGTTCAGGTACTAAAGTTTAGAGTTAGATGAAACCAAGTTCAAATCCTGGCTCAGGATTTATTTATGGATGACCTTGGGCAAGTAACTCTCCTGTATAAACTTCAATTGCAGAATTAATTCATGGAGATATGATATATGCCAAAAGAATATTAGGTTATAAGCATCAAATAACATAATTATATAAAGCATATAGTACAGTGTATATATGCTCATACACACACACTATAGTATACTCGTCTATAGCATGTGTACAATTTACATATATTTATTATGGTATATATAGTATACATGTGTCTACGCATGTATTTTGTTTGTGTCTTTGTTACCAGATCCTCCAAGTAAAAAGCTGTGTTTGCTCTGTGATTTGGAGCTGCTTCTTGATATTTTGTGATTCTGACTAAAATCACTTACATCTCTGAGCCTTAGTTTCCTAATTTTTAGGATGGGTATGCCATTAATTCTGTGCATTTCTTTTTTCATTTTTAGTCCCTGGGGATAACCTGTAAGATAGGCATCTCTGGTATAATCCTTTCCACCCTACAGAGAAGGACACTGGGGATTGCAAGTTGGAGAGACTTTTCCAGGGTTGCCCAGGGGGCCGGGGGGGGGTGGAATTGTGTTCCTCTCGCTCTGTTCATGGTCTCTCTCAGGGCCAGCTGGGGTTCAGCCCAGTGAAATGGAGCCAGATCCATTGGCAGAAGCACACAGGCCCTCAATTTCTTCGTAAATCCCAACCAAATCCACCTCTTGCCCCTCCGGTTTAGCTGTTCACCTCTGCTCACTCTTCATTTTGCTTTTCCTACTAGAATTTGTTTTGCCCTCATGTGTCCTCCCATCCCAGGGTCCTGTTCTCCAGGGCTGGATCACTCAAGACCAGCAGAGGGAAGCTGACTTTGCCCTCTGTCCAAATTCCCTGTGATACACCCTCATTTTTCTGAGCTGAGAAGCGCATGCCTTTTAGAGAACACAGCTGGTGGGTGGGAAGAGAGACAGAAGTCAGAGGTCTTCTTTCCTGGGCAACCTGGAGAATGAGTCAGGATAAACAAAATAGGTTTGGCTCAGTGGGGTTGGGATGCTAATTGCATTCACTCTGCTTTTTAGCTTCCTAGCCGGCTACAGTGTGAAACTCAGTCTAGGCATGCACTATTGTTTTATTTGGGTTTATATTTTTATTATCAGCTTTAGCTCTGTGCCAGGTGCTGCAAATACAAAGGTTGTGATGACTTGCTCTAGGGAAGTTCATCATCCAGTAGGAAAAAAAAAAAAAAAAAAAAGCCATAGATAAAACAATGAAATTGTTGCAAAACCCTTTGTTACCCACCAGACACCCTTGGGCATATAATGCAACCTCTCTGAGCCTGATACTTTTGCATCTTTGCCTTGACTTTAGTAATACTATCCTCTTTTAGTTTGAACAGTTGAGTGAGATGCTCTTTAAAACACATGGCTCATTATGGGGGTGCTCCACAATTCATTTCTTCAAATGAGTACTAGTGAGATCATCCTATAGTACCAGTTCAGGATGAAGAGGGAGTTTGAATGTTGGAAACCTGTGGACTTCCTGGAGGAAGCTCTGTGCTGGGCTTTATAGTTGAGCCCCATCCTTTCATGACATTTTTCTTCCTTCCCATCCATCTGGCCTTGCCCCCACTGCTCCCTACCCCACTGCTCCCCACTTCCTTTATTCTTTTGTTTGGTCACTTAAATCCTCACCAGCCCCAAAGCTCTGCAAAATCCTGCCCTTCCCTCTGAATCTGGGCTCATTTTGGATTCAGATTGAGAGTCATCCATGGTCCACACTCACTTGTTCCGTTGTTTCAAAGGATCCTAGAATGTACTGCAGGAGACTCCAGAGAAAAATTCTTCAAACCTTTGCTTTTATGGATGGGGAAAGAGGCCCAGAGAGAAGACACAGCTTGCCCAGGTCACCAAACACCTCGGCAACAGCCAAGAAGAAGGCCCTGGGTCCACTCTGTTTCCCAGGGTTGTGTTGGTTGGATTTGCCTTCCTAGCTGTCCTCCTCTTTTTCTCCCAGGCAGTGAGTGCTCACAGCCTGCAGAGCTGTGCTCAGGAGCCTCAGGGCCCTGAAGCTCTTGCTGCTGGCACAAGCTCAGCTCTGGCTTGTTAAAGGTGATCAGGAATTTTGTGTGTTTTCCTCCCAGATCCACATGAACTCCCTCGAAGGACAGGGGACCCAATAACAAGACCTACCTCAAATCGCTTCCACTTTTACTTTCACAAATGAGCAAATATTATGTAAATTCAGATTAGCCCGGGTTATGGAACAATAGGAGAGGGAGCTGGCGCAGCAGCAACCTCCTGAGGTAGGTTTGGACACGGGGAAGCTGTTGGCTGTTTTATTATTTTTATCTATCTATCTGTCTATCTATCTATCTATCTATCTATCTATCTATCTGTCTATCTATCTATCTGTCTATCTATCTATCTATTTATTTTACTTATTTCTTGCTAGAACAGGAAGTAGGTGGAAAGAAAATGCCTGGGAGTTGCTGGCTTCAGACACTCAGGGCCTGTCGCCTCTTTCTGAGGTCCCCAAGAGTCAGGTGGTATCTGGTTAGCTGCCATTCCCTCTCCTGGGAGCCAGCTTGTCAGGACTTGCAGGTGGTGGCCCTGAGGCACTCTGGTAGCCTAGGACAGTTTCATCTGCGCCTGTGAGTTCGGCTTTGGTCTTTCTCAGACTCACTGCAGTACAGATGCCAGTGGAACTCTCTCAACAAGGTGTTGCTCTGATCAACTATATCATATCTATGCAATCCTCTTCAGAAAGGGATTGCCCCAATTTTCTATTCTAAAAAACATTTTTTAAATATTTCAAAAATTTCAACTTAAAAATTGAAAAGAGAAAGAAAAAGAAAATTAACAGTATACACTATCTACATATTAGTGTTTTTTTTTTTGTTCTAGCTCTGTCTCTTTTCCTGAAAAAAGAAAAAAAGTGGAAAATAAGTTGCAGACACCATGGCGTATGCCCCCTATAATATTTTGCCATACTTCTTCTAGGATTGAGGGAATGTTTAAACAATAAATAAATGGATTTAGGAAAATTAATAATGTAACAGCATATTAATAATAATTAAACTTGATAATAAGTCAATAATCATGCTATTAAAATGCATAAGAAAATAAACAATAATTTTATATTCCGATAATCAGTATATGTTTATTCAAATATTCTCAATGTTCTCTGAGACTATTTTATTGCTGCTTTTCCTTTGCTGGGTCCAACCCAAGGTCACAAATTGTATTTTAAAAATTTTTTCTAGGGCTGGGGTTGTGGATCAGTGGTAGAGTGTTTACCTCACATGGGTCAGGTACTGGGTTCGATTCTCAGCACTGCATATAAATAAATGAATAAAGTAAGGTTTATCAACAACTAAAAATATATTTAAAAAAAATCTTTCTTGTCTCTTCTGCCCTGTGCCCATCTCTCCAGTGTCATCTCCCACCATTTCTGCACAGCTCTCCACCCTGTCCCCACCTGGATGGCTTCTCAAGTTTTCTTATTCCTTCTTATATATCATGTTCTGTCTCGCCACCCTCCACCCCACCCTCCGGCAATTCCTTTTGGCTGAAATACTCTCTTCCTTCTGTGCTCCTGGAAAACTGCTTTATCTGATATTGTCCTAAATCTTAACTTCCTCCAGGAGGCTTTTAATAAAACCCCTGGATTAGATCAGATGCTGCAGTTATATGCTACCATTACCTACTATACTTCTACCACCCCAAAGGCCTGATCATATTGCAATTTATTTTTATAGTAATTTGCTTCTTATAATTCCCGTTGAGATAGACTATAAACCCTCTGAGGCAGGAACTGTGTCTATTTTCTTCTCTCTGCCATACCAACACTAGTCTCTAGCAGAGTTCCTGCTGAGTAGTCATCGTAATTAATGTTGGTTGGGTGCATAAATCTTCACTTAGATTAATTTTTGAAAATGAATAGAGGTATCAATAATTTTTCTCCCCAAACGCAGATTTGTAAGCCCAACTGCCCATTGAACACCTGCATGAGAGAACTGGTAGACTTCTCAAATATATCATGTCTAGACCTGTTCTTGTGACTGTCCCTCCCACCTCCTGTCAAATCTATCCTACTGACAGTCTTTATCATCTCAGATAATGGAAGGTGCACATTGCAGGTTGCTCAAACCAAAAATCTTTTACTCTTCCTTGATTCCCTGTGTTCTCTCAGACCCACATTTGATCCATTAGGATATTCTAATTTTACTACCGTGAAAATACAAATCCAGAGACTCAGTAACTCATACTCCCTCTCCCATTTCTCCCTTGTTAATCCACCACCTTTTCTCTCCTGAGCTATAGCCACAGCCTCTTGTATGGCCTCTTGTATAACCTTATTCCTCTCCATACCATTCTCAACACTGAGTGATCTTTGTAAAACAAGCTTGGTTGTGTTAATTATTTAGTTCTATGCCCTGATATGGCTCCTCCTTTATTTCAGAGTAAAAACCCCTCTTTTCAGTGGTCAACAATGGTCAGACCCTGGTTTCTCTCTCCTTGCTCTTCAGTCGCCAGGATCCAGGTACCAAGTATCCTGGGGTCTCCTCTGTCTAGAAAACTCACATAGCTCTCACCCACCTCTAGGTGTCCGCTCATATGTCTCCTTCTTAATGAGAGCAACCCTGACTGTCCCACTGAAAGTTGGGTCCCCCTCTGCCAGCACGTCTAATGAGCCTTACCCTATCCCACCTTTCCTATTTACCATAGGACTTATCCCTCTGTTAATTACCTACTTAAACACCTATTGTTTGTTTTAGAAAAGAAATTTCACAAGGAAAGGTCTATAAATGTTGTGTACATTAATGTATCTTAAGTGCTTAGAATAGTATCTAATGCTTAGTACATATTTGCTGAATGCATGTATTCGTGAATGAATTAATGAAAGATTAAATGAATGAATGAATGAATGAATGGTGTTGTGGCAAAGGGGAGAGAATAAGGACTTCAAAATTCACGTTTACCTTGAATCTCCTCTTGGTCACTGCTTTCTTCCTTTGTGACCTTGTGTAAGCTATATCGTGGACAGAGCTTCAATTGCTACATTTTAAAGATGGAGTAAATAAACGTCCTTACCACATAGGGCAGCCTTAAGGATTAAACCGAGGCATTTGAGATGTGCTTTGTAAACTGGAAGAAACGGTATAAATGTTAGCTTCAAAAGTGGGTGAAGGAGAACAAAAGGAGAGAAAGAAACCATGCTGAAAGAGTGACCAGCCGGGATTACACAGGCAAACTCCTGCAATTCCAGTGTAAGCAATGGAGGGGATCAGACAGGAGTAAAAATGATGGAGTCTAGAGATTCAGCTAAAAATGCTTCATGCTCCTGTAAAACATGGATTGAGTGTGAGACATTACCAACACGTATTCACAAGGAGTCTAGGAATTGCAAGTCACCAGACTCAAACAGAGCGGAACTAGTATAGATAATTCAGAGTGATTGATGGGGGGAAAACTCTCCTTGTAATCCTGGGTCTGTCACAAGAAGCAGCTTTGGGAGTACGGAGGAAGGAGAGATAATGTTTATGCAGTGGTGCTCACCCCTTGAGCCCCTCCCTGTGGCCAGGCCTGGGTGTGTCTTTGCTGGATTCTTCTCTTTTCAGTCTCCAGATTTTGGAAAAACTGAGATTTCGGTCTTGGGTCTCTTCTCTGCCTGTGCCTGTGTTTTGCTTATTCATTCTGTTGTCATTTGTTCTCATGGTCTTATAGAATCTGTCCTCATGATTCACATTTATATCCCCAGCTTAGACCCATCCTCTGAACTTCAGATTCCTAAACCCAACAATTTAATAATCTCCTTAGATGTGTCATGTCAAATTCTGGATTCTTGGTTTCTTCCTTCAAATGTGTTCCTCTACCAGTGTTTCCATTTCAATTTAGTGACATCATCATTGACCCAGTTAGTTGAACCCCAAGTCAGGAAGCATCTCAGATTCTTCCTTTCACACGCACATCAGCAAATCCTATGACTTCTACTTAGAAGACATCTCTAGTGTATCCACTCATCAGCCTCATGTGGGCCGCAGCTAACTGTTGTCTGCCCAGGGCAGGGCCTGTCTGGTGGCATCCCTCCTTCCAGTTTCGTCTCTGCCTCCTTTAGCCCATCTCTGCACAACAGCCAGAGTGATACTTCTCCGGTCCTGTGACCTTTCTCCAACCTCTCCAGTGGCTTTCATCTCATGTAGTACAAAATCTGAAGTCTTCATCCTGATCCACCAGGGCCTGCTCCTTGTAGCTCTGGTCCCTTTCCTTACCTCTTGGAACTGGCCTTCTTCTCTTTTTCACTCTGGGCTCACTTACAGCATTGGGAATTTCACACTTGATTTTCCTTTGCCCAGTACAGAACAGTTGCCTCTAAGTCTTCCTTCTCTCATAAGAGAAGCTTTTACTGCCCCAGTCTAAAATAAGCCCCCTCTACTCGGACACTTGCTATCTCCTTAGCTTGCTTTATGTTTTGCATTTTTTAAAAAAAACATTTTGCAATGTCTGATATTTTGCTGCATATGCATTGGTGTTTCTTGTTTGGCTCCCCAGCTGGCAGGTGAGCTCCCAAAGGGTGATAGTTTGCCTGTCTTTCCCACTGACTGTTTATCTCCTGCATTTATAGAACCCTGGAATACAATAGGTGCTCAAAACCTCTGGTTGAATGCACATACAGGTTGGGAGTCATGGAATCAGTTGAGCATGAGAGAGACATGGTCATTATTTCAATTTAGAGAACTTACTATATGTCAGGTCCTGAGATAGGTGCTAAGCATATTTTGAGCAGGCTACCTGTCCCTTTCCCAGTCTCATGCAGAATGCATCATGTAGCAGGGACAGAAGGAAAGTAAAGGGGCCATTTCACGCAGGATGTAGGGGTGATACAATCTTTGAGCATGTACAGGGTGCTGTTGGTTAGCAATCATAATGGAGCAAAAGAGTTTTTCCAGGGAGGAAAGCTGCATGTGGGTAGGAAAACCTGGAGATTACAGTGGATTTATGAACTTGATGAAGCTTTAGAGCAAAACTAAACCAAATCCCATGTAACTGCAAAGGGAAGAGGAGATTAGGAATCAAAAACAAGGTAGAGAAGCAAGTAGGCAGGGAAAGGCACAGAAGATGCTTCTTCAGTGTTCAGATGCCTGGGCTACATTGTAAGTAATGGCTCGTCTCTCAAAGTTGATGCAAATGTAAGGAAAAATCAAATGTTGGTGATATCATTTATGATAGGTCCATAGAGCAGCAGTTCAGTTTGAGCAGAATGAGGACAAAGTAGTGCAGGAAGGAACTGGGATCTTGTAGTATATCCCTGAAAAAAAATGTTAACTGTAAATTGAAGAAATTTTGTATTGCTTTGTGAGACAGTAGGACTCATATCTACTTCCCAATAAGCTGGAAGTTGGCTTGAGCCAACCCACACTTGGAGAAGGTTATTTTGGCTGTAATATTTAGGAAGCATTGTAAGGTTGTCAAGGTGGAAGCAAAGGGTCCAGGGGGGCAGCATTTTGTGCTTCCATGTGTCTTGGCTAAGAACCTTGCTTTACTTAATCTCATAAAACATCTCTTCTCCAGTCTGTGGACTTATTAGACTTGCCACTGATTGAAAAGAGGAAAAATGAAAGCACAAAGGTGTTAAGGATTAATTCCAAAATTCCCCACTTCTGAGGATTTAATTGCCACCTCTGCCTACGCGTGGAACAGGGTGCAGTAATAAATAGAAACAGGAAGCCACTGAAGACTCGGGCCATTTGGAATCAGAGTCTTAAGGTAACTTGCCAGACTCCAGGGGCTCAGTGTTGGCAGATAAACACTCTGATGGTGGGGAGTGCCTGAGAACACGAGTTACTTCAGGCTGGAGAAGAGAGAGGAGCCATTCATAAACCTTTTGGCGTTGCTTTCATCATTCGAGGATTATTTTTTGGGTAACTTATAAATTCCAGGCAATGTACTAAGGCAATGTAATAAGAGCTAAGAAAAAAATAACTGCGCAGTCCTGACCCCTAGAAGGAGCTGTGTCATGGAGAGGAGTGGCAATAAAATCACTACATGGTAGATCATCACAGCTGTGTTCAGTGGTCTAGGGTGGCCGTTGGAGTTGGGGAAAGTACCCTCTAGGAGTGACCTCTAGGACCAGAGCCAGAAAGTTGAGAAACAGACTGCAAGGTGGGAACGGGGGAGATGTTTCCTCCAAAGCAGAGGAGGGCTCAGCCGTGCTTCAGTCCCGATTCTTCTGTAGAAGAGTCACCTGGGAGCTTGTTAGACAGGCAGAGGCAGAGATGTTGAGTTGCTCAAGTTTCGAGTGAGCTCCTGCCTCTATATTCTAATGTGGATTCCCACCAAATTGTGATGTGGGTGGCTGATGGACCTCACTTCAAATACCACAGATGGAATCAGAGTCTGACTCTTCTCAAATTGTGCTCCTTCACCCAAAGCGCAGGATGGCGGGAGGACAGACCAGGTTCTGGAAGTATCCCATCCACCAAGGATTGTCTACTTATATCTCATTTGCCTATTCTGCAAAATATTTATTGAAATATTATCTTTTGAATTTTTCCGAGCAAAATAAATGCTCTTTCTTTGGGTATACTCTTTATACCTGTAGCCCTAGCATCTCACATAGAAATAGAATTATAGTTGATGCCACTTACCCAATTATTTGAAAAAAAAAAAAATATATATATATATATATATATATATATATATATATATATATAAATAAATGGTTCAAATATTCCAGGTCTAAACAAAAGTTGAAGGTCATTAGTCTAGTGTATCTATCCATTTTACAGATGGGAAAAGTGAAACCCAGAGAGGAGTTACTTGTTTATGCTAGTCCAGAGTATTTAGATTAAAGTAGGTGGCAGATTCATAACACTTTTGTCCACAGCCCAGTTCTGGTTCCTCTAGATCCAATTTCAGCTTTAGTGGAAGCCAAAATATCAGGAGCAACTTGCAGAACATGCAACAGGTAATCAGGAAATATGAAGTAGCTGAAGAACAGTCTGTATGATCTCAGGACTTGAGGTTACTAATGGGTCATCAGCGTGCTAGACAGAATCTTGGATTGAAAATGATCCTGAATCAGATCTAGAGTGTGCATAGCATAATAGACAGAGTTAACCCTGGGTTGGGATCTTTGAGTCTGAGATTCTTCTGTAAATGAGGATCATCATAAGTAGCTCCCAGTGTACTTGTATTCATGTGAATGTCAGTGATATCAGTTCTAATGGGCAAACCCATATCAAGATCTGGAAAAGCAAGCATGTTCAACATTGGAAAATAAAGATCTGCACTGGAGAGAGAGATGGAAGGGAGGGAGGAGTGGGAGAAATAGCGTAGTACTTTCTTCTGGAAAATTCACTGTGAGCTTGCAGAAGCATGGCTGCTAGGAAGTTGCTTTTGTGGAATGTGACCATCATCCTATCTTTATACTCAAGAAGAGTAACATTTAATAGTCATGTATGGCAACATGAAGAAAGATGAACTAGTTGAAAGACCATTTTTTAGAGAAAACCATTGTGGGTTCTGTGCAAAAAAAAAAAAAATGGAATTAAAATTCAGACTGTGGGGGTTGTTTTATCCTATAACTGGAAACTGACATCTCTCAGTGTGTTTTGAGGTATTGTTCTACTAACTCAGAGCTGAAAAAGAACTAAGTAGGTAATCCTTTCTGTAACTGCTGTCCATCTTGTTGGTGCTATGTGAGGCTGATGCTCCTGTCAGTGGCCATAACAATTAATAGTTACTGATTGAAACATTTCCAATTCTCTTGGGCATTCCGAAGACAGTTCCTAATTTTCCATGTATATTTTCCATTTCTGAGACTCACATCATCTCCTAGTCAGTAAGGACAGCAACAGTAACACTTTCCAATCACCTTTTAGATTCTGAATTCCTCCCCAAAGTATATCTGTCAATCAGTTATGCAAATTCAGCTTCACTCTCTTCAAAGACAGGGACCTCCCTGTTTCCCAGGGCAGCCCGTTCTTTTCTTCTCATTCTGACAGAAAGAGCTTGCTTTATTGAGCAGGGCTTTACCTTGCTGTCAATTATTTCTGGTCATTCTACTTCTAGCACTTGGAGCCATATTTCCATGACAGTACAACTCCTTAGATTCCCCCACCTGGGAAGCCTATTGGTATCTCCCATCTTCTTGTGCTCTTTGGACAGTCAAAAAGGAATGTGTTAGATGCCCACCCATGGTGTTTTCATCCCGTGTCTATGAAATCAGTTGTTTTATTTAGTCATCAAATCATAAAATTTCAGAAGAAACATGTTTGTTCTTAACTCCAGTGTGATCTGGATATTTTTAATCAGTTTATTCTGGTGTGTATTTAAATAGTGACTTTGTTATTTGGTTTAAAGTTGTTCCAAGAAGACTGTGTGGGAAAATATTCTTGTTTTCTAATTTGCTTTAGCCCAGACATTTTGAATTTTTTTTTAAATGGGCAATGTCTCTTTTTTGCAAAAATCAAAACAAAACAAAATAAAGAAAAATCACACAGAATATACTGACCTCTCACACACGCTCTCCTACCTTGTTCAATCTATAAGTCTTAAATCTGGCATTCTCGATTGTTTCCTTAAAATACAACATTTAACTGGGAAGGTTAATGTATTAAATCTGGATGGGCATTTTTTTTTTCCTATACAGGGTCAGAATAAATACTTTCAATTTCATGGGCCTCTTGGGTCTATACCTCACTCTCTATTGCAGGTCAAATGCATCCATAGACCACACCCCCCTACTCAAAGCAGAAAGACTATTTTCCAACAAATAATTATTTACAAAACAAGCACTAGAATTTATTTGGTCTGTGGGCCATAGTTGACAACTTAGGAATTAAATAATTTTTAAATACTTTGGTACACTCAGTTTAAATAAAGGATGGTTTTAGATCCCTAGTTCCTGATATTGGCCAGAACTTTAGCGCATGTGTAGAGAATGAATTGAATAAAAATATATTTCTTAACAAATTTAAAGCAGGAATAGGGAAGTTTTTTTTAAGGAAATGAAAGAGGGGTCTAGCTGAGAATATGGATGAGGTGGGAATCTGAGATGGCAGAGTGCTTTCTAATCCTAAAACATTTTATTGAGAAAGAGATATGGTAATTAAATGAGCATTACTTGCTGAGGGAAAAGGTATTCACTTTTCTCCGTAAGAGATGTAGGATAGGAGAGGGAAATGAGCGAAGACCCGGATGTACAAGACCTGGATTGCAAAATCAGCTCTGCTGCTTACAGCTATGTGTCTCTGGGAAAATTCTCTCCCTTCTCAGAGTCTTCATGTTTCTGTTTGAAGATTGAAGACACAGATGAAGACATTCTCTGTGGTCCCTTGGAGCTCTCAAATTTTGCGATCTAAAAGGGAAAATTCATATAATTGCAATGTTTAATGGGATTTATGATAATTGGAAAATAATTGCTGCTCCAAACTTTTATTAATCCATATTTAGTTATGAGTCATGCTTTCACAATAGATGCTTTGGAAATAAGCAGAGAGGCAAATCGAGTAAACAGAATTTTAAATATTTTATTTATATGCAGTTCATGTAATCCCTGAAGCCCATAGGCATATTAAGATCATTTAAAATATCCATTAAAAGTTATGTGCTGTACAACAAACTCCCCTTTTAGAATGCCTAGCCAAAGGATAAATAGCTAACATTTATTGAGTAGCTACTACTGCCAGATTAATTGAATTCATTATGGTTAATCCTTCCAGCAACCCTGCAAGGAAGGTACTAAGATTTCTATTGCATTGATGAAGAAGCTCAGAGACACTGAGGAATCTGCAAACATTCACTCAGCTAATGAGTGGCTTTTTGGCTGGGATTCAGAGCCAGCCTGTCCGGCTGGAAAGTTTGTGTTCATTCTCTGGTGCCACAGTGTCTTCAGGAAAGAACTTATTTTCATCCTCTTTTCAGATGCTTAGTGGAATAAACATTTGCTTGTTTTTTTGTTTCTTTTTTTTGTCTTCTATTTCTTAGCTGAGCTTTTCAGGGACTTCAAGGCAGTTTGGGAGACTGTTTGCATAATGACACCAGAGTGAGCAGGGGAGAGGAGACTAGGAAGATGCAGGGAAAGACTAGACAGAGAACCATAGGATGGGAATTGCAATCTCAGTTCTGGCATGGATTTACCAAAATGGACTTTTTCATCCCGATCCCCAATTTTCTCTGCTTGTGATTGGGTGGGAACTGTTCCCATTTTCAGGTTGAAGGGAGGAGAGATTTGTAAAAGACTAAGTGCAGGGCTTCGGATATAGCTCAGTTGGTAGAGTGCTTGCCTTGCATTCACAAATCCCTGGGTTCAATCCCCAGCACCACACACACACACACATACACACACACAAATAAAATAAAATAAAATAAAATAAAATAAATATAACAAGATTAAGTGCACTATAACCCCCCTCCAAAAAAAAATTGTAATAATGGAATGGAACAGTGGATAAGAGTGGAAAACAATAAAACTGAGGTCAGAAATCCAGGTTCTGTCCCCTCTAGCCACCAATGATATTGTGACCTTGAGAAAGACCACCTCCCTCTCCAGGTCTCAGTTACCTCATTTGTGAAATGACAGTGACAGCCTTAGGTGATGTCTTCTGAGGCCAGTTGATATTCTATATGGCAAAGCAGGAAGCAAGCAGCATGCTCAGAGTGAAATAAAACAGGTACATTCCAACCTGCCTTCCATAAGTAAGTCCCATAACCTCCCTCGGTAACAGTGCCCCAGGAAGAATCCCACTTGCTTTTTGGAAATGGTCCATTTATAGGAATGTTGTACCATCCTGTGTGTGTTTCTGTGTTTCTGTTTTCTTCCCAAGTTTCTACTCTGTGGGAAGCACAAAGTTCCATTCCAACACTTTTTACGCTAGAGTAGGTGCTGCCATTTCTCTGAACTTCATTCCTTTACTATGAACCTTCAGAACTTTAATGGGGTTGTTCTTAAAAATAAAAAATATCATTACTTAAATGAACAAACTTAGAAAAATAGATTTATGTGCAAATTCTAAGCAAGGATTATTTTATTCTCTAAAGTCAATGTCTTTGATTATAATTAAAAATAATAACATTCATAATCATGTTTTCAGAAATAGTTCTTTTTTTTTTGTTTTAAACATTTTCTTCTTTTGCTGCATTTACCCTCCTGGGCTGAAATGATTCGATAGATCCACTTGGATGCTGCTGCTCCCACCTGCCCTCTCACTGATGTCCCGGGGCTGGGAGGCGGGCAGGGGATTTGGCACCAGCACCCTCTCTCGTTAAAACGCATCATTTCTACTTCACGTGTGCCCTTGGGTTCACCTTTCCCTGATCTGACTGGGGATCCTGCAGGGAGACCAGGAACAGAAGGCAAGAGATATGCCCAGGCTCCTTCTCTCAGCTCAATGATTTCATCTCCTTACTCTCCTCTGTGATTCCCCTTGTTCCTCTCTGGGAATAATTTGCTGCTAACAATAATGGAAGCAGCCCCAGAATGCTTCTCCATCACCCTCATACTCAGAGGCTTCTTCTTATTCCATTTCCAAATGATTGCTTAATGCAACCAAAGGGATAAAGCCACCCAGGAATAAACAAATACAAACATCCCATAACTGCAATCAATCATGCTCTCAACAAACATTTATTAGGACTATAGTGTCCATAAAATGTTCTAAAACGTACGCTTGGATAAAGTCAGTCTACCAGACAAGTATGATCTAGCTTAGAACACTTTTGACCCTTGCGGAATTGCTTCGCTGATGGGCGCGTTCGAATTTGCATTTGGCTACCTTGAACCAGTCAAACTGGGTGGATACATTGTTGAGGCCATCGCTCACCAACACCGACTCCTTCCTTGTCCATGAGAAACCACTGGAGAGGTTTCTGTCTTATTAGGGTAGCCTGGAAATCTGTATTTCTGCAACCGTGTTGTACGTCAGCTACTCTGCTACCTTCTGGACTGCATAGTACTTTGGGCTCTGATTTTTCTTTGTCCTCTGAATGCAGGGAAGCCTGGAGACATTTGCAGTTCATGTCCATTGAGTTTTCAGAATTCATTTTTCATGTGATTTTAGCCCCAAGCTTCCTTTTTTTTTTGTATTAATCCCTTTATTTTTTTCTGTTTTTCCTATATTTTAAAGCCTCAATTACCTAGGAAGCAAAGGAAGAAACTCAAGGTCATCCAGTGCTTCCTGGGGACCCAGGAGTGCTGAGGAGGACTCTATACAATATTTCAAGCAATAGAAACGTCATACTCATGTCTTTCCTATGCAAATAATAAAATAATGTCATACCAAGAGCAACTCACTGCTTTTCATACCCTGGTGCAACTTTCAAAGAAGTCTTCCAACCATTATTTCATTAAACTCTTAACACAGGACAATTTGTAGGATATAGGGTGAAATAGACCAGGAGAGAATTTCTAAACTGAGTCTGTATCTTAAATCCAGTCTCACTGCTTTTACTATGTTTCACAAGAATCAAATCCCTCCTTTCCCCAAAGGTCTATCTATTGGTACCTTTAAGAAGAGCACAGCGGCTTCCTCTCCCTTCCCTCCCCACCATCCACCCCCTGTCACCCAACTTCCCACTGGAGCTGCTCATGTAATCATAACAGCAGTAATAATATTGAAAATAGCTTTGCACTAATATTTTATTGAAGGCTGGTAATGTTCTAGGCACTATGCTTCCTGATTTAATATAATCCAAAACCCATCCCTCTAAGGCAGATGCCATTTACATTTTATGGAGTGTAAGCAATGGGTGGCAGAGTCTGGTTGTAACCCAGGCTTTCCACCTCCAGACCTAGGCTGGCGGAGACAGGGCTGAAGGTGAACTAATTCAATCAGCGTATTTCACAGGTGGAGGCACTGATGTCCTGGAGAGGCAGCACCTTCCGAAGGGTACAGAGACAGTTCTCCTTTCTGTCTAATTGTCTTTTCTCTCTCTTCAGTGCAACTTGTACTCAATGTGTCTTTGAGTGTGAGTGTGTGTGGGGGTGTGCATGAGTGTGCATGCATGTGTACAGAATCGCAGAGGGCTGATAAAGAGGAGGAAGGAGGATTCTTGAAAGGTAATGAATGCTTAGTTCTAAAAGGAACACGTTGGCCTTGCAATTTTCTCTCCAGTCTCATCTCAAACCCTGCAACCCTAGCTCTAGTCATCTTGCTTCTGCTGGCCCTGTCATCACCCACTCTCCAGCTTCAGCTCCCCAAGTGGAGTGGGCCTTGCTGCAGACTCCCCATGCCTTCCATCCAGGATCCTTTTTTAATCTCAGTCTAATTGGTTCACCCACCCTGCTGGGATGCTTAATTGGGCATAAGCATATTCTGCACATCTTCTGCCATCATGAGTTCTGCCTTCTCCTCCAAGGGGAATTTGCCTGCTCTGTGAGCTCAGAAGGAAACATATATTTTATGTTGTGCTCAATTCACTGAGAACTTACATGAAATTGTTCCTGGGCCAGCAGAGCAGTTAGACAATATGGCAAGCAAAGCGTGCTTTCTTTTCTTTTCATACTTTTTTTTTAAGGTCGTATGTTCCATGGAAAGGGTTCTGTGATTGGAGTCATGAGCTCCAACCCTGCTAGTCTTTTGATGTCTAGTCTTATGCAAATAACTTAATGTCTTTGACATTTATTTTTCCCATCTGTGAACTAGGTGAGTTAGATTTGATGACTTTTATGAAGAAAGTATCAGTAAAACTTTTAGAATAGAGGTTATACGACTGTTGAACCAAATCTGGCCTTCCAGTTGCTTTTGTAAGTAAAGTCTTATTAGAACAAATAAGTTTACTTAAACTTACAGGTTTACATAATGAGAATGGCTGCTTGCTTCATATCATAAGGACAGAATGGAGTGTGTGGCTGAAAAGCATGAAGTATTTACTCTTACTCTCTGGAAATTACATTTACAGAATGAATTTGCCTATCCTTTTTTTTATTCCAAAAATCAGTTTATGTTAGCTCATAATCTTCTTTTGACTTTTAATGTTACTTAAAATTTAAAATTCCTCAAAAGATCTCTGCCTGTCCCACTCCATATTTCAATCTTAGTTTTTTTTCCTCTCATCTTCTTTTTCATTCAGCTCACCCATTCTACTTATCTGAACCTGCCTTCTCATGGTTCCTCACACCAACCACATCCCTACCTGAGGACATTTGCAATTACTATTCTTTCCTTCTAGAACATTCTTCCTCCACAAGATGGCCCCATGGTTCCTCCCTTTTTGCCTTTAAGTACCTCCTCAAATATCACCAAATCAGAAAGTATTTTTTTTTCCTGACCACATATAAAACTAGACCTTAAATTACCCCTGGGCATACTGTTTTCTCTCCTTCTTTATTTGTGTGAATAACATTTATCTCCCTCTTACATACTACGCATTGGTTTCATCTGTCCACTCTTGCCAGAATATAAGCTCCTTCAGAGCAAGACTTTCATCACTTTTGTTTGTATCCTCAGGGTCAGAAAAATATTAGGTGCTAAAATTATGAATAGATAAGTCAGCCTTTTCAGCCCACATAGTTAAATCTTCCTCAGGATAGATCTAGGTGCTTTGGAGGTCTTTTGCTAAAGTGTATTTTGGTGGAGTCGAAAGCTGTGATTATTTCAGTCTTTGCTCCAACATCCCTATACTGGTTACAGAAACATTCCTCAGAATGTTTTGGTCTGGATTGTTGGCCAATAAGAACAGGGTCTACACACTCAGATTTAATAACAGTGTCTGACCCATAGTCCTTTAGCCTGTAGTCCCTGAAAATTTGTTGTTCTTGTTAGCATTTTTATGACACACGTGCTGGGTATTAACAATACCCTTATGTATCACCTGAAAGTGGACCCTTCCCAACACAGCCGTGGGTGACTGCAACCTGGCGAGAGACCACAGGGACAAGGCACTCGGATGCCCAACCCTCACAAACTGCCCCTAGCTTTGTCTTGTCAAATCCTATGTTTCCTTCAAAATTCAATTTATACAGGAGAATTCTAAGACAGCATGCTTCCCACCCACCCCTTTTTTCCAGACCTAGTCAAGAATATTCCTCCTTGATCCCTCCATGATTAGAATTACCATTGCAACTGCAGAGCATAGTATGGAAACCCAGGGGAACAGCCATTTGCTTCCTTTGGCATCCGGAACTCTGTCCAAGGTGCTGAGCTGGCAGTGCCTGGCTTGGAGCTGAAGCTTTACAATTGCAGTCCCTGTGGGCTCTCCCAGGGCCTGGCTCCATGCTCAGCGGGTCACGCGCTTCTCTCACTCTGGCTTCCCATCCCCTCCGGGAGGTAGGTGCTGGGTACCCAGCACTGGCTTCTTTCCTGTTTTTTTCCAGAAACTACACAGATGGCAAGCCCTGGGCCTGTAGCCGGTGAGCTTCACAAAGACTGTGAAGGCTGTTAAAAAAAAAAAAAAAGAAAAGAAAAGAAAAAAAAGAAGAGAGAAAAAGAAGGAATCGAGTCATGGCCTTGTAATTTAGTGGGGATGGCATTATCCCTGTGTGTCCAAATTGGTTTTACTATTTTTTATACCTTCTCTCTACATATTTACCTTAAATGTGATTTAAGGGACAGGATATTTATGATACCATTCAATTCCTAGCTCTATCATTAACTAGCTGGGTGACCTTTAGCAAGTTACTTAAATTCTCTGTGTATTAATACTAAATAAATATTAATTCTGAGGAACATAGTCATATTCATATGAAAAAGGACAAACCAAAAGTTCAATTTATACAATACTTATAATATACATAACTATATAAATGTAGATATTTTTATGTATGCTGATATATATGTGTATATATATGTATACACACACATAAAACTTTTCATTTTATGGTATATAATTTTATAAATTTCAGGAATAAGCTGTTAAGGAAAGATTCTTTTTCTCAGATTTATTTGGTGATTCTCACTGCCTCCCATTGGCCCTCAATGGCTGACTAACAATTTACTCCATTACTTGGTGTCTTAAAACAACATTATCTTACAGTTTCTGAGGACCGGGAACCCGGGTGCCTTGTCCCTGGATCTCTTGCTATGCTGCAGTCACCATGGCTGGCTGCTTTCTGTTCAAGCATAGCTTTCATGAAGACTCAGCTCCACATGAGGTCCCAGGTCCTCAGAAGAAGCTGATTGGAAGCTTCCCTGGGAGACCCGCTCTGCAGATCTCTCCAGAGTATCTTAGAACATGCCATGAACGAGGGAGAGAGAGCCATGTTGAAGTGGTAGTGTTTTGTAACCTAATCATGAAAGCTACATTTCATCCTTTTCATCTTCTGTTTATAGGAAGCCAGTTTCTGGGTCCTAGGATCATTGGGTCTTATGTCATCAGCCACCTGCCCCACCTATAAAATTCTCAACTGGCTGTCAAAGGCTCTCCCGACAGTTGGTCAGCCCACTTGTTAGATCCTGTCCCTTTTGGACCCCCTTCTCCATATTCCTCCTCTTCTTCCGTGCTCTTCCCATGACACATTCCGTGTTCCCTCCTCTCATTGGGCTCCTACTCTTTCTTTCAGGTGTTTAGGATTTGTATAAATGCTCTGCAGACTTTGAACTTGGAGTTTACACATGACCTTCTCTCTGAAGTATTCCCTAGAGGCCAGAGTGGTCCATGCTCTACCTCATCCTGTAGTCCTTGATTTACAATAAAATAGAAATGTTTTGTCTTCCCTGACAGACTGTGAGCTGAGGGCCATCTCCACCCCATAGGTGCCCCTCAGGGTTTCTCTAAGTGCAGTAGACTAAGTACCTAAGATATGCAGGTACTGCGTCGCCTTATCATTTGAACTACATTAAGAATTATGGACAAAGATTTCTTATGCAGACAGCCCATGAGCTCTGTGGTTTGGAAATGTATTCTAACATTAAAGCTTCTTTCAGACTCATCTCCTGTGAGTCAGGGGTCAGACTCTACCACTGAATTACCAGGGCATATTCCGGCCCGATTCCCACCCTGTTCTACTTTTTCTTGCCCCGTGGCCCTTTCTTCATCTGTCTCTCCCATGCTGTGGCAGAGAAGAGAGACCTTTTCATTAAACTCTGGTTCTGTCATTTATCTAGGCTGACCTTACGGCCCTTTTGACTAGTCTGCATTTCTCAAGGGACAGAGAGTCTGTAACTCAGGCAGCCCTGTGAAGCCAGTTGCTCTGGGGGAGCTGCGTCTTTGCTAGAACAGCCAACTGTTATTTAAGCAGAAGCAACCTGAACCGAGTCCCATTAAATTTGTGCTTGTCTTCAGTTTGTGGGATCTGTGTTCACCATCTGTGCACATTTAATGATTTACATGTACCTACCTGGGAATTTGTGAGGAAATAAAGTTATAAAACAATAGTTTACATTGGATTAGCGCCTTGTAGTTTCCAAAGGTATTTTCATACCCTATCTTTCATGCAATTCTGCTCCAGTGGGAGAAAATAGATACTACTAATTCATATTTATAGAAGAAGAAACGTAGGGATGGAGAAGGGGCATGATTTGCACAATATTGCGAGACATAATTTGCAAGGAGCAGAAGACTTGGATTCCCAAGTTTGGTGCTTCTCCATCTTGATCTCTATAATTAGTGAAGGAAAAACCAAAATTTCTCCACAAGAACACAGCTTCATTTCCTCCAAGAAGTAGGTGTTCAGGGAATTCATGTTACAATTTAGTATTCAAGTGAGCTCTGGGCTCAATGTTTGATTTTGGAACTATCTCACAAAAGATCTCAGGCTGCTTTGTGTCTTAGATTCTGCCCATCCTTATGCGATCCACCTGTCCCCCCATCTCCTTCCCATCTTTTTGTCCCTCTGTTTACTAATTTATTCATCCACTATGAATTCTGCCATGACACAGGCAGAAATCCATCTAGATGGAATCCTAGAAGATTCAATCTCTGTAATGTCATTCACAGTCTAGTGAGAGAGACAGACAAGCAACTAGACAGCAGTGGGAAAGTAGTTCTTGTGAGATGAACTAGAAATGGATAATAGTCCCCTTTCACGGGGCTACTGTGATAATTAGATATGAAATGAGACCTGCCATCCTGGTGAACTGTAAAGTACCATGAAAATCATTATCACAATCATTATTATCAGATGATGCTGATGAGCCAGGCGCAGTGGCACAAGCCTGTAATCCCAGCGGTTCAGGAAGCTGAGGCAGGAGGATCAGGAGTTCAATGCCAGCCTCAGCAATGGTGAGGGGTTAAGCAATTTAGTGAGACCCTGTCTCTAAGTAAGATATAAAATAGGGCTGGGGATATGGCTCAGTGATCAAGTGCCCCTGACTTCAATCCACAGTACCAAAAAAAAAAAATGCTGATGATAATGATTAATGTTGGTTTCTCTTTTTTCCCCCCTTCAGTTTTCCACCCATAAGGTAGTAAAAGTGACTCCTGACTTTGTTTCCTTGATGCTCTGTGAGCAACTTGAAGGCGTGACTGTCTATCTGGTTCAGTATCCCGATGCTGAGAGTAGTACTTGATAAATATTTGCTGACTAAATAGGACTCAAAATTCTAGATCAAAGAGTCATTTGAGAAATGTTAAAATTATAGACAGTCTTACCTAAAGAGAGGCCTGGAAGGGTTGGTTGGGTGGGCTTTGGCTCGAGGGTAGAAATGGTAAATTGAGTGTTGCTCCTCTCTCCTGCGCAGGGAGTTTGCCCGTTGGAAGGTGAGGAACACAGCCATTGAGAGGAGAGATCTGGTTCGTCATCCAGTACCCCTCATGCCAGAGTTTCAAAGGAGCATCCGTCTGCTTGGCAGGAGACCCACCACTCAGCAGTTCATCGACACCATCATCAAAAAGTACGGCACTCACCTCCTCATCTCTGCCACGTTGGGAGGTAGGTCAGCATTGGGCCTTGATCCTGTCATGCCTTTGGGTTTGGGTTGGACGTGAGAGTGGAGTGCCCTGGGGGGAAAGCCTTCTTAGCTCTGTGCTGCTGTGCATCCCTGAAAGGCATGTACGGCAGAGACACCAAACTGTCTTGTTTGTTGTGGTTATACATCAGCAGATAATTCCCTTCTATGGGAGTCTAGTCTGGGTTTACTAACTTTTGTAAAAATATTGTTTAACCTTGGAATTGTCTCAGTTTGTCAGGAATGCTTTTTTTTACTGATAATTATCTTCAGTCCTCTGAAATGGGGTCTGATCCGGGGAAGAAATTAAATTTCAGATGTTGTTTAGGGAATTGCTTTTGTTTATGTAAGTCCACTTTAGGGACTCATAACTGGAAGTTATCATTTTAAAAATGGGCTATCATTTGTGTCTCCTATGGGCTTGGAATGGGTTAATAGGAAAGTAGGCTAATTGCTTTACCCAGTTCAGTCTTCCCCATCCCTGCCCATCAGGTCCAATCCATCTTTGAGGGAATGAGGAAACAGAGCTGTATAAAAGGAAGGAAATTGATGCAAAATCATGGGAAATGGTACAGACGAGACCATTTAGATACTGACTGGCCTCGCCTGCACACATCAGTTGATATTATGAGTTACAATCCCTCAGGCATCTGTTTCTATCCATGGTGAATGGGTCCACTGAACTTTCACAAAAACCACCTTGATGGTACAACTCTGTGCTACCTGCTCACAGAGATGATATGATACATTTAGTCATAGCCCTCGCCAGGTAAAGAGATGGGTGTATTAACAGAGGAGGGGTGGACATGGTTGTAACGTGGATCTTCTCTTTAAAGGTGGGTGGAGCACTATGAACTCGAGCCATCAGTCCAAACTTCATGGCGGAAAGTGGTGGTTTAGTTGAACAGGAGCTTGTTAGGTAAAGGCAGGTGGACGCACTTTCTAGGCTGAGCATACAGCACCCGTTTTGAGGAAGGCAAGATCAGTCATTTGATAATGTGGGTAGAAATGTTGATTGGGCAAATTCATTCATTCTTGCTGCACAATAGACACTGTATACCGTCTGTGTTTCTCTAAACTTCAATTTAGTCATAACATTTTCATTTTATAAGTAAGGAAACCCAGAAAGAGGTGTAGCAAAAAAAGTGGGAAAAGCTAAGTTTTTAACTTAGGGTTTTCCAGTCTCTAAACTTACAGTATTTTTATCCACCTAGTACCACTTATCTCTTTTACTAATTCGCTTACCCTCCAACCTACCCACCCACTTCAACAATGACCCAATCAGCAGATATTTGTTTTCTGTTTTCAGACATTAAATTAAGTAGGACTTTGTAAAATAATTCATAAATATTCTACTTTAACATAAAGTGACAATGAGTTAATTTCTATGCTGAGTGTGACATCAGTCTGTACCCTTTCCTTTGAATATCTTCCACCTCCCCTTTCACTTGGAAAAAAAATCATCATTGCAACTAATTCAGTTCTTCCATTAAAAGCTGTGCTCTGGTCCTAGTGCCTGGAAATCCCATGTAGCAAAGACTTTTCTTTCTCAGTGAAATATATTTTTAATTTCTCCAAGGCGAGGTGGTAAATTATTCACAGAGCCTTGTTCCGCTACTGTTTCTACAACACAACATTTTAAAATATGCAAAGCTTCGGATTGAAATCTGGTGTCGGACAGCAGGCCCTAAACGTTCCCTCGGCCCTTGCCATGGAAGAGTGGAGGGAAGGAAAAGGGTTTACTGTTGAATGAATACTGTGTGCCAAAAATCCTGTGAGGTCCTTCTCATATCATCATTTAATTCATTTATGCATGGGAAATTACTTCTTAAGGACCTCCTTATGCAGAGGGACAGAAGGGGTGTGGGAAGTTGTAGTGAGTGAAGGGGCCAGGATTTTAATCTCCTGGGTTCCAGTTCTGGCTCTTGCTTTCACCAGCTTGGTGTTGCCTCTACCAATAACTCAGTTCTCTGAGGCTCCTTTTTTATAAGTAGTCATAAAAATATTACTTGATGTAAATTTCAAGGATTAAATATAATGATGCATTAAATGTGGTTAGCATTCTTACTATGATTGTCTTATCTGGACTTAGGAACTTGCAGATCCAGGATTAAAGCCCAGTCTTGGCACTCACTAAGTGAGTGGGAAGCATTCAGAAATTCATTTTCTTGTCTGAATATCAGTTTCCCCATCTACATACGAGGAAGTGCAGAAATGTTATTTAATTATAGTTTTTTTTTCCCCAAGAACACCATAATCATTTAGCATAAATGCCGTGATGAACTCTTTGAGGTGTCAAGTCAGTTCCTAAGGGCATCATCAAACAACGGAAGATGACTCTTAGACTGTCACATACATGACAAGTAAATGTGTGTGTTTGGCTTTTTAGAGAAATGAAGGAAAGAGGAAAGGGGGTGGGAATCAGGAAGCGGAGCTGGTGGTGGGGTCCAACAGCTTGGACATTTTCTTGAGATCTCCAAATTTTTGGTGCCCTCTGTTAAATTCATAAAAATACTGGGTACGAATGACTTGGTGGAAGATGGTAAAGAGACAAATTCCACACCTGGAACAACAAACAGGGATAGTAATTTTCCTTTGTTCCTCTGAATATGGAACTTGGGGTCAAAGGAAACATATTGAAGATGTTTGACTGTGTGTGTGTGTGTGTGTGTGCGTGTGTGTGTGTGTGTGTGTGACATATGTGACTAAGCTTACCAGCATGCATGGAAGTACACACCTATGTGCCTAGAAAGATGTTCTGAAATGCTGTCTATGCTTGGGTGTAAGCTCATTTATATGTGCATGCACACATTGCACACATATACATGGGGATGAAATGTGTGTGTGTTTTTACATGTACATGAATCATGTGTATTGCATGAATGTCATTTTTTATAGGAAGCCTCATGATTCTTATCCATTTGTGAATGTTAGTGTGTGTGCGTTCATTATTTCCCACACTGTGTTTTGGGACATCTTCCCTTGGCTAATCAGAAGGCTGAGAATAAAATCACAGGGGCTAAAGAAGGAACAGAAGAGGGATATCCTAGAAGACTGAAATCCAGACAGCCTTGTTCCCCATCTGAGAACAACACCTTCTATTGACACAGAGGTAAACGGATCAAATCCCACTTCTTCTCCCATCTTGTGTATCTGATCCTACTTTGCTCTCTTCTGTAAGAAGGTGCTACAGAGTGAGGCAAAGCTCCCTGGAGGACAGGAAGGCTGAGCAAAGGCCTTTGTGGGGTGAAGAGGCAATTTACAGGAATGCCCAAGTGGCAGAGTAACTCCAAACAGAACATTCTCTTAATAAACAAGAAATTAAGTCTTAATAATGCAGCAAGAAGTCCATTAACCCCTCTTGATCTAAGGATTGCTTCTGCCAGTTCTCAGTCCAGAGGGAACTGGGCTTGTTTCACCTTCTGCTTTGTGGGCCCCTAAGAGAGCCTGAACTGGCAATTGGAATATTTATTTCCTCTGCCTTGTGACTCTGATTCCCAACATATTACTTAACCATTTACTTCTCCAGGCGTCTATCTATGCATGTATCTATTCAATCATCTATCCATCCATCTGTCCATCCATCCATCCATCAGTTTATCCATCAAATGATAATTGAATATCTGCTTTTTATCAGAACCTAGGAGAAGATTGAGAAACATTAAAAAGATGAAATGGATACTACACGTTACCCCACTTCACCACCCATCATTCCTGGAACTCAAAGTATAATTGGATGTAAAGTCATTTTTTAAGTCAAATCTATTAGGCTCCTTTGGTGTTCAAAGAACAGAACATTATGCCCTCATGTATAACAGAAGTCCACGTGAACTGGAGTGTCTTCCTTTGAATTCAAGTCAAGTCTAGGCATGTGGAGCCTAGAGATGAACTTGGATGATCATGAGTCTTCCTGTTGGGAGGTGTCAGTCTAGTTGTTGAGGCAGATTTGTTAGTCAATTAACATGGTACAAGTAGGTCCACTTCTGTGTCCATTTATTCATCTGTTGGCTTCCAATCATTTCTTAAGCACATAATGCATGCCCATATTGTGCTAGGTAATGCCACGGGGATGGGAAAAGACTCTAGCCTGCTCCCTGACCTCAAAGTGTTTCTGCTTTAGTAGGGGAGACCAGAAATCTCCAGGAGGTATGATAGGTAACATATTGGAGAAATACAGGGAATCATGAGGACATGCCTTATAAGAGTTACTCAGTTCAAGAAAAGAGTAGAAGATAGTTAGAGGGATCCCCAGAAGTAGTGCTGTGTTAGGTAACATAGGGATGTGTAGAAATTAGCCAGGAGAAGAACAGAAAGGCAGAGTCCCAACAATGACAGAAAATGGGGCACATTTGTACGGGAGAGAGCATACCCAGAAAGCAGTGAGGATACAGCTAGAGAGACCAGCTCATCAGAGCCTGGTGACCCACGTGATTTACAGAGATGTGGGCCACCCTTCTCTGGTCTTCATTCTACTATCTGCCTCCCCCTTCCCTGGCTCTTCACCTGCTGTATTGAAATGATCGCCTTCTGCCTCTGTCTCCTTCCTCCACCACCGGCCAATAGCAGCAGAATGCAGTCCTCAAGTGAGAGCTGCATATGCCACTGTAATTTTTTTTTTTGCATTTTTAGAAAGAAAAAGGAAAAAAAGAAGAAATCAATTTAATAATATATTTAACATAACATATCCAAAATATTACCATTTCAACGTGCAATCGCGAGAACAAATTGCTAAGGGAAGATTTTACTTTTTTTCGTACTCAATCTTGGTTTGCAGTTACACTCGCAGCACATGCCAGTGTCTTATTCATTTGTCACCCCAAGGCCTGCCAAAATGCTCAGTGCAGGCACACAAAGCCTAACCAAAGGCCATGCTGAACAATGACGAAAAGAAGGTGACTCCTTCCCTCTGGATTCAGGGTGTGGCTGGGGATGCTAGTCCTCTTTGAACAGGTAGAGAGGAGTGGAAATGAACGTGCCAGGGAAGGAGGGGTGAGCAAGAGCAAGTGACAGTGGAATGGGCCAGAAATCGGGATACGATTTCAGAAGTCAGACAGGATAGAATTCCCTCTGCAATCTGATGGCTTTTTTTTCTCTTCAGCTTGAAAAGTAATCAGCATTCTACAGACGCTGCAGTTGTCATAGACACCAGGTTTTGTTTCTGACAAAGTACTGACAGGTTTTGTTCTCTAAATATTTTATTTTTATGAATGAATTACATGTATGTATAAATATCATACAACTGTCAGCTTGCGGTTATCAAATCACAGTAGCTAACACTGCCACAGTGCTTACTATTTGCCAGGAAGGGTTAGAGTACTTTACCTAACTAACTAACCTAATCCTGGAGTCAACACTATGAGGTAAGTATGGTCAGTATTACAACTTTACACATGAAGGAATGGAAGCAGAGATGTTAGCTCAACTAGTTCAGGTCAAGGATGACTAGCTCTGTGATTGTAAATACTACTAATAATCAATTTTCTTTCTTTGTCTCTCCTTCCTTCCATCTGTCCTTCCTTCCTTCCTTCCTTCCTTCCTTCCTTCCTTCCTTCCTTCCTCTTTTCTTCTCTCCTTTCTTTTCTTCACACCTTTTCTTTCTTCCTTCCTATTTTGTGTGCTGGAGATTGCACCCAGGGCCTTGTGCATGCTAATCCCATGTTCTACCACTGAGCTACACTCCCAGTCCCATACCAATTGATTTTCAAATACTACAATGAATTGGACATTTTTCTAAACACTTATTAACTAATTTATTCTTTTTAGTAATCCTGTGAGAGTGGGTGCTCTTTTCACCCAATATTGCTAGTGAATAAACTGAGAAACAGAGAAGAGAAGAAATGTGCCCACGCTGGCAATGTTATCAGAAAGTGGAAGTAGTGGTATGCAGAAGTCCATTTGGTGGAAATCTGTAGAGCTTCCTTCCTAATGTGTTACCAAGAGATCTCATTATCCAAAAGAAAAGTCACCATAGCTTAACAGTGTTACTAATGCATGCATGCATTTCCAAGGAAAACTTTATGGAGAAAAATCTGTAAATTTGTGTATTCATGTTATATCTGTCTTCCATCCATTCATTCTTCTGTCCATTCAAATATCTATCTGTCCATCCACCTTCTCTTAGATCTAAGTATCTATTTTCCTTCCTTTCTGTATCAAACTTTCTGATCATCCCTCACCCCAACCCCCAATGTGACCCTTTTCTCTTTTGTACTCTCAGAAGTACAGTGCCTGGCATATGGTAGGTACTTAAAATATTGAGTGAATGAAAGAAAAAGATGAACTAACTATTGATGTCTACTTTCCACTACTATGTGGAAAGCACTGTGCTGTGTGTCAGGATAAAGCCACTGCTGATACCTTCACAGAGTTGGAAGTTCAGTTTTCCCTCTCTCTATGGGGACACAGTTGACCCTATTTCTAGTTCTAGCTCTGTGTCTATCTCTAGCTACCTCTGAATTTCTATGTCTTATCCACTTATATGTGTGTCCATCTCTCCATCCATACACTTGTTTATCTAGAATGCTATGGGGCAGGAGAATTTAAGAAGAGAGAGAGAGAGCGAGAGGAAGGGTTGAAGGAAGGGAGGAGGGAAGACGAGGAAAGGAGGAACGGAAAGACAGTGAAGAAACAAAGACGGGGAGGAAAGGGAAAGGAATGTCTATGCCAAATCCACCATTTTACAAAAGAAACTGAGCTTTCTTGGAAGAGGGGGAGTGGTGATGTTGTGAGATGAGGCTGGTGAGAAGTACAGAGTGGATTCAGTGGAGATTGGATTCAGTGGCTGAGGGTGTTTCAGTGACCCTTGTCCTGATGGAGCTTGATGCATGCTGTCACCTTGGGACTGCTGATTTTTCATCATTCCCCTGATTTTTAGAGAAAGAAGACATAATGAGGTAGAAACGCCCAGCACTTGTCAGCACCCAGGTCCTGGTTCCTCTCCTCCCACGCTGGGTCTCCATTGGCTCCCTTGTCTTGTTTCCCTTCCCATGCAGGAGAGGAGGCTTTGACCATGTACATGGACAAAAGTCGCCTCGACAGGAAGTCAGGGAATGCCACTCAAAGCGTCGAAGCTCTGCACCAGCTGGCGTCGTCCTACTTTGTTGACCGTGATGGCACCATGAGGAGGCTCCATGAGATCCAGATATCAACTGGAGCAATCAAGGTATGGCTGGACAGTGGACTTGGGTGGCAGGCCCTCAAGGCAGCAGCACTTAGAGGAAGACATTCTGAGAGCAGCTGGACAGATCTAGTTCCTGACTTCATGCCCATGTACCCATGGCGCCCATGCCAACTTCTCTGATTGAGGTGGTCACATGCTCTGTAGCTTCATGGGCACTGTGGTTAGGGTAACATGTGCACTGATGTAGGGGAGCACTCTGGCTATGGCCATGACATCATCAATAGTCCTCTGATTCAAAGAATTGGATGATCTCCACATCCCATTTCTAGATGAAGAAACTAAGCTATGATGGGGTAAATGATTTTCTCAAGATCACATAGATAGTAAAAGTCAGATTTGTGATATCTAGATCAACAATCTTTTAAAACGTTTGCGTCCTTTACAGATGGTAAAACTGGGGTCCATAGTTTGAGGCCTTTTGATCAGGGTTATACAGACAGAGAATACCTTAATGTGATTAGAACTCTCTAGACCAGAGGTCAGCAAACATATTCTGTAAAATGACAGATGATTAATATTTAGGCTTTGTGGGCCCCATGATCTCTGCTGCCCTTGCTCAACTCTGCTGTTATATCATAAAAGCAGCTGTAGACTGTATGTTCATAAAAGGGCTTAGCTGTGTTCCAATAAAACTTTATTCACAAAAGCAGGCACAGGACACACTGTGGTTTGTGGGACCACCTTCTTCCACAAGGCATTGTTCAATATAGAACCTTCTAAGATGATAGACATGCCTAAATTTGTATTGACTTGAGATAGTAACCATTAGTCACACAGGTTTATTGAATTCTTGACATGTGGCTACTGATGAAGTAAATTTGTAAGTTTATTTACTGTTATTAATTCAAAGTTATATAGGCATATTGGATAGAATAGCCCTGAACTTTCAAATCAGTGCCTTAGAGCATGGGGACTTTAAAAAAAAATTATTTAAAATAAGATACATTCAGACACTCTTCTATAAAGAGAGGTGGGAGGACGTTTGTGATATAAAGAATTAGTTCTGGGGTTTCAATGCAGATTTTTCCATCTCAGAATTTCTTAAATTGTATTATGCCTGCATTTTGCTTCTCTGTCTTCACTCTGACTTCTGAATAAAATGCAGTCCTAACCTTATATTAAGATTTCTCAAGATATCTCTTGGGGACAAAAGGTGCAGAGGGAAGGTCAAGGGGAAATGACAGATGAGTCAGAATTTGACCACAGGAAGGGAAATGTGGGCGGGAGAGAGTTATGGAGGAGGGAAGTAGTAAGGAGAGAAATAAATCAGATCCACAAACAAAGGGCTAGCTTATCTGAGGAGAATCACTTATATTGGGGGGATTATGTTGTTAGGAAACTCGGCACTGAGAGAGGGATCTTTATGAAGCCATCAGAGTCAGGGAGCTGCAAAGACCTGGTTTTCATTATCACCAAATAGTTCTCTGCCCCCTGGATGGGATGAGGAATTGAGATATTGAAGCTCTGTCAGAAGATAATCCTCTTTTGTGCATCCAGGAAGTGCAGTCTGCCTCCTTAGGAGGAATTTCTCAGACAAATTGCACAGAGTTCTCTCAAGAAACCATTCTGACACGAACACTGCCTTCCGCACTCAATTTGGACTTGGATTTTTCTAGCCATTTCTTGCTACTCTCCTAAGACCCAGTGGACTAGAATTGTCTCATTACCAGATTCCTTCAAGGCCAGCCCCTGAGCCAGGTCAGGGGAGTTTTGCCTAGTTCTTTTCCTTCCCACCATGGATATCTTTAATTAAAAAATTGGTTGTTTTAACTATCACTTGATAATAACCATGTTATTATTCTGTTCAAAAATGAATCAGTCATTTGTAAAACAAAATAAAATCTGATTATCTTCCATTTATTTTTTTGCATCTTAAAATGCTAAACATGTCAAAAATATGATCTCATTACCTGTTTAGATGATAAAAGCAGGGGTAACATCTAATAGCAGGGGAATGAGGCTTAGAAGGGGAAAGTTACTGATCAATGTTTCACAACTGGAAAAGGGCAAAGGAGGTACCTGTGACTGTTCCCCAAGTTGCCACTCTGCAATGGAGGCTGTCTTTATGGTTGAGTGCATCAAAACATATAATGGAAAGTAAAGAGATGAAGAGGCCTCTTTTCAGACTAAACAGTTCTTATTTTAAGGTTAGTTTTTGAATAACTGTTCTTCAATTGCCCATCACCTCACATCGTTGAAGACAGTGTCTTGGAGATGCACAACCTTAGGATCGGGATGCTTTTCTCTTGCAGTGGCATTGATTGTTTGTTGCTCAAGTTTGTTTTGCAAAGTATGGATAATTTATTGTTCTTACCTGGTAATAATGTTTTATAGATTCCTTACAACGTATAGAGATATATTGTAATTAAGTGCTCATTTTGAGCATTTGACACTCCTGGCACTTACCACTCATCACGTCTGTCTTACAGCTTCCCTAGAAAGCGTTTGCTAAGTTTGAGTTTGCAGAAGCTTAGAGAAGTTAAATGACTTCCTTATGTCACACAGCAAATAAATGACCCAACTGGGATTTAACACTGATTTTACTGATTCCAAAGCCTGTGATTCTGTAATGTATATATAATGCTTCAACTTATTAGATAGACTACAGCATACTCACAGCGACCTTAGTTAGGGAGTGAGGGCCAGGGATAGAAACCAGGCCCTATGGCTCCAGGCTGTGTGCTTCAGCATCCTGCAACCCTGTCTGCTCTTTGACAGGAGAGATGTTGAGGAGACAGCTGTGACCTGAGGTCACAAGACCTATCTGTAGGCTGTGCTCCGCTGGGGAATGACTCTTCAGGGTCTGCCCTAGCGAAAGACGTCTGTCTCACACTTGTCTATTTGACATCCACTCTAGGTCACAGAGACACGCACTGGGCCTCTGGGCTGTAACAGCTATGACAATCTGGACTCTGTGAGTTCCGTCCTTCTGCAAAGCACGGAGAGCAAACTGCACCTTCAAGGTAGGAAGCTAATGGGGAAGGTGGGGCCAGAGGCAGGGAGGGGACACAGCAGGGGTGTATTGTAGGGGAGGAGAGAGTCCAGTCCAGTCCAAGGGAGAATGAAGAAGAGAGGAACAGAACCAATGGAACAGGAAACCAATGGAAGCTACAGATATGGAAATCGGTTATGATATGATACAATCTTTTAGAATTTTAACATATACAGGGCTTTAAATTTATGGATATTAATTAGTTTTCAGATAGAACACATGGGGATATGAGCTTTATCTGGTTATTTTGATGAAAATGTCTAAACAGTATTATTTATAGATGCCCCAGATCTAATATATATTAAAATTGCATATCATATCATCTGAATTTCCTACATTATTGTTCTTGATTTTCAGTGTGTTTTGGCAGGTGTTATTTGAATCTCAAGACGTATAAGACATTTTATAGAATTTCTGATTCTCCATAATTTTTCATTCCCCTTATTTGTTAATAATTTGTATTCTTAAATAAACACACACACACACACACACACACACACACACAGAGATACTTTTAGCAGCTTAGAGAGTAAAAATATTCCCAGACTTGATAGTAAAGAATGCAAACATTGCAGGGATTGGTTTGTTGATGTTTGTAAATGTTTGTACTTATTCAATTGTGTGTTATATATCAGGCTCATGTCAGATGCTCCATGTGTGTTTATTATCTAAAGAAAATATACCCTTTACAATAGTAAGTTAACTTTTTAATCCACATTTTAAAGAGGAGAGATGATTGCAAGGGAATAAAAATGAGTAGGATCAAAGTACAGATGGTGCTGTTTTAAGAAGCATATTTTATGATATTTAAAAGAAACAATGTATACATCTCAATTTTCTACATGAGAAGACTAAACAAATTGTGTTGCATCCATAAACATAATTTTAGGCAGGTACTGAAATGTTATTTATTAAGATTTCTTTTCCTGAATATGTGAAAGTGATTTGATATTAATTAACAAATGGAAGATTTATGATTGAATGTATGGTATCATCTGAACAGTATAAAACAAAAGAAAATTGATACTGTAAGAAAGTATCCCAAAGTGTTAGAAGAGGTTACTGATGGTTGGTAAGGATATAGACAATTTATTTTAGGCTTCTAGTTTCTTTTCTAATTTTCCTACAATGATCATGTATTAACTTTATAGTCAGAAAAAAAATGACATGCTTTAACTTGAAGCAGACTAAAAATGTGACCTTCCATAAAGGTATATGATAAAGGTGATTCTGAATGTCAGTGGGAGGAAGCTGGGTTGAGATTGACAGGTAGTGCTAAGCAGAGCCTAATATGACTTTTATATTCTGGTTCCTTGGCAACTCTTTGATTCATGCTCCTGTTATAGAAGATGGCTGGAAAAAGTTTCAGGGAGGGCTGGGGAGTGTCACCTGGGAGCCCCCAGTGAAACACTCTCAGGGAAACTCAGCCATTGATAACTGTATAGTGTTAAAACATAACACAGTAGAACTTAACATATAGGAGTTGGGGGAACCTAACCCCATTAATAAAGAAAAGAGTAAACAGCATGGTGAGAATGGTTTGCTAATACCTGTTAAGAAAGTGGATGAGAAAGACAGATCTGCCCTGGATGTGGCAGGTTTTCAACATGGTGGTTTGCATGATATCCACAACAACTTTGTGAAGTAAGATCCAGGATTTGATTCCAGGTTTTTTTTTTTTTTTTTTTTGGACTCCAATGTGTGTTTCCAGCATATTAATAATGGAGACATCTAAAAGTTACAACTGGAATAAAGTTAATAGGAAATTAGCAAGATGTTACTAGCAAGGAACTTCCTGACATCTTAGGGACAGTTAGAAAAGGCTGATCTACCTTGATGGCAATGAAGTTTAATGTTCAGGGAGTTCTCACAATTTCTCATTCTAAGTTTGTATTGAGTTTTGTATTTAATCTTGACTTTTTTTCTTCCAAAAGCAACTATTGTATAAGAGTCTGTCCTTCAAAATGTGGATCTGCTCTTGGTTTCATTACTGCAAGTATTCTAGCCACTGTAAAGAAGGTGACAGCCTTTTCCTACTCTGTACTGGTCAGAGCACACCTGGAGAACTGGATCTGGGTTCAAGCATCCAGCTTTAAGGGGGATGTTGAGAAACTGCAGTGTGTCTGGAGGAGGTATCTTATGACAAGGACTGGTCTACTGATACTTGTCTTGCAGAAAAGACAGTTGGCCTCATTATTATGAATAAAATGTGCAAGACAACCTGGTGGGGGAACCAGAAGGATCCCAGCTTTCAACTCAGTATAAAATAGATCTACCTTTCTTCTTTTTTTCTCATGCTGGAGATTGAACCCAGAAGCTTGTAAGCACTGGGTAATTGCTACATCCTAGCCCTAAAATAACTAAAATAGACCATCTAATGCAGTTTCATGTCCAAAACCTGAGATGATCTGCTGTGTGACACAGTGACTCCCTCCTATCTGGGAGTTACAAGTAGCTGATATTTGGTGAGAATCTTACAGAGTTTATTTAGGCAATGTTTAATTTGGGTTGTTGAATTAAAGCAGATTCTAGGATTTTATGATAATGATGATTCATCAAATCTTTACTGAGACTATGGGCCAAATCCAATACTAGAACCTAGACATATGGTCACAGATCAGTTTAATTCAACAAATTATATATATATATATATATATATAT
>NW_026000051.1:11710176-11743416 GCF_001458135.2 Marmota marmota marmota
ACACACACACACATATACATATATAACTAAATAAAATAAATTGTATGTTATAAATTTATAAATAATTATATATATGTGTGTGTGTGTGTATATATATATATATATATATATATATATATATATATTTTTTTTTTTTTAAGAATCCATCTTAGCTAATGAAGTAGGCAAAATGATAGTTGTGAACCAGATAGACATTATTTCTGCCTCAAAGAAATATAAACTGTATCAGAAAAGACAGACTTCAAACAATCGATAAATGTAATGAATTTTAATAGAAAAGAAAATCAGTGTTATTGGTGGTACCAAATTTTATGAGGATATATAGATATAGATATAGATATAGATATAGATATTATTAAGGAGTCAAAAAAGTTTCCTATGTAAAAATACATAGAATGAGATTTGAGTGTTGAATGGGGGTTAGGGCATGGATACAGAGGCAGATAGAAGCATATTTATCAAGGGTCATTTGAGAAAACTGAGGATCTTATGAGATTATAACAAAGGAATCAGTGGTGAGAAAGTCAAGGTTAACTTTTAAATTCACGGAGGCCTCTGCAGCACATTAATGAGCTGAATGTTAATTTGGGATCTGATCTGTGGACATTAAGAAAGAGGAAGTAGCATGAATAGAATAGTATTTTGGAAGATTACTCTTGCTTCTGTGTGGGCAATCATTTAGAGAGGGGTGTTAGAGATTAGTGACAGCCTAGGAGGTTACTGAGTTCTCAAGATGCAATGACACAAGTTTCCACCATGAAGTTAGCATTTGGGGTAGAAAGAGAGAGACCAGTTCTAGAGGTATTAAGGCCATTACATCAGGTTTCAATAAAAAGATCATGAAAAATGTAGATAATTGAGCGAATGGGATTTAATGCTGATAGTGAAGGTGGACAGGTAGATATCTATGATTCAAGGTAATGCATAATATAATAGGAAAAATGAAAGTAATACATAGAATTATGGGAATTGAGAAAAGGGAGTAATTTATTCTCTCTGTCTAGGTGGAGGAGTTATAGAAAAATAGATGTCTAAGGAAGAATAATACTCTCCTAGTTGAAGGTAAAATGAAGAAACTTTTTCTTAAGTACAAGACAGGAGAATATCTCATGGCTTTTGAGTACGCTGATATTTATTTAGTAGGATCCAAAAAATTAAGTATAAAGGAAATGAAAAAAGCTGGGCTATATTAAAAAGAAAAATGCTTGTCATCAAAATATAGAATGAAACTTACAGAATGAATGCAATAGAATGAAAATGCAAATCATACAACAGAACAAAATATTTATCATCCATATATCTGACTAGGAACACTTCAGCAGAATATATAAAGAACCCCTAAAATCAATTCAAAAAAGCCATCAGAAAAGAAAATGGACAAAAGACATGAGCAGGTACTTCACAAAGAAGAATATGAAATGGGCAAGTAAATATTTGAAAAGGCACTCAACTTTCCTAGTCTCCAGAAAAATCTAAAGTGACATTGAAGAAAACAAAATCATGGCATTTGCAGGTAAATGGATGAAGTTGGAGAATATAATGCTAAGTGAAGGGAGCCAATCCCCAAAATACAAAAGGCTGAATGTTTTCTTTGATATGTGGATGCTGACTCATAATGGTGATTGGGAGGGGAAGGGAGCATGGGAGGAATGGAGGGACTTTAGATAGGGCAAAGGGGAGGGAGGGGAAGGGAGATGGGAAGAAATGATGGTTGAATGAGTTAGACCTCATTACCCTAACTACATGTAGAAGACACCACTGGTGTGAAAATACTTTGTGTACAGTCAGTAACTTGAAAAATTATGCTTTCTATGTGTAATATGAGATGAATTGCATTCTGCCATCATGTATAACAAATTAAAATACATAAAAAACCTAAAGTAATAGTACAATCTAATATCAATCATAGCACAGTAATCAGTGTGGCAAATGAAAACGACTGACAATATCAAAGAGGGGCCGTGAAGCAGAGGGAACATACACACATTGCCTATGAGAGCATGAGTTAGTTATAACCATTATTGAAAATTCTTGGCATTATGTACTAAAAACTACATATTTCCTTGCCCTATAGGCAAAGAAAATCAAATAATTATTTTAGAAGTCCATACAGAAAGAGTTAATGTTTGGCCTGGGGTTGTGGCTCAGTGGTAGAGGTAGAGCACTTGCCTAGCATGTGTGAGGCACTGGGCTCAATTCTCAGCACCACATATAAATAAATTTAAAAATTAAGGTCCACTGATAACTAAAAAATTTTTTAAAAATCAGTTAATATTTGGGGAGAGAAATGGGGCAGTTACTTGAGGGGGATGTGCTAGTCACCTTGTCATTGCTGTATAAAATACTTGTGAAAATCAACTTAGAGGACGGAAGATTTGTTTGGGCTCAGTTTCAGGTGTTTCAGTCCATGTCCAGTTGGCTCCATTGCTGTGGGTTTGTGGTGAGTCAGAGTGTATCATGGTCAAGAGGGTGTGGTGAAGAGCTGCTCACCTTGTAGGAAAGAAGAGAGACAGCCAGAGAGACACAGAGAGAAAGGAGCAGGGTGCACAGTATGGTTGCCAAGGACACACCCCCAAGAACTCATTCCTTTCAACTAGTTCCCACCTGTGACAGTTTCAAACACCTCCCAGTAGTGCCACTAGATTATGCTTTGGGGGATGTTGCATCTCCAAACAATAACAGGGGAAGAGAGGTTACTGGGCTTATTGGTAATGTTCTGTTTCTTAATCTGGGTAGAAGCACATGGGTACCTTTGCTTTGTGAGATTTCATAGAGCTACGTACACACATCATTTATGTATATAGAAATGCATTTCTGTATATGCAGTGTGCATCTAAACATGGATTGAATCATGTGTCCCATCTTGACATCCTCTGCAAATAGAAAACATGGATCCAACAGAGAGGCATTAAAGAAGAAGAGGTAGTCTAGCTCAGGAGTGGACAGGCCACATGGACTGAGAGCAGGGAAGACAGAAGTAACAATGAATAGTTATTTAATCAGTGCTTTAATATGTACCAGTGACTGCAGAAATTTATTTTTATTTGGTTTATGTTTTCCTATTCCTATTTAATTTATTCCTTTTTAGCAAATTTATTTTTATTAGATTGTTAATTTATTACAATTTCTTGGTGGAGGGGAATACCTGGGATTGAACTCAGGTGCGCTTGATCCCTGAGCCACAGCCCCATCCCTATTTAGTATTTTATTTAGAGGCAGGGTCTCACTAAGTTGCTTAGAAACTTGCTTTTGCAGAAGTTGGCTTTGAACTTGCAATCCTCCTGCCTCAGCCTTCTGAGCCTCTGGGATGATAGTCATGTGCCACTGTACCTGGCTAATCTATTACAATTTTAGTGATCACATGATTCCTATGAGCAAATCGTATATAACATCCCTATTTTGCAGTTGAGTAAACTGGGGCTCAGAGAGGCTACTCAATGAGCGATTGAGCTGGAATTTTAACTCAGCCATCCTGACTTCAAAGCTCCTCCTTCTTGAAATGGTGTTGCCATCTATTTCTCTATTCCTTTCCCATTCCTTTGAATGAGACTGGCAGGAGAGATTCTGCCAAGATTTGTTATGTGAGATTGAGGAGGATATGAAGGGCACACTAATGACCTCCAGCTTGTGGTGTTTCATACAGTGTTCATTAAAATAGAGCAACAGTAGAGTGAAATGGCAAAAAAGAAAGAAGAGTCCTGGAGAAGATTAGAAATTAGAAAGGACCATGGAAATGAGCAGAGGCTATTAGTAGTCATAGCAGCAACAATCGAACTAGTAGTAATAACACTAATGGCATAATGATAACTTCTTATTTTTATACTTCTCTCTCCAAGAAGCCCATTGTGTGTTTTACCGACATTGTCATGTAATTTAATCTAGTATCCATCTGGTGGAGTACACAGAGCTCTGCCTCAGTAGCTCATTGATGTGAAAAGAGATGCAGAGAGAATATTTTGCTGAAATCTATGGATGGTATAGAGATTTATTCTCTCATATGGTTGCTCATTTATTTAACAATCTTTTAATGGGCATCAACTATACATCAAATATGGCTTTAAGAAGAGGAGAAGCAGAAGAGAATAAGCTAACTCAGTCATTTTTGAGCTTATATTTAGTGTGGGTATCAGGGGAGCTGATAATAAACAAGTAAGCAAAGAAATATATTTTCTTTACAGTCAGAGAGAGAGTTTGGGAGCAGATAATGTAGAAATTTGTAGACCATGGAAACAAATTTAGATTAGGTTTTACTCTAGATGAAATGAGAAGCCGTTGAAAATTTGGGCAGAGGAGTAACTTGACCTGACTTACATTTTAAGTGGATCACTATGGCTATTGAGTAAAAAGGACCATTAGGGACAGAAACATGACGAGGACCCCAGTTAGGGAGCTATTGTGTTTATCAAGGTAAGAGGAAATGAAGGTGGTGTGAAGTACTGGAATTTATGGATATATTTTTAAGACATGCTAACATTATTTGCCAATGGACCAGAAAATGCTTATAAGAGAAGGAGAGAAGTCAAGGGCAGTTTTGAGGTCTGCCTAAGCAATGGTACTGATGACATTGCCGCTCATTCATGTGACAAGACTGTGGGAATGGCCATTTTTGATGACCTCTGAGAAATTGGGTTAGAACCTCAAGTTGAGAAGTCTATGAAATATCCAAAATGTAGATGTGGAGTGGGAAAATTCGGAAAGTCAGAGGAGAGGTCTAGAAATATCAATTTTAGCATAGAAATACCACTTAATGATATGTGCTTGGACAAGAATACCTTGGGGGAGGATGTAGATAGAAGAATTAAAGAATAAATTTATGGAGTCACAAAGAATTAAATATAGCAAGGTTGGGACAATGGTATAGTGAAGAACAAGAAGTTCAGAAGTGCCTGGGAGAGGGTAGAGTGCCAAGAGAGTATGGTGTTCTGGACATCAATTAAGGAATATTTTCCAAAACAGATAGTGAGTTAAGGATGTTGCTTTGTGGCAGAGAACTTGTCTAACATGAGCTAGGCCCTGTGTTTCACCCCTAATACTTCAGAACAAATATAAGCAAGCAGAAAAAGGAAAGAAAAAACAGAGATAGTGGTCAGCTATATCAAATGTTACTAATAGGATAATTAAGATGGGTACTGGGAAAGGAGTAATGGATTGAGCAACATGGAAGTCATTGGTGACCTCCACAAGAAGTGTTTCAGTCCAATTACAAGGGTGAGATTCTAAGTAGAGTGAGTTCAAGAGCAAATTCTACAGAGGAGTATTATAGTTAATGGCACAATAGCACAAGGTGATGTGGTGTCAAGTGATTTTTTTTCCCTTCTTTTTAAACCTAGAAACAATAAAACTTTTGTGTAACTATGGGAATTATTTTGTTGAGAGGAAAATATTGTTGCTGTGAGCAAGAGGTGCTGATTTTAGCATCAAAGGCGAGCACACAGAGTGAATAGGGTCTTGTGTGAAACATTCATTCATCTTAGGTAGGAGCTCCCAGCCATTGTGAAGAGTAGGAGTGGAGGAAAGACAGCATCAGGGTGGGTGCACCTCACAGACGTAGTAAATGGAGGCATTCTGTTGAACTTTTTGATTACTTGTCATCGGTTTTAAGTTGCATGATTCTTTAGATTTAATATCTCTGAAATTAGAATGCTTCTTACAATCGACGGTGTGTCGTAGTTTAATTGGCAAGGTGTTATTTTCCTAGTGTATATAAAGCAACGGTATGCTTTACCATGAATGGCAACTTAGATTCCACGGCATATGCTATTTTTTTTTCTCAGTGTAGAAGGAATGAGGTTGTTAGCTCATTTTATTTCTGAAAGAGAAAGATGGATGGGAGGAGGGTGGAGATTGTTAGAAGATGGGGGGACTAAGCCAGTGAGAGGAGAAGGAATCAAGGATTGCTAACTTGAGGCAACACTTCCCATTTGCCTAAACCTCCAGATGAGGTCATCTGAGACTACTGTGTTCTGAGAGCCTCTCTCTCATTTTCCCATTCAAATGGTCCATTTTATGTCTTGGTCTCAAGTCATCTCTCCTTCTCCTCTTTCTTACCCCTTCCCTCCAAATTCTCCTGTTTGACCCTCACTTTTCAATGTCCTGTTTCTCTTCTTGAAATGGAAGTTTCTTCCAGACTTGGCTCCATCTCTGACTGCTTATGCATCCAGATGTTCTTCATGCCTTAAACGTCATTGCTCTTCTCTTCTTTCGAGTTTGATGCATCTTTCAATGATCAACACAAATGTCCCCTCATTGGAATCATCCTTCTTTATCCGGCCTTAGTTCAGCCCTTCATGTCCTCATTTGTCCCCGTCCTGGACCATCGCATGGGTTACTAAACGAGCCTCTTAGATTCTCCTCTACTCCTGCTGACCCACACCATCACAGCACCCAGTACAGTCTTCTTAGAGCCAAACCAAATACTGTCACTGCCCTCCATAACATGTCACAGCCTCTGTGGAGACTTTTTGCTGTATAATTTAGACATAAACTAGCACCAGACTCTTCAGCATCTAATTTTTCCCTCTCTTCTTGGGTTTTCTTACTCTGCTATCCAACAGATGCCCACATCTGCACTCTAGGCCTATGGAATTTCTTACAGACATTGTTTATAACTTTCAATTTTGTGTCACTCTGTACCTTTTTCATGCTCTCTCTCCAATTCCTAACTTCCCACCTCTCCCAGGAAGTTTTCTTCATCTCCCCTCCCCAGGCTATTAGACACCCTGCCCTTCTTCTTCCCTAGGATTAACACAATAGTATACACATCCTGTTACTAATCTGACTTCCCCATTGGAGCACAAATCGCTAGGGAGTAAGCCCCATCTCTTTTTCTAGCAGAATACATAGAGAGCCTAGTTTACAGACACTACTCAGAAATATTTGCTAAATGAATTAAGAAATGAAAGGATGAATGAATGAATGAGAAAACCAGAGTCCATAATGAGCTCTGTTTTCTCTAACCTTTTTCCACTTCTTATCCACATTGCACCGAATCCAGTTCAACCTGATGACCATTTCCTGAGGATCTGTGTCTTGCTGAACATCGTGCTTCTTTGTGAGGATCACATTCTTAAAAGGGCTGTGCTTTTTCTGCTGCACTGGATGCTACATCATCCAGGCAAGGGTCATGCAATTGATTCCTCCAAATGCCATTTCTTCAGAGAAGCCAATTGGCTTCTCTTGCCTTCTATATTATGACCTTCATCATTTTCTTCATTATAAAAGAGTTCCAATGTAGAAGAGTNAATGGGAAGAACACCTTCATCTCCCAGGGTTTTGTTCAGCATTTAACTGGAAAACATATATCTCAAGACCAAGGGGACTGACATAGTAATTATCATAGCTATTATAGGTAATTACCATGCACGGGATGGAGGGCTCATTTCTTTATATCGACATCTCATGTGAACCTCAACGCAGCCAAATTTTCCATATTTTTAAGATGGAGGCTTATAGAAGTTAAAGAATTGTCTTGAAGGTGGCAGAGCAAGAATTTGAACACAGTGCCCCTGAAACATTTTTTTCATGCTGATTCTCAATCTGGGGTATGCAGATAATAACTGTGGTTGTTATTAGAGCAAGTGTTTTTTATATCTCTTTCTATGTAAGAGCACCGTAAACCCTATTTACTGTAGAGAGTCTGTAATCTTTTTTTTTAAGCTACTTGCTTATTGTGTATGTGTAGATGGGACTGATTTCCATTTCTCATTTTCTTAAAAGGACCCATAGCCAGAAAAGTCTGAATACCCCTAGAATAGATGATCACTCAGCCTTAGAATAGTTCATGAGGAGAAGACTCTAAAAATGCTGCCTCTGACCTGGAGAAACCTGGGGTCTAGAATAAGCTCCACACTCAGACTTGAGCAGGAAGGAGGTAGAAATTCAGAGCCAGGGATTACAGTTGGGTGTGAGCTGATGTGGAGACAAGACTCCTCAGGAGTTAACATCGGCATGGTTATGTGTGGCTGTCCCTTACTAATAAACTCAAGGCCAAGTTTGCAGGGTGGAAATCCTGACAGATTAATGATCGATGTGGTCATTCGTTGTTCTACTTAAAAATCATGTCCCTTTGGATTCCTTGTCGATAGCATTGATTGTGCAGAAATCAGGCTTCAGGTAGCCAAAACCTGAATAAGTCACCCAAGATAATGAGTTTATTGACTGCTTATAGATATGGTACCTGTTTGTTTTTAAAAACGATTGAGTCAGTCCTTATTGTTTCCCTCATAGTTCTCCTTAGAATTTAACTTTCCTTTTGCACTGCAAATGCAGCACTTTTGATGTGCCTTTTATTATATTCTAATAATTCCATCAGGTCTCATGGGCAGAAGTGTACTTAACTGCACCTAAATTGTAACTGAGAACCCTGAGAGTAGAAACCACATGCTTTACAATGTGTTCATTGTTCGCTTCTCTCTTGTATAGTGTTTAGCTCAGAGTAGATGTTCAATAAATGTTCGCTGATTTGAATTAGTTTCAGCTGTCCAGTCAATTTGCTTCGAATTTAAATTTTTATGGTGCTAAAATATATACAATGTAAAATTTAACATTTTAACCATTTTAAGATGTACAGCTCGGTGGCATTAAGTACGTTCATGAAGTTGTGCAACTATCATCACTATTTCCGGAACTTTTCATCATACAAGCATAAATTCTGTAGCCATTAAGCCTTTCTTCCTTACCACCCCCTCTCTCCAACCTCTGGCCATGGCTTTGTTCTCTGTGAATTTTCTTATTCTGGATATTTTAAATATATAGAGTTATGTAGCACATGATTTTGTGTGTGTGTGTGTGTGTGAGTGTGTGTGTGTGTGTGTGTGCCTGGCTTCTTTCACTTAAGTAGCATGCACTAGTAGTATTCTATTCTTTTCATGGCTAAATTGGTATTCTGTTGTATAGATACACCACATTTCATTTATCCACCATCAGCTCATGACATTGAGGTTATCTCCACCTTATAATTTTTAGGATTAGAGCTGATACAAACACTCATGTACACGTTTTTGTTTTAATACCTATGTACAATTCTTTTGGATATCTTCCTAGGAGTTAAACTGCTGGATCATTTGGCAATTAAGTTATGAAAAACGTTTGCTGTATTTTGCAGTAGATTTCATGATTGCATTATTTGCTGGCTCCTCTGAGAGATTCTACGGGCTCTGGTGTGCTGCCACGTGATTGGCAGTGCTGTGCTGCGGGAGGATTGTGCTGCCTATTCAGTCAATACTGGTTGTGGCCATGTGATCTGCTTGAGCCAATGTAATGGGAGAGGACATGGTACTTCACCTCGGAGCAGGTACTTCAGGAGACATTGCCTAGCTTGTCTTCTGCTCCCTTTCATGTACCATGAGAACAGCATATTCCTGATTGGTCTACTCTTTCAGCCTAAATCCTAAATAAATAAATGCATCAGGAGCAGAGCCAGAGCCTAGTCAACATTAAACATGAGCAAGAAATAAACCTTTGTGGTCATAAGCCACTGGGATTTTGAGGTTACTTATTACCACAGATTAATTTAGAGAAAGCTCCGTAATATTGAAACACTAGATTAAATAACATAAACCACATTTATTTACTGCAGGACTTCTCAGTGCCTTCACTGTGCTAATGGGTATTATGAGTCTCAAGAGGGGAATTAAGTGACCAGAGTTTTCCGAATGTGTTTGAGCCTGGGGATATTTGCAGATCTTTGATTCCAAGGCATACAACTTGGAAAATGCTGTATTATACATTACCTCTCAGGTTCAATCCCATCCAAAATAACTTTTCTGATACCTTCTCTTACAGAAATGGGGGCTTTTTTTTTTTCAGTTCTACTGGAACTTGTGCTGGATTATATTTACATGTTATTATCATTGTACACTAATGAGTCTTTTTATGTCATACAACTCAAGCTTCTTGAGGTCAGACACCATGATTTCAGCATCCAGTGTAACACTTAACTAAACCCAGAGTGGATGGAAGGAGTTATTAATAGATGCTGAAGAAAGTACTTTCATTTTTGCATACCTACAATGATCTAGTGTTGTGCTTTGTATTTTGGAAAGCCATATATTACAGTTATCTTCAAGAATCATATCTTATAATAACCGATCCAAAAAAAAAAAAAAAACTGGGCTGAAATTAGTGGTCAAGTCTTTTTCTACCATTGATCTCTCAAACTTTTTTAGGAAATGTGTATTTTTTACTCAGATCTTTCTGAGTACTTGTCTGTGACTTCTGAGATGAAGTCAGAATAGCTTCAGGTCTCAGGCTATGATATTGGGAATGAAGATCCAGGTTCTGCTTAAGAAGAGAGGCCTAGATAGGCGGGGCATCTAAGCCTAGACTGAACAGCGGGCATCTCTGAAACACTTCCCTCTAAATTCACCTTCCTTCCAACACATTGCTGGGCACCTACTAATATGCTAGATGACAGGAAAATGGATGAGGAAAGCCTCCTGCACTCAAGGAGCTGTCAGATGGGGGGAATGTGAGCATCAGCACACATAATCAGATGCAGTCGTGTTTCTGTGAGAATCTGAGATATGCTCAAGGTGTCTTTGTTGCCAGCAGATGAGCTACCTGGGGCTGCCCATGGCTTCTTTTTTTTTTTTCTTTTTTCTTTTTTTTTAATTTTTTTATTGTTGGTTGTTCAAAACATTACATAGTTCTTGATATATCATATTTCACACTTTGATTCAGTGGGTTATGAACTCCCATTTTTAAAGGAAGCCGTAGAAAGTCAGGCAAGAACAGGAATTGGCATCAGTTTAACACGTATCCTGCAACTTCATGTGTGTTATTGATTTGATTTTTATATTTAGGTTCATTGATGCATAATTGACAGGTAGACAAAATTACTCTTTTGGGTTGGATCTTTATATAAATTTCTGTGAAAGAAAAACTGAGGAACAAAGAAGTTAGGCCCCTGAGCTTCTCCAAGGTCAAGTTGTTGGTCAGAGCTGGAGGCACAATCTGAATGGGGAAGAACTTGGCGTGTTCAGGGGCACAGCAGGAGGTAGAAGAGGGGGGCCTGGGTGGGTAGGATTTGGAGACATCAGTTCAGCCAGGAGTCAGATAGCACCCGTTCTTACAGGAATCAAGTTTGGTATTTATCAGGAATACTGTGAAGCAGCTTATATTTAAATTGAATCAAGCTCTTCTTAAAGTTTCAAGAGTATCTTCATGATGAAATTGAATAAAAATGATGTTGGCTTCCTTATCTCTTATCTTTTTTAGAGTTAAAATTGTCATTTAGAAGTCGGTCTGCTCCCAATCCCTTTTGTTAATATCAACCGTTGTCTGTTTTTATTTATTAATTGCTGTCTTTCTTTCTTACGGTAAGATCCATGAGAGCAAGGACAGTGTTTCTAGTATCTTGCCCTTTCTTCAGAGCCTAGAACAGTACCTGGGACATATCGCATGCCGAATCAATCTTTGCTTAATAAAAGAAGGAGCAACCACTCAGAGTACAATCATGGAAAAATAAAAGTTGGAATAAATCTTAATGGTCATCTAGTACAGAGGTTGACAAACTTTTTCTTTAAAGAGCAAGATGGTAACTATTTTAGGCTTTGTGGGCCACATGGTCTCTATTGCAACTATTCAACTTTTCCATGTGCATGACTTTTTTTTATTTACAAAAATAGGCTGCAGATCAGTTTGGCCTATTGGCCACAGTTTGCCAATTCCTGTGTCTGTCAGTACAGGGTCAATTACATTCCGCTGATAGACAATTCCTGAGCCTCTGGGGTGCAGAGGTAAATGCTTCTTTCTTGCTTAGGCTGCATGGTGGTCATGGTCTGTGATGATTCTGCTCCTCCTCGGTGGTCTCTACCTGGAGCATTGTGGTCTCAGGCAAAGGAGAAACTGACAAAGTTGTACACTGAGTTTCATTTTGTAAGTGAGGTATCACATGCACTTACAGTTCCTCGGCTGGAGTGTGTTGTATAATATGTCTGAGTTCAGAGGTTGTTATGATCTTAAAAAGGTGTCACTTTGTGTGAGTGTGGGGGGTGTCACTCAACATGGATTAATGATAATCCAGTCCACCGATGCCATTTGATCTTGGCATTAGATAAAGCCTTCCTTCATGTCATCTTTGAAACTCTGCTTGTCCATTTTCAATGGCAAGGAGTTCCCCACCTACCAACGCAGCCCATGTTGTTCTTCAGAACTTTAGCTATCTGAAAAGGCTTTCGCCTTATTGTCCTGAGTTCCATCTACCTATACTTTTCACCTAAGGATTCCAAGTCTACTCTCAAGATCCTGCAGGACAGATGATGATAGTTGCAAATACAACCTATTACCCTCCCCAGGAGGGGGCATTTCCTAATCCTACATGGAGGGAGCCAGGACTCACCCTTGGCTCCCCCAGGTAGCTGCCTTTCTTCATTTCCCAGAGTGTAAATGACCCATCGCAGAGACAGGGCTGAACTTCTGAATGAGATCATAGCCTTTTCGCCCTTTCTGCACAGTTTCACCGGGTGAATTATTGTCTTATTTTCATTCCACTCCAATGAGCTGTCAGCGATGGATACTGTAATTCACAGCAATAGAAACACAAACAGATGGGTAATTGACCTGCATGCCTTCATTACACTGGAATTCAGCTTGGCTGTGTGAGCCATAAAGTCCTTTAGCTGCCAGTCTGAAATCCCAGAGCTTTCACAAGGAAGGGGATCAGGACCACCTTTTGCAAAAGGGGCAGTCCTTGTTGTCCTCTCACCTTGTGCTTTTCAGAAACGGACAGGATTTGACAGGCAGAACTTAGCAGGTACACGACAACAGCTGGGATGCCTAGAAGGCTCGGAAATATCTACAGGGGTCCACGTTCAGAGGCAAGACCAGGGGGGAAAATGCTTACACTCAGCCAGAAGAGAACCTGTATTCTCTCCCTCTTCCTTTTGGTAATGTAAGAGATCATGAACTTAATATCTAATGAAATAGGTCCCAAAAGAGAAAATCCACTGGATCAGGTGATTAGGATTTAGGATTAAACAAAACAAAGCTGGTCAGAAGCCATCCATGATGATCTCTGGCTGGAATAGGACCTCCATCAATCCAAAGTGTTCGCACCCGGACCTGTGTGTGTTCAAGGTGTGCCCTCTGCTGTGGCACCTAGGGCTGCCCTCCTTTATCTATTTGGATTGTGCTCATGTTTCAAAACTCAACCTAAATCCCAGCATGATGTTTCCCATAGTGGTTTATCTTCAAGCTTATTTTCTTTCATCTTCATAATAAATCACTGACTTTCTCAATATAGGAAATATATTTATCAAACACCTACTATGTGCCCAGCACAATGCTATCTTGATATTTTAATCACCAGTCAAGGCCTTTTTCTCTTGTTTTTGAACTTTGTGCTTTGATCTTGAATCTTCAAATCACCCCTCTGTTCAATCAGAAGAGAAAAAGCATGTGTGACATGTATTAAACCTCCTCTTCATCTCCTCCAATTCACAAATGCACTATTTTGAAGGAAGGAGGGGGCAGCTAAGAGATCCTATCAGCAAGAGGAGGATCCATCTCCAAGATGGCAACCAGACTGGGATCCTATGTGTGCGGTGCACCTGCAGCTGCCATTGATGAAGGCTTCCTTTGCAGATGTTGGATGGCCCCCAACCTCACACAGCATGGTCAGCAATCCAGCTGCCTGCTTTAGACAGCAATATGGGTGGTGTCAGGAGGGTCTCCAGGATCCAATGCATGAGCCCCCTGAAAGTTCTTCTGCTACTTGAATGTCCTTCAGTGGTTGAGACTCAACATGCAGTGAGACCCAATTCTTTTCCTGAGTGTCAGAATCCCTACCTGTAATGGGCAAGGATCCTTAACCTTTTATGTGATAAGAAATGCTTTTATTCTAATGAGCTCCCCAATCTCTACTCTGTGCCATTCTTTTCCTTCAGAGTTTTCATGTCCTTTAAGAATCAAGAACCATTTTTTCTCTAGGTAACTTTGAAGTAAATAAACACATAAAAGGGGTTGAATTTTTTGTTTGTTTGTCTTTGCTATTAGGTATTAAAAATAGGGGCACTTAACCACTGAGCCACATCTGCAGCCCTTTTTATTTATTTTTATTTTTAAATTTCAAGACAGGGTCTTACTATATTGCTTAAGGCCTCACTAAGATGCTGAGGCTGGCTTGGGACTTGCGATCCTCCTGCCTCAGCCTCCCGGGCCACTGGGATTACAGATGTGCGCCACTGTGCCTGGCAGGGGTGAATCTTCATCAGAAAAGAAGGTGATAACCAGATTGATTCTCAACTGGAAGGAGTTCTGTTGTTGAGACCTTTACCATGCTTTGTGCACTTTCTGGATTGTTCTTCAGAGGATCATTTATCCCCTAAAACCCATTTATCCATTAAGAAAGATTTCCCAGGAAAAGCATGAATCTGGTTCTGGGAATGGATCCTGATCAGATGTGGGGTTAAAGGGAGAAACATAACATTCATTGCACATTTAATTCCATCTTGGCATGCTTAGGCTGGTATAACAAACACTTCAGCTCACACAAAAGACACGGTTCTGGGGGACAGGGAGTGGGATGTCACCGGGACGGCAAAGATGGTGACTGGTGAGGCTCAGCTTCGTGGCTTACAGGCAGTGCCCTTGGCACTGTGGGCTCACATGGCCTTTGCTTGAAAGACAAGGGATAAGCTCCAGAGTCTTTTCTTGTAAGAGACCTAATCCCCTGGGGGAGGCACCTCCTTTGTGATCTCATCTTCCCCTAATTGCCTTTCAGAGGCCTTGCTTCCTAATCACACCTTGTTGGACGTCTCGATTTCCACATATGGATTGTTTGGGGGTCACAGACTTCCAGTCCATAGCAGGCAGATTGTGGTTTAAGTATTGTTTTTTCGTTTTTCTCCCCTCATTAGTAAGTCAGGGGGTTGGTATTTCAATTTATAGGTAAAGAAATTCTGAGTTTCAGAGACCTAAGACATTGCCAGTTGCTCTATGCTAGAGATATCTAGGGATATTGAGCCAGGAGTTCATCTTAGAGCCTGTTATCTCCCCCGGAGAGGTGGAGGACCTTGATTGTTTCAGAACTCAGGAGGCTGAAACAGGAGGATCTCAAGTTCAAAGCCAGTCTCAGCAACTTAGTGAGACTCTGTCTCAAGTAAAAAATAAAGAGGGCTGGGAGTATATTCCAGAGGCTGAGTACCTCTGGCTTTAATCCCTAGTATAAAAAAAAATTAGTCTGAGTTTCTGAATTCGAGTCTTCATTCTGTTTTCCTTTGTTCCTTTAGTTACGGGGTTTTGGATAGGTCACCTAACATTTCAGTTTTCCCAGTCCCAAAATCTAATGGGAGCTTTGCCTCATTTTAGAGTCTGGGATCTGTAGTGAACAGACAGTTCCCTTCCTCCCCAAACTCATTTTTTAATGGAAGATATGGAAAAAAAAATAACAAACTTATAGCCTAGCATAAGCCCGTATTTAATTCTTTTGAAGAAAACAGACATTTCAACTTGAGTACTCTGGGAAAGTCTGTGCTTTAGAAAAAGGGCACAAGCAGACGTGTGAGAAAGAATATTCTGGGTACTGGGAAGGGCAAGAGCAAAACTGTAAGAGGAACAATTCAGACCCATTGGAAGGACCCCCAAAATGGCAGAGTGCCTAGTGTGTTGTGAGTCAAGAAGACACTGTTGGGAGACACAAAGGAGGCAGGCAAGGACAGAGAAGTGGCCCATCGTGTGACAGATAGAGAGAGAGAAATAAGATCCAAGCACGAGAGAACTGCCTACCAAACACAAAACACAAAGCATGTTGTGAGATGCACGTACTGAAGGTGGGATAAGGAGAAGGACCAACGGGGATGCAGCGCGAGTCAGGAAAAGGAGGGAAGATGGCTCAGGTAGAATAGTGATGCATTCAGCTTTAAACTATCACAAGATCTTTAAAAAAGTTAACAAGATTGGAGGGAGAATATCCCATATGTTCTGTGGGGGTGCGTCGGTGTTCAAATGCAACTCTCAACCATCGCTTTCCTGGGTTTTGTGAGGCCAATTTATATGCTAGGCAATAATGGCGGCCTTTTTCTCTCCGATTTTCTCAGTTTTCCTTTCCCTGGGTATGTGTGTGTCTTTGGGGACCATGGGGACAGAATATTCCACCCCAGCCGGCAGCTGTATATCTTTCAAACAGTGGTTCCCCAGGCCAAATCCCCCTCCAAATTATTTATGACTCCCATTGAAGCCTGCAGGATTCGGGCACCAATCTAGGAGGTCAGCAATGGGCCTCTTTGTTGGACACAGGTCATCGGGAGACGACTCTGGCTGTGACTGCTGTGTGAACCTCCGCTGCCGTAGAAATGGTTATGTAACTTTAAACAGTAATGACATTTTGCAGAAAAGTGCTTTTTAATTGCTATGTCTTCATTATTCTCTTTTGAAATTGCCCAGGAGATTCTGCCTCTGAGACAGCTCGGCATGTTCTGAGTTTCCATTTTTAAAGAGCAGCCAGTTTTGTGTTTCAGCTGCTCCCAGAAAACCCCCCAACCCCAAACTTCATCTGTTTTCAGTTGCATTAAACGGGGTAGGTAATACTGCCTTTTGTATCCTTGCCAAATGGAGAAAAGATTTGACGCAATTTTCTAAAAATGCTCTCCCCAAATTCCTTTTGGGCTGGGACCAAGAATAGAATATTTTATCCCCTACAAAAGGGAGAAAGAAAATGATGAGCAAGCTAGAAAAATGGCACTGAGAATATAGTCTGTAGAGTTCCTCTAAGCAACAGAAACTTAACCCCAATCCATAGACCCAGTTGCCTACGGGGGATTGGAATCAGCTAAAAATAAATTGTGCTTTGGAAGAGAAAATGGTGATACAGATAAAATGACTCAATAATGCATACTCTGAAAGAATTGTGTAGACTCGGTTTAGAAGGGACTTTACAATTCGATTGGTTTTGCCTGACCTTCTGACATGGGTATCATACCCCTGTGCAGTAGTTTTCCAAGCAATCAGTTTCATATGGACCCCTTCCTCATGGGTATGGAGGTTACCCAGCTTTGCAGGTGACCATTGTCCAGCTGCCTAGTTCTGTTAGAAACCTTCCATGTAGATGGAATATGGACCTTCCTGAACAGCCCTCTGGTTCAACAGGCATAGAGTTCTCAACCCTCTTCCTTGTGAGAGTTCTCCCAACAACGAAAGACAAATTCCTGAAAGTGCTCCTCTTCTGACTAAATACCTGTGCCTGTTGTTCCTCCATTTATCCTAAGGGTTCTGTTGAACCCTCAAAAATTTCATCATAGGTGTGACATCGTCATCACCATCATCTTCTTCTTCATCACATCAACAGTAGGAATAGATAATAAGTTGTTTGCTTGCTGTGTGCCCAGGAATGTTCCAGAGAGTTTGCAGGGATCTTTCTTTTAGTCTTCCTAACAGTTCTCTGATGTTGGTATTAAAATGTTCTTTATCTGAACACAAGAGGAAGTGGGGCCTCAGAGGCCAAATAATTTGTCTGAGAAGATTTATGTAGTTAGAGAGGCACAACAGGTGTGATGACCAGCTCTTACCTACTACTGTGGCTTCTTACCACGAGGCAGGCTCTTTCCCACGGTGTCCCTCTGAAATGGTCACTTTACCTGCCATACAAGGACTGGCTCAAGTATGGGGGTTTATAATTTATATATATTTTCATCATATATAAACACACACACACATACACACAATTTGAAGGAACAAGAGGGAAAGACAGACTCTAGAAACACAACTGTGAATTAGCAAGCCACAGTGTGTGTTAAGTATATTCAGCAAGTCCCTGATGAGTAGGATTAGGGGTGTCTCTGAAGCATGAATGATAATAAAGAGCAATCCAAATAAGAATACAATTCTCTCCTACACGCTGGGTAATGAAACTGTTACCCCCAATGTATCTGAGCCTAAAGCTGTTAGCAGCTTCAAATGAGCTGGAGACAGCCGTCCCAGGTTGAAAGTGCCTTAATGAGTTGAGCTGCTCCAGCGTCGTCCTTCTGTTGGGGCTATACAGGCAATCAATGCGCTGTGCTGACATTTCAAGGTACCAGAGTTCTGCCTGTGTCCAGATAAATCCTTCTCCATCACTGGCTCTCAGGAGTAAGACTTTGATTATTCAAATAAAGCGAAAAGATCATGCCATGCGGTTTAGAGTACTCATCCTAAAACCATGGACTAGCTATAAAGGTCCTCAGTATGTTTAGTTTTAGAGCAAAGAAGAGACAACTAGTTATCTCTGATGTCCTTCTAACTGGTATTTTAGATTTTATGATACATAGTGGTATTAAATTTCATTGTTCTAATTATATCCCTCTTTCTCTTGAAGTCTACCAGCACATACCCGTGACCCACCAGATGAACCCCAAATTCCTCGGTCTATACTAAAGCCCTTTGCAATCTAGCCTCTTTACAACCTGTTTTCCTACAGCACTGTACCCCCTTCCATCCAAGCTCATTTGTTTATCCAGAGCTCCCAGACTCATTTGTTAATGTTTTGCTCTTTCTCTTCCACTTTTTACAATGTCTTTCCTGTTCTTATAACGTGATGATCTCTTCCTTATTTTCAGTTCTGTCCCCTGTACAGGTTGCCTTGTTATCTAGGTCACGTTATTTGCAGTCTTCTGCTGTCCAGTGCCTCCCATGGCCATCTCCGCTCTGTGCCTACAAAGCTGTTAGGATGATGTGTGTCCACTGTCTATCCTGCTGATTATATTGGAAACTCCTCTAGGGCAAAGATTGTGTTCTTTTTTTTTTTCTTTTTCTTTTTTAATCTCTGTAGATGGTGCCCAGCTCAGGACTTGTTTTTCATAAATAGGGTTCATAAATATTTTAAGAAAGGGACAGAAAATAAATGAAGGAAATAAAGAAAGATAAACAATAGTATTCTGCTTTCAATAAAGATTTTCTCCACGAATGGAAAAGGTACATATCAGATCTGCCCTAGACTCAGTACTAATATCACGGAATGGAGTGTGCATTTCAGAGATGGCCAAGGTCATGACCTGAGAAGTCCAAGTAGAAGTTAAGGAACTGCAGGCCTGGCTGGTTATGCCCTGTCTGGACCCACAGAGGCCCAGAAATAGTCTGGTTTTAATACACAAGGAGAAATCTAGCGGCTTTGGATTCCTGTGTATCACCTTTGGAAACTGTTAATGAAACACCTTTTTTTAACCTTTCTGTTTCCCCCTCTTGCTGTTCTCACACAGGTCTTCAGATAATCTTCCCTCAGTATCTGCAAGAGAAGTTTGTCCAGTCGGCCTTGAGCTACATCATGTGCAATGGCGAGGGCGAGTACGTGTGCCAGAGCAGCCAGTGCCGATGCCAGTGTGCCGAGGAGTTCCCGCAGTGCAATTGCCCCGTCACCGACATCCAGATCCTGGAGTACACGCTGGCCAACATGGCCAAGTCATGGGCTGAAGCATACAAGGACCTGGAGAATTCAGGTAGAGAGCCTCAGATAGTCTACGGTACGAGGGGGCCTTTGCAAAGCCCAGAGGAAGGCCTCATCTAATTGCAATTAGGTCTACTGTGAGGGGAAAACTCAGTGACCCAGACTCTGTCAGTTTAGAGGGTCCAGAGCCAGGCATAGCAGCTGACATGGAGTGGGAACTCAGTACATCTCCATTGGATGAAATAATGAATAGCATAATCCAGTTTGTGGTCACATGATATATGGTCTCTGCTGTCCTCAGAAGACAAAGTAAGAGCACTTATCAAACCTCGAGAGAGTGGAGAGTCAAAGGCATATTGATTCTTAGTCTGTGTGTGTGTGTGTGTGTGTGTGTAAATAAACACACATACATATGTATGTAAGTATATGTATATGCATGTGTATGGATATGTGCATATATATGTGTGAATATATGTGTGAATATATATATATACATATATATATGTATATATATATATATATATATATATTCAAAGCACTCACAAATTGTCAAGACTGTCAATCACTTCTCTTTTACAGTAATTTAGCTATTTCCTGATTTTCGTGGTTCAGAAAAATGAGTCACAGTGGAGGAACATCAGTTACCCAAGGTCATAAAGTGGGTTAAAATCTAAAGCTGGCTCTGCCTTTGTGGAGCTTTGAGTTTTGTGAGAAAGTCAGGCGTTAATGACACAACCATACGAATGGTCGTGACATTTCAAGTGTCCATGCTTAAAGAAGGAGGAGCTGCTGTGAGCAAATGATGTTGAGTGGGGAGTCCATGTGATCAATGAAGTTAGGAAAGGCCATGTTGAGGAAGAGCAGAAGTCTAAGTATCCGACTGTGGTGCAGAGATCTGAGGGAGCGTGCAGGTAGATCAGGGGGATGTAAGATGTGACCTATACTTTGGAGGAGGAGATGGTACCAGAAATAAGACAGGAAATGTGCAGAGATTCTCAGATAGTTAGAAGTGGCAATGAGCAGGGTTTGATGTTGTATTGGATATTATAGTTGAAGAGAAGAGGTACTGAGATGATGTTCAGGAGCGTTGTTTAAATATGCACATGTTAGTTAAGTTGATGGATGTTGGTACCCCTCACTGAGCTAGAACACCTTGGGAGGTTTGGAAAGAAGACAGCAAGATCAGTTTTAGACACGATAAGCTTGAGAATCCTTGACATTTCCAGGAAGATATGCCAAGTAGGTAGTGAGCACATAATAGTGCTCAAACATTTGGTGAGTGAATGGGCTGTGTATAGGGTGTTAATGTTTCTAACATCACAAACTTTAAATCTGTTAAAAACAGCTGTGTTAAAGCCAGCAGTGGTATTTCCATCTTATAGAGTAGGGAGGACATGAAGACTCAAATCTTCCCCAAGGTTACACAGTTAGTAACTGACAGCCTTGGTAATGGAATCCCTGATTCCAAATCCAGTGCTCACAGCAGCTTTTGCAACTTATTAATTCTGCTTTACCCTCCAGGCCTTAGTTCCCTCATCTGATAAATGAGAGGACATGTTTGTATTTTTAATATTTGAATTTATGTAAGTCTTTAGCCAAAAAAAAAAAATCCCTTTGATCAAACAAAATCTTACCTTGGAGCCACTGTGTACCACAGATAAAAAGCAGAGCTTTACGGAGCAGAGTTTGAAAATGACTGGTTTCTGTGAACCCCGAGCCCCCATCCAGCACTGGGAGCACAGGAGGCACCAGGGATTCTGCTTTCACAGGGTCATGCAGCTCGAAAGGAGCTGTGGAGGCCTATGAACCTGCACCCATTAGTCTATTTAAAATCCGGGGAATCCATAAAAGAGGCTCATGATGAAAATGTATTATGATGATTATTTGGACTGAAATGAAAAAAGCATTTGATAAAATGCTTTTGCAAAGAAATTTTACTGATTGCTAAAAAGCAGTCGGGAACTTTAATTCCCAAGGAACAGAAACCACTTCGAGTGGGTTAGAACCAGAGTTGAGATGCTGCAGGCTAAGAAGATGATTCATGTTACACATTCCCACCAGATACCCCCTCCTTTATCCATGGGACATGGATTTGCCCATAAAGATAGATCCATCCCTTCTTACTTGCGTCTGTGATTTGTTCTGGGATGTATCCCTTTTGCTCATTTTCAGCCTTTACCCTAATGCCTCAGCCTCCAATAACTTGGAGGGTAGTCAACAAAACCTATTTTCTATAAAGTGAGGTCTGTACTTCCTTCCTTTGGAGAGTCTTGTCTCCTTTTAGTCAAGAAATTTTAAATACAAAACTTTTAAATTCTATTTTCTTATCAAATTTGAATTTGAGTTCATTGAAAGGGCTGTTACCCCGTTAACAGAACTCTCTCTAAGATGAGCTATATGTCATTCACAGGAGTCAGGCTGGCCAAGAGAGCATAGGTCATTAGGGGCAGTCTCCTGTCTTCAGTCAGCTCACTAAATAAATCAATCAGTGCAGAGCTCTAAGTTATCGTGTTAGGTTAGTCAGCTTTCCATTTATTGTGACAGTATACCTGAGATAATCAACTTAAAGGAGAAAAAGTTTATATTTGACTCACAAATTTAGAGGCTTCTTTCCATCTTTACTTGACCCTGTTGGTTTGAGACCAAGTACATCCTGGTGGGAATGTGTGGCAGAAGAGTTGACTCTTCATCTCATGGTGGTGGAAAGCAAAAATAAAGAAAGATCCCCAATCACCTAACTTCCTCCTAATAAGCCCCACCTCCTTATGGTTCCAACACCTCCCAATAACACCAAGCTGAGGACCAAGCCTCTAACACAAACCGGGCTCTCATCAATCTTATACTGCCCTTTATTGAGGTATTATGGTATATCTGTAATTATTTAGGCAGATATGATCCTATGTCACTCTATCAGATTTGAATTAGATACCATTGTACCCATTTGACAGATGGGTAAACAGGGCTTAAGAGAATAACTGTTCATAGTTAAAACATGATTTGAACTCGTGCATATCAACTCTCTGTAACAGGGTGTTAGAGGTATTCTGGGGATCATATACTTTGGTTTTCAGCACTTATTATTACTTTTTTCTCTTAGTATACTGAGCCTCAGGACTGCCCTCTTTGAGTGTGGAGAGTAAGTGTAATATACAAAGTCCAAAACTATGATTTGGAGCCTCGCTAGGGTTTGGATTCTACAGTCTATTCACAACTGGTCCTTGAGCAAATTAGCCAACTTCATTGTGCCCTAATCCTACAAAATAGGGGCACCAAACTACCTACTTCAAGGTCTGATATAAAAATCAGTTCTGTTAGGTGCTCAGGATTGTGTCTGTTGCTTATTGAAAGCAATGCAAGCATTTTTTAAAAATAAAATGAGTGCCTAAGATGCCTGGAGTTTTCTTGTATGTTTTTAAAATATGAAGTAAAAGTTTTAGATTGTAGATAGATATGCTTTTAATCCAAACATTGTCCTTTTCTCCTGAAAAATGATCACTCCTTCAATTCTTTAATTTTCCCAGTAGTTGAAGATGGATGGTGGGGCTGGTGCAGCAAGGAAATTTTAGACTGGAAAGCAAGATTTTGGGGTTTGGACCTGGCTCTTGTAGCTAATCAGCTGGGTTATCTTCAGAAAAGCATTTCCCCTCCATGAGCTTCAGTTTCCCAATCCTAGATGGAGAGCAAGAAAAACAAACTGCATCATTTCTAATACCATGTCAAGCTGTAGCCAATAATGATGTTTTTGAAACTCATCGTCACAAATTGAGATGGATTTTGTCATGAAACTTTCACCAAGGAGACTCAAGAGTGTGGCACCATGTCCTCTCTCTCTCTCTCTCTCTTTCTCTCTCTCTCTCTCTTGTTGTTATTGAAACTAGGATTTAATCCCAGGGCGCTTAACCACTGAACCATATCCCCATCCTGTTTTATTTTTTATTTTGAGTCAGTGTCTTGTTAAGTTGCTGAGGCTGGTTTTGAACTTGCAATCCTCCTGCCTCAGTCTATGGAGCACCAGGATTACAGGCGTGGGCCACCACCACCAGTTGTCACCATCTCTTAAACTGGGGTTTCCCAAAGCCAGAGATGATCAGTACAACTGCACATAACACTTGGGTGCCTGAATGGGGAGGATCATCCATTTCAGGTCTTTGTCAAACCTTCAGATTACATCAAAGAGAAAGTTTCTGTTTGGTGCTAATATGCCTTTAACACCTTTCTAACACGTGCTAATTTTCTATGTTTCAAAGTGAAAAAAGGCATGAGGGTTTGATCACTTAGCAGGCAACAGTGTCTGACTAGAGTTTATTCGTACTGTTTTCTCCAAATTTATTTTTATAGCTACCATTCTGCTGTAGGCATGCAATAGTGATTTTCAACGTAGAATCGCATTAAGAAAGTGTTGCTTCAATTTTTAATTTTTAAGTTAAATTTTAATTTTTAAACTTTTAACTATGGTGATTTGGTTCAAAGAAAAGGCTGCATATAAGTGCAAATGAGATGTGAATATTTTCCTAAAGTTGGCGTTCCAATGCAGAAGTCTGGGAAACCCTGTCTTAAACAAGGATGCTGTGTGAGGATGCATGTCATTAAAAAAGCACAGCGGCTTTTGCCTGCCTCACAGGAGAGCAGGGTTGTGCAATGCTCCATGGGCCTTGGACAAGTTGGTTTTATTTGCGAGCCTTCTGCATTAAGAGGCAGGGCTAAGTGTGAGAGCTTCTGATGGGTGCTGTCATGCTTAGCCTTTCTCTCTTGACCTTTGTCTCCTGCTAGATGAATTTAAGTCATTTATGAAGCGTCTCCCCAGCAACCACTTCCTGACCATCGGTAGTATCCACCAGCACTGGGGCAACGACTGGGACCTGCAGAACCGCTACAAGCTCCTGCAGAGTGCCACGGAGGCTCAGAGGCAAAAGATCCAGCGCACTGCCCGCAAGCTCTTCGGTCTCAGTGTACGCTGCCGCCACAACCCCAACCACCAGCTGCCTAGAGAGAGGTATGTGCTGCCACCACCTCGGCTCTGCAGGCACCAGTCGGTCACCTGGTGTTTCTTAGATCATATCCACTTATTACAGAAGGAAATGCAATGGAGATGGTGCATCTGGGGTGGTAAGCAAGGCCCCGTGCTGTTCAGATCAGCAATGCCTTGTGACTGCCTCTGGCTTCTCACCTACTGGCTCTGGCCACATTGGATTTCACCTGGGTTCCTAAACATTCAGTGGACTCTCCATATCAACAGGTTCTGCATCCACAAATTCTACTAAACCTGAATTGAAAATATTTTGGGGGAGGGGAATTGCATCTGTACCACTGAGCAATGTTAAGACTTCTGCTCTTGTCATTAGTCCATAAACAATACAGTACCATGGCGATTTACATAGCATTTACATTGTATTATGAATTACAAGTAATCCAGAGATGATTGAAAGTATGCAGGAAGATATGCATAGGTTATATGCAAACATCATTCCCTTTTATATGGGCATTTGAGCATCCACAGATTTTGCTATCCATGGCAGTCCTAGAATCAGTCCCCCAGAGCTGCCAAAGGAAATTGCACCATGAGCTTTCAGCCTTCGGTTTCTTTCTGATCTGTCTGACTGAGGAAGAGAAGTAACACTAGCCCTAACAGCTATGTGGCCTTCTTCTGGTGGCTTAAAATGTAGTATCTACTTAACTTTAAAATTACTTGGCAAAGTAGACTTTAACATCCCCATCTTAAAGGTAAATGTATTGGGTTAGCTGATGAGTCAGTCTACTCAACTTTTGAGGGCTTTTGACCAGAGCCTGGAGTGAAATGAGATAGATGGGGCACTTATAGCCAATCATTTAAGAAGGCCCTCACTGGCCAGGTCCCTGAGTGGGCCCTCACCTGACAGCATGTGCCCCCTTAAGAGTCTCACTGCCCTACTTGACTCTCAGAGGCCCAGCCTGCCCTGAATGGACCTGCTTTTTCTGATGGATGGTGGGAAATAGAGACGGACAGGGTGCATGCCTTCCCAGAGTCAGGGCTTCCTGTCCTCCCAGGCACAAACAGGAAAGGAACCAGGATGAAAATCTGGGTCCTTCAGACCATTCTTCCAGGGAATTTTGGGCTTGCTGCTGGGAATTGTTTGTAGTGGTGACTCTAGGGTTTCTATGAGGACATTGCAGGACAGCAAGTAGTTAGGGTTGGTGGTTTACCACCCTAATTCATCTGGAACAGCTCTGCTTCTGTTCATTTCAGAGCTGAGAGTTTTGCTTTCAATTTATTTTAAAAAGAAATCCACTGGTTAAAAGAAATGAGCCAAGTCAAACTCACTTTTCAGGCTCTGGCAGCCATAATTGTCTGTGTGTGTGTGTGTGTGTGTGTGTGTGTGTTATATAAATTTGATGCCCTCTTGTACAGTCCAGGAAACTGAAGTTCAAAACTAGAAGAGAACAAATAATCGTTTCAAAGCTACAGTGTAAATTGGTGGTTCTCAAATAAGAATGATTTTGTCCCCTGGGGACTTTTGGACATGCCTGAAGACATGCTTGATTTCTATAACAGGGAGTGGGTGCAGTTGTACAGGGAGTTCTCCAAAACAAAGAAGTAGGTAGCTTCAAAGGACAGTGATGATGAGTTTTGTAAACCTCATGTGAAGGGAAGAGACAGGATGCCACCTACATCTTATCCCCTCAACACCTGCTCTGCTGGCACTCAGGATTTAACCCCTTCTGGGTTCTTTTAGGTAGACCCTCCAACCTAACCATCCTGTCCGTGCACCTAGTTTCTTTCATCCCCCATGAAATCTTTTACAGTTGCATCAGACCATACAGAAGGCTTCTTCTTCTAAGCTCCCATTTATGTAAAACCACTTTTCTTGGTGCATTTTCCTCTCTTTTTTTCCATTATGAAATGGACTCTCTATGCCCTTGAATGTACTCATTTCTGATTTCTTCAATCCATCCAACTCTGAGCCCATTGGCTTTGTACCTCCTTTGCAGTAATTATTTTGTGAATCAAGTAGATTTTGTCTGCCAGTCTCTTACTTGTTAGAGTGTTGCTGGACCTGGAACCTGGGACTAACACTTGCAAAATGGCTTCCTTGTCACATGCAGTAGATGCCGCCACTGCCATCATGAATATGTTTCTGAAGCAGTCTTCTCTTAGATCCATCAGTCATCTGCCACATGACCAGCATGAGGCACTGTGGGGACCCAGAAATGAACACGGTGGGGTATGTGAAGGGTTCTGTTGGTCATCAGGAGAACGTCCCTCTCTATGTTTCAGTCCATAAGAGCTGACATAACTATACAGCACAGACTGGGTGGCTTAAAGAGCAGAAGTTTATCTTATCACAATTTTGACAGCCAGAAGTCTGAGAGCAAGGTATCGGCAAGTTGATTTCTTCTGAGGCCTTTCTCTTTGGCTTGCGGATGTCAGTCTTATTCCTGGGTTGTCATGGTCTTCCCGCTGAGTACATCTGGGTCCTAATCTCCCTAAAAGGACACTAGTCATGTTGGATTAGGACTCAACCCTTTTACTTCATTTACTACTTTAAAAACTCTGTCTCCAAATGCGGTCATGTTTTGAATTACCGGGAGTTCAACATTGGAACTGGGGAGGGGTGGTAATTTAGTCCATAACACCCTAAAGGGTAGATTGGGGTTGAATCCTTAGGTCAAGAAACTGTGCATCCTAAGGACTGATCATGCTGAATGCAAATCTTGTAGAGGAGAGACACATTGAGCTATTACAGGCTTCAAACAGGTGCATCTATCTTTTGTTAATTGTCCCCTCAGAGAAGGGAATGCAGGTCTAAGTCCAAAGGCACTGAGCAGGCACTTACGTTAATAAAAAAGAAAAAATCTCCAGAGCTTGGCATCACTGAGCATGCCAGCTATGGAGAAGACTCAGGAAAACTCCTGAAGGAGAGTACCTGAACAGGCATTAGAAGGGACAGAATGGGGTACCAGGAAAAACACCCAGGCAGAGTCATGGAGCCCCATTTTGAGATTATGCTCTACCATTAGTAAGCTGTGTGACCCTTGACTCTTCTGAGCTCAGGTGCCCACTTTTGTGAATAAGTCTCTGCTCCTCCTGTGCAAGTTGTCAGGTGTGGATAGCAAGAAATGTGCTGTGACCTCTGGGAACTTTAAAGAAAGAACTCTCAGTGATGCCCTTATTCTCCTGAGAGGAGAAAGCTTGCCCCAGTCTTCACATCCTCCCTGCATTCACCTGGAAAGCAGGCCTAGAATGCCACCACAGGAAAGTCACTCAATTATGTTCATTTAAAGAGCATTGACTGTTGCAGCTACGGGAGTGGGGACACACTGAAACTGGGCTCTGAAGGCTTCCCAGGACAGCTGAACTTCCTTGGCCTGGCTGTGGGCTGCTTCCTGACATCTGAATCTGAGGCTCTAATGAGCATTTCTCACACGACAGGGCACCTGTCTGCCATGGAGCAGTGTCAGACAGAGGTGCTAACACTGGGAACCTTGGACCACCTCTAGCTGAGCGAGTTTGTATTTGCAAATGAACTGATTGCTCAGCTCCAATTTGTCTGCTTGTTGAACTCTGTAGGAGACAGAGTGCTCTGAGCGGGTGCCATTACTGCAACAGGTGCCAAGGAGAGTTTTACTTGTCTCACAGAGAGGTGGCATTTGCAGCAGGATGGGAGAAGGAAGGAGTAGAGGGCATTAGCTGCACATTGATGGGTAGAAATCCTGCCTGCATCCTGTCACTTACCAGCCATAGGGCTTTATGTAAGTGCCTGTACCTCATTTGCTAAACCGGATAATGACTTGCCTTCAGGTTTAGTATGAGGATTAAGATTTTAAAAATTAAAGATCCTAGTAAAGTACCTGACACAGTGAAAAGGGAAGAAGAAAGAGAGAAAGGAAGAGGGAAAGGTGAATTTTAGTATATATGTTCTAAATGCCAAGCATTTTACATGAATTAAACAAGTCCTTTCTCTTACTGTAGACTATAGCCTTATTAATGAGGTGCTTTTGCTATTTTTCCACCATATATGGTTGGCCAAAAGCCTAGCCCAGGTGGAATATTTGAATTCTGGGAAATGTAATTCAATGCAGGGGCTGGGGCTGGGGAGTTCTTTTTTTTTCCTTTTTCTTTTCTTTTTTGAGATTAAATACTACAGGAGAAACTGAGTACATTGGATATGGAGATGACTATACCAGATAGAGGGCAACTAAGATAAATAATACTATCACAAACCAATGCCAATAGCAACTGTTTTTACAGGTAATTGAGCTGGCTGTATGTAAAGATTTTGGAGTTGGACTACCAGATTTCATAGCCCAGCTCTGTCACCTTACATTGTTATTCTGGGAGAAGTCACTAACATCCTTGAGTCCCCATTTCCTTATCTGTAAAATGGGGCTGATAATAGTGCCCATGTCATAGGGTTGTATTGAGGATTAAATATCTACACCAACATCAAGTGCTCCCAATGGTGGCTGGCACGTGGAAACACTCAGTACATGATAGCTACTTCTCACTGTTTTTTATCCACACACTGATATTTGCATATAAATTTCTGATCACAGGGACTGACTGTTAAGGATGATGGCATATATGTTTTTTTCATCTGATCCTCACACTATCACCATGAACTAGATGCTCTTGGACCCATTTTATAGAAGAAGGAACTGATAGGCAGAGATGTAATTAGCTTACCCAGGGTCACACAGGATCAGACTGATCTTGCTGATTTTGCCGGTGGGCTTCTTGTCAAGATCCCTGTGCAGAGAAGCAAGAGCTCCTGCTTTCTAAACAGTGTGCAGCTGCAAAGAGAGGTTCTGTGCTGTGATTGGGGCCTCTGGTGTGGCCAAAGGCAGGGTGAGCTCACCAAGGCTGGGCAGGTGTAGACTAGGATTGAAGGAGGGTGATGTGCTGAGATTCAGGAAACAGGTCTGGGGTGAGCCTGACTTACCTGCAATTGCGAAGCCTTGAATCACGTTCAATCCAAGCAGATTCCCAAGTGGACACATTTCCTGGAGGCCACAAGAACAGGCCTGGCTCATTGAAGGCCAACTGAACACACATTTACTATGGGCTAGGCTTTAGATGCACTCTGATAAGTGAGACCTCTCCCACCACAAGGCCCAGTGTTTGCTGAGATGAAAGTAATAAAACTAATTCCAGACTAACCCGCTGATGGGGGATTAAACACTCAACCAAATTTTTATGAGGTTCCCATCTTGTGTGAGATTTCACTTGAGGCTCTGGAGACACTATGATGGACTTCTGTTATCTTACAGGGGAGGTGGCCCTCATGTCAGGGCATACTACTGTTGTTGGACATGTCAAGGGAAGATGAGGACTCACAAGGAAATTTCTGTGTATTGTCTCACCACCAGGAAATCCTTGAGTTGTGCAGAGTTAAAAAGAGAGAAAGAGAAGAGATAGACTTTGGGTTTTCTAACTGTCATTACTGGACATTGAGACTTTGTAAACCTTGTTTTTCTCAGTTGTATAATAGACATAGTCATTTCTGCCTACTGCCTCAGAGGGCCACTTTTGGGCTAATCATAGATGTGAGTAGCCTTGTGAAGTCTAAGTGCTGTAGAGAAGACTATGCAAGCAAGATGAACTTGAAACCACACCCATAGGGAGAAGAATGAGGATAAATTCAGGTCCAAGAGAACATTTAATAATTAACATTTCCAAAGCATTCACCGTGCACCAGGCACTATCCTGAGTTTCACTTCATCTAACCATTGGAACAATTCTGTGAGGTAGCACTGATTCATCCCACTTTATGAATGAGGAAATTAAAGCACAGAGATTTAAATGACTTGCTAAAGATTATGCATCAGGCAGGAGGTAGGAGTCAAACTTAGAAAGGATGAGTTCCTGTTCCTTCTACCCTATTCTACCTGTCCTGAGGTTTGATGATCCAAGGTGTTCAGGTGTCAAGTACCAAGACTGAAAATTGCAAACTAATCTTAGAAATCACCTCTTATTACAAAAGGGAGAGGAAGGGAAGGAGGAAGGATGGAAGGATGGAGTGAAGAGGGGAAGAAGAAAAGAGGGAGGGAGAAAAAGTAGAAAAGAAATAAGGTACAAAGGGAGAAAGAAAAGAGGCACAAAATAATGTTGGGAAATGCTGAATTCCACTGGCTTTGGTGCAATACCACAAATGTCTACTGACCACCTGGTCTCCCAGCCCTGAGCCAGTTGCTCAAAGGCATTTAAAGATACAAGCCAACAGTGATTTTGTCCTCAGAACATCATTGTCTAGCCTCTGGATGTGTTGAAAAGGACATTGTTTGGGAAGCAAGGGACCTGAATTCAAGTCACCCCTGCAAGGGTGGCGTATAGTTGATGGTGAACCATTGTTGCTCTCTTTTAAATAGAACAGCTCTTCAGCTGTTTTCTCTATGGGAATTCTGAATTAAAACTCATTTGGGAAAATAAAGTGATTTTTTTTTCCTAAAACAATTTGAAGACAATGGAGCTTAATTATCTCAGAGGTCCTTTCCAACGCTAGGAGAAATAACACTCACAGAGAAGGAGAGAATAATAGTTCAATTGAGAAATATTGGGAGAAGGTCAGTAATTGAAACTTTGAGCAGCGTTGCTTTCAGAAGATGCTAATTAGTCAATTTTAATGAGTTGCTTAGAGTTCAAACTAAGATCTTCTTTTGCCTGAAATTACAACAGCCTCTTAAGTAAGTCTCCCAGAATCTACTCTGATCACTTCCCAATTTATGTTCCAAGAGGGTCTCAGAATTATTACTTAAGAAGCAAATTCAATCTTGTCCCGTCCTTGCTTTAAACTTTTTGGTGACTGCTCATTTGCTTTTAGTAGAAAAATGCAGAATTTTAAGGTGACCTACAGATCTGCCATTACCTGCCTACCTGCACCTCTTACATCATGTTTCACACCTGTTTCTTGTCTGGTCAGCTAGAGACCCACACTGGGCTTTCTCTTCACCAAATGTATGATGCCCGCACCCACCCCAAGGCCACTATGCAGGCTGCTCCTTTTACTGGTATATGTCTTCCTCCTTCCATTACTTTCTCTTTCCCTTGAAGTAGTAGCTTCTACCCTTCCTTTAGATCTCACCACCAATGTTCCTTTCTCAGTAACAGTTTCACTCCATTGAAGGGCTTTCTCAGGACTCGTTCATATGCTTTCTTGGCATTCCAACTTCCCAGCTGCATTGCAAATCTCAGTTTACCATTATACCTTTGTTTATCAGTGTCTGTCTCTCCCATGAGACATACCTCATAACTTCCCAGCGCGGTACCCAGCACACAGTAGGGTATTCAGAAAACTTTGTGTAAGGGATAGAGAAATAGATTATTTTGTACTGAGATTGTGTTCCCCAAGTCATGTTGAAAATTGAGTCTATAAGCATATAAATAATAAGCATATAAATAATCTGGGGATTTTTTTTACATATGTTGAATATGTTTAAATTGTCTTCTTCATTCACCAATGGAAAAAACTAAGAACAAGGGAGTGAAATGACTTGTCCAAGTTCACTGGGGAATTTTTGAGGAGACTATGACTGAAATTCAGGGCATCAGACTAACAGTTCAGGCACTTGGTAAAATGGAAACCATAAATGGAGATTTCAGCTGATCCAGGTCCAAATCCCACTAGTATCTCTTATGAATCCTATTATGTTGGGAAATGTTCCTCATTGGGGAAAAGAAAATTTTAAAACAGGATCAAAACAAACACTTCTTAGAGCTCATTCATTTCAGTAAATTGAAGCAAAATTCATACTAGGTTTGTTTAATGTCGATGTGATTTGAAGCTTCTTTCTTGAATTCTACTGATTTTTTAAGAGATTATAGTATGGCAAGGCAAAGCAGATTCATGGAAGATTAACTCAATGGCAGTCAGTATAATTATTTGCCTTTTCCAATGACTCTTGGTCTTTGGTTTATTTTTACTTCTCAAATTCACACGGCCTTGACCTGGTGGTCCAGGCTGCAGCCAAGCACAATGTAATTATGTATTGTCAGGATGGAAATTTCTTGGAGGCATCAACTTCAGGCTCCAATCTTGGGGCCATAACTTCTGAACCCATGTCAGCTGTTAACATATTCCCCCAACCATCCAGTGTTTAATTGGTTTCTATACAAAGATTCTGGCTACCAGGATAATCATTATCACTAATCAGATGACCCTCAATCTCCACAGTGGTTTCCATTCTTCTTTCTGAACTGTATACAGGTTGCCTCTGGATTGAATCTTCATATTTTCTTGTAGCGGGACAAAATGATGTGGCTTCTTACACTTTACTGCACCCAAGTCAGTTTCGACTTATCAGACTGACTGTTCTGGCCTTGTCACTTATTAGGTGTGTAACTTCCACAAGCCTTTAAACCTACCAGAGCACTCTGTTTCCTCATCTTCATGGGCAGGATAAGAACAGCGACCCTATGGAGTTGGTGGTCATAATCCAGCACAGAAGTAGGCTCTGGGGATTTGATGATGATACTGTTTCTGCTTCAAAAAAAAAAAGTAGATGTTTTTGTTGTATGAGACAATGCACAATCTTACCAAAATTAAACCATATAGTAGAACTTCAGTAGAACTTTGATTCTTACAACTCTTAAGTCTGACAGGGCAGGTGTGTGACTACCAATTCCATGTCCATGTCAACGAGGCCCAGTATGAAGATATCCAAACTTCAGTTTCCTGGTTGGTATGACGGAGTTGATGGGAGTACCTAACCTAGGAGAGTCAGTAATAGTACTTATATCACATATGCCTCCACATATGCTGCCTTTAGCACATAGTCAAAATTCAAAGAACAAGTCTTCTTCTCAGACAAACTTGGAGACCCAAAGTTTGTCAGTGAATAGAAAAAATTAAATTGAAGGAGGGATATATATATATATATATATATATATATATATATATATATATATATATCAG
>NW_026000051.1:11743441-11818651 GCF_001458135.2 Marmota marmota marmota
ATATATATATATATATATATATATATATATATATATATATATATATATATATATATCAGCCATGCGTGCTACACATAAATAAACCATTTTGTTTTAACTTACATTGTATAAGTGTGAATTCCTTATCGATATTTTAAAAGTAGAACTAAAAACTCTTTTTGAAGTGTTGGTGTATTGTGATTGCATTCTACCGACTTTCTTGTATAAACTTACACTCATAGTCATATAATATTTCCCACTTTAGCTTATACAAAGTAAAGCAACAGTTTAGACTCTTTAGAAACAATTTCAATATTTCTAGATTTTTATAATCTCTCCCCATCTTTCTCAGTTACTTCTCTTTTATTTAAATTGATGACCATTTTTGTTAGTAACTGATCTTTATAGAATTTTCCAACAGAATTCAAATGAGTTTTCACCTAGAAGAGCAGCTCACACATCACTGATTTATTCTACTCTTAATTTCATGATATACTTATAGCAGATACTGTTACCGGGAAATGAAGTTCCACTTATCACTTCCACTACAATCACCAGACAGAGCTTGGTAAAGAAAATAGGTTATTGAAAACCAGCCTTGAGGAAGACAGAGGAGACCTCTTCTGTCTCACCTCTTCATCTGCAGGGGACTCAGGAGCATGAAGAGGAGACAGGGTATAGTGGGACAAAAGACAGGAAATATATATATATACACAGATTCAGCTGGACTGAGCTCCTCAGAAACACATCAAGGCCTCTGTTTCTCTGGGGTCTTCCTGAGGCAGGGGGCAGCCCTACCCTCCATTCTCATAAGAGGAAACTCTAGACACCAAAAAATAGTTCTCAGATAGTTTTAAAATATAAATTTTAAAGGGACTCTGTTCCAATACAACTGGTATAAACAGGTTCAGGAACAAAGAAAAATTTAGTAAGTTTGTCTGTAATTGGTGGGAACAGAAATGTGTGGGATCTAAAGAGCACACCAGCCAAGAGCACACAGTGTGTCATGGGCATTGATGTCATATTTATCTGATGGAAGGGGGATTGTCAGTTTCCTGGCAATCACTCACATAAAGGTCAGTTATAAGGGCTTGTCCTGCTGAAGACTGAAGCTCTTATTCTTGGTAACCTGCCCCTGTGAGTGAAGCAAATTGTTCCAGGTCATGCAGCAAGAAAAAAGATAAAAATTGTGGACACATATTGACCATTTATTATGCACCAGATACAGTGTTAAATGCCTTACATGAATTAACTCATTTAATCCCTACAATAATCCTATAAAATAGGTACTATTATGCTTCCCATATTATAGGGTTTGAGTAACAATAAAGATAAATCCTACAAGAGAAGGAAACACATTCTAGTTATGGAGATTGGAGAATCTGCTCCCTCTTTGCCAGGATTACACAATTTATTCATCCTTTGAATTTCAGATTATCCCCTGGTATCTGAGGAATGCTTGGGCTGATATCATGAAGCAGATGCTAATGCCCTACTGTGTGTGTTTACTGTATCTTGCATGTCATTTTTTTCACCCTAACACTTTGCCAAATTTGCAATGATATGTTCCATCCCAGACTTCTTTTACTTAGCCACAAATTCTATAAGGGTGGAGACTCTGGTGTTTGTTTTGAGCTGACCAGTGAGTGCATCCTGGTGACAGGCAACAGATCTGGCACATAAGGATGCAGCGTGTGCGGAACTGAAGTGAGGGAGCATTTGAGATGGGCGTTGAGCGATGGTGATGCTTTGACCTTGCAGGGAAGAGGATGGTTTTCTATTTAAGAAAACAATATATACTTATGAAGAATTGAACATGGGATTAATTCATTCAGAAATGGGAAACTCGAAGTCAGGGAGACTATCTGCATCACGATTAATTAAGTGCATGGGCTCTGGAACCAGTATGGTGTTAGATCCTGATGAGCAGTGTGATTAGTGTCATCATCTCTAAAATGAGGATAATGACCTTAAAATGAGAATAATGACAGTATCTTCTCCACACAGTCCTGGTGAAGATTTCCCAAGATATATATCTGATGTACCCCAGCATAACGTAAATGGTTAATAAACATTAGTGCTTTATGTCATTTGTTCTTACTGTTATGAGTAAATCCAGACTGGGGATGTTGGGATGAAATTACAGAGAGATTTAATACCTGGATGTCTTAATCTTAATGTTATCCCTTACAGAGGGATTGAGCATCTAGATGACTTAATCGTATCATCTAGATGAAAGGAAGCCATTGGAAAGGAGAAATAGAAGGGATGTTTTGGTTTCCTAAGCATTCTCTGGAAGCCATTTGAAAGATGAACTAGAGAATTGGTGGACTTTTCCCCCTGAATATAAGGGGTTCAGTGTTCCTCCCCTGTGTTGACATGAGCATCATCACTGATCAAGCTGCAGTGGAACCCCAATGACTGCCAGATGGCTGGTCCCCATGCCCAAAGCTTCTGATTCAGTGGGTGGGGAATGGGTCTTATGTCCAGGTGATACTGATGTTGCTCATCTTGGGACCACACAAGCATTAGATGTGCACTCCCCTCACTACACAAATTTACTCTTACCTTAATGTATGTTTGGTAGAAACCAAATAAAACTGAATTCCCCTAAGTGAATCCTACAAGATGAGGGGAAGAGGAGAAACCAAGTGATGCCTGTTGTTGAATAAGTTAAAATATGTTTTCAAATAGTTTTCATTGTAGATGGACGCACAATACCTTTTATTTAATTTATTCCTATGTGGTGCCGAGGATCAAACCCAGTGCCTCACACGTGCTAGACACATGCTCTACCACTGAGCCACAACCCCAGCCCAAAGTTAAAATGTTTTATTAAAAAATAAATAAATAAACTAGAGAAGGGGTCAAGTTTGCACATTTCCAAACTTACTTGGCCAAGAGTTCTTAAAATTTTCAAGGGATAATGTTTCTCAGAATACAGGCTTGTAAGAAAGTGATTGACACCAAGGGAAGAGGCAAGGACCCAGACTGTGTGGTGTCATGCACAACTGGCAATTTCCCTTCCTGTTGATAAAGATCCCCGGTCCTCCAGACAGTCTTCTTCCAGTGGAGCTTCCAACACCTTCTGCCTAAGCAGCTGTTAATGGCTTTGTGTCCCTGCAGGTAGCTTCCCTATTGAGAAGTGGCTTGACTGCTAACCAGCAGTTGCCAAAGTAGCAGCAGGAAGGTGCTCCATTTTCTGGCATAATTGGGAAATAAATTTACCCTATTTGGCTTAGGGACATTCCTAATCTTGAAAAGTAAACGATTCCCAAGACAAATACCTTAAATGTAGGTTATTTTCAAGTTCTACCCTGCAGATCTTATCTGATCCTTGTTACAAACCATGGAGAGCAAGAACAGAGTTTGGTTTCCCTATTTACAGATGAGAAAACTGACTCACATAAATTAATAATATGCTTGAGGTTATGAAATAATATTCCGTTTTTTGATGACTTCCTACATAGACATAGTCCTCTTGTCAGAATATTTATAATACTATTTGTACTGAATCTTCACTCGTTAATTCCTTCCTACATTCAGTAGATAATGTAGTGACTACCTACTAAGTTTCAGACATTATAGGCTTTATACAAGGGGTAGTGTTAGGGTAGAGAACAAAACAAGAGAGCTTGAAATCTAGCCGACATAATAAAACTCACTGAGGACTGGTCCTCACTCACACTTTACAATAGCAATCAGTTTTGGAAGGCGAGATGACCAAACACTATGAAATTGTGTATCATACATGGAAGGGAACCTTAAAGATCATCTTCTCAATTACCATCATGTTATTAAAACAGAGAGGAGAAATGTACTGCCCCGAGTAACTGTATTAGTTTTATATTGTTGTGTAATAAACCACCACACTTTTAGAGTTCAAAACAACAGAGGTTGATTATCCAAGTTCCCATGGGTAGGAGTCTGGCTCTGTTATAGCCAGACCTTCTGCTTATGGCTCACAGGCTGAAATCAAGTTGTTGGCCAGGCTAGGCTCTTCCCTGTATGCTGTAGAGAAGAATGAGTGTTAAGCTTCTGCTGGTATTTAGTAGAATTCAGCTTTGAAGTTGTAGGACTGGCTTAATTTCCTTGCTGTTGGTTGACCAAAATTCATTCTGTGTTGCTAGAGGTCATTCTCCAGTCATTGCATATGGCCCCTCCATCTTCAAAGGAATAAAGAAATAGACTGCCCTTCTCATGCTTCAGACATTTCTGAGTACTTCTGTCAACAACCAGAGATTATTCTCAGCTTCTTAAAGACTCATCTGATTAGATCAGGTTCACCCTAATCTCCATTCTCTCATTAGATCAATGGCACTGTATAAAATTACACGACCACTGGAGTGGTATCTTGTCATAATGTCATGCTCTGGGGATTAGATCCTAGGATCCCGGGAAGGGAGAAGGCATTTTAAAATCCTCCCTAGAATCGGAGCATGGCTTGGTCATTATAAAGCAGGAAAGAGAAATCCTGAGTTCTTTTGGGGATGCAAGGTGCATAGTGTTCTGAATATCTATTGGTCTATAACAGATTGATCTACATTGAGGGGCTTAAAACACCAATTGCTATACATGTTATGATCTATGAGTCAGAAGGTCATGCTGGGATTGGCTGGGCAATTCTCTTCCACATGTAGTGGACTGGAGTTACTCACGGGTGTTCAGCTAGCAGCTGGGCTAGGTTAGAGGCTCCAGGGAGGTTTTATTGACATGTCAGTGCCTTACAGAGGTGGTCAGAAGGCTGGATGCCACTGAAGGCTCTTCATCTCTGGGTCTCCACTTGGTCCTCCAACATGGTGGCCATATTGTTAGAAGGAGTCTCCGGAGCTCCAAGAGGGAGTTTTCCAAGAGGCAGGCTGTAGAAGCTGCTGCTCCCTTCAGGTCTCTGTCCATAAACTGTTGGGTTTCTGCTGACTTATTGTATTGGTTAAAGCAATGACAGAATTTGTCCAGATTCAAGGAGAAGGTACATAGATTTCCTGTCTCTGTGGGAGAAATATCAAAGCATCTGACACATATAAGCAGGTTTTAATTTGTTTATTTTTCCAGGGTGGCACATTTTAGAACAGAGAAGAACACACTTTTCAGAGATCTTGTAAAGAAATGTTTTGTAATGCAAAGCTGCCCTTTAGAAACTTTGTCAACCAAGATTTTTTTTTTTTAGTGGATTTATTTTAAAGTTTAAACCCCTTGCTGGATGCTGCTCCTCAGGTGCATGTTTTGTTGTTTGCGTCATTGTATTGTTGTTGGCTGTTTTTCTTGGAATATGGTTATAGGGGGACCATTTCCCATAAGTTACTATCATTTTATTATTTGGCGGGTATATGTATAGTATAGGTAGTGGAAGAGGAAAGGAAGATATACTTTCAATTGCTAAGTATTTCAATTTTGGAATAATCCCAAATGTGCATTCTAAAACTGGGGCAGGGTACCACAGAAAAAAAAACCCACTGTGCCTTCCATGAGATGAGCCTGAGCTAAAACTCCATTGATCAGTGACCACCACTCTTATTCTGACCAGTAGACCACAGTGACATTTTGCATCTTCTGAAACTAGTGTCAGTTCAGAGTCAGCATGCAGTAACCTTCTGAAAGTGAACTATTTCCTTTCCCCAATGCACAGTCCCCCGGGTAAAATTTTTAGGTCCCTTTGGAGAAGGCTGAGAGGAGGATTAGCAGTGTCATTCTTGGAAAGGTTCAGGAGCCACCCTTAAGGCTAAGATTTTGGTGTCTGGTTTGTGGGTACAACTCCTGTGACCATCATGGTGGTCACTTAATGTCTCAAGACTCAATTTCCAAACTTTGGCACAGACCACGCCTTGCCTAAGCATCATTCAGCTTTGGGATTCTGATATTCTATTACTATAAACCACCCTAAGGCTACTTCCCCCAGAGGTTACTTTGCTAGACCCTGACTGGTGTGTGTGTGTGTGTGTGTGTGTGTGTGTGAGGGTGGGGGGAGATTTGGAGGGGGCAGTAGTGGCACAGATCCACGAATAAAGCCAGGCTATCCCAGGACAACTGTCAGTCACCAGAGCCAACAAATATCTCCCCGATCATGTGACAGTGAAACTTTAAAGCTAAAGATATCTTCAGCATTTCTTTTCTCTTTATAGTGTAAAAAAGAAAACCGTGAAGCCCAACACCATGGTATCCCAAAGGGGTGGAGTGTGGATGAGAGGCGGGGAGCTGAGGGCTGGTGGCGGAGCACTACATGAGGTCTGTTTAAGCCAGCACTGGTGGGGATGAATCCATTCCATCCGTGTCTGTCATTCTGCATTTGTAGCAAGTAGTTGACTCACTTTGACAACCTAAGGCAAGAAAATAAGCATCTCTAATTCCTTTTATTGTTTTTTAGTATTTTTTTTTAATTTTCCTCAGGCTTGGAAGTAGCTTTCTATTTGGAAGAGAATCTGGTGGCTCAGGGGATTGTATCAGAAATAGAACTAAGTTCTTAAAATTTTTGTGGGGAGCTCTTTTTTTATCCTACTTCAGAGGCACCTCCTGACTTTCTCCCACCTCCGTCCGTCCTCTCAATTCATCCAACAATCTCACACTTGTACAAGTTATAGTCTGCTGACATGACAAGTCACTGGTGACCATCAGGACCACACTTCTCCTGTCTGAGCCTCAGTTTTTCATATGACAATGTGATTCATGATATCCTTTTAACCCAACCCAAGACACAGAAGATCATTGGAGCTAGACAACAAACAAAAGGACTTTAGAAACTTTGAAAGTGGTATTAAAAAATCATGTGTTGTTGCCTTAACATTATTGTTTTAAAGGATTTATGTAGTTAAGTGTCTCATGGAAGTATTGCATATTTAGAGAAACAGTCAGTGCATATAGCAAGGTGAATTTGTACAAACTGAATCCACATGTGCAAACAGCACCTGGATCAAGGAACAGGGCCTTCTACCAATAGAAAGGAAAGAAGGAAGAAAGGGACATTGAGAGCGATGGAGGGAAGAAGGAAGGAAGGGGCAGTCACTGCACTGAAGCTCCCCTGTCCTCTTAGCCTAGGGCGTAGTCACCTTCTCTCTGCGGGAGTGGCTCTGCTCAGGGCTGCATCCACACTAGGTCAATTTTGCCTTTTAAAAATGCAGCATGGACACTTTGTGTCTGGCTCTTTCGCCTTTTCATTCCTCAGTGCTGTTCCTCCATGTTGTCTCAAGGAGCTGTGGCCCACTCCTCCTCCAGTGTACCCCGTAGGGTGTGTAGACCCTATTCCACTGATGGCCATTTCCCTAGTCTCCAGCTTGGAGACTCTCACAGTACTGCTTCAGTTGAACTCATGTCTCTTGACAGCCTTAGGTACACATTGTGCTGGGTACTACTATAGGAGGAATTGCTGAGATGTAGAGTATCTACATACTCAACTTCCTTGATGCCTCAGTAGATACTTGCAGTTTTCCAAAATTGCTGAACCAAGTAGCATAATCGAGTTTTGTTTGCTCCACATCTTTGCCAATATTTGGCATTTTCCATCATTTTTATTTTATCTTTTAATTTTATTTTAGTCATCCTGATGCAACGATATCTCATTGCACTTCTATTATGCATTGTCCTGATGATGAATGAAGTTGGGTTTCATGTGCTTATTGGCCTGTTGAATATCCATTTTTATGATGATGTGACTGCTCCTACCATTTGCTTATGTTCCCTTTATGCTAATGACTTCCTTACTGATTTGTAGTGCTTTATGTAATGTCTTATTCTGTTTAAATGGCTAAAACCAAAGGCTTTAGGCTGGGTGTCTTATAAGCAACAGATTTTTTCTTTTCTTGCTGTTCTGGAAGCTCAGAAGTCCGAGAATGAGGCATTGACAAATTTGGTGCTTGGCAAAGGATTTTGGATTCTCTATGTAGCCAAATCCTATGATCTAATGATCCCCCAAAGGCAACACATCCTAACACCATCACCCTGGGGATTAGGATTTCAACCTCTGAATTTGGGGACTATAATCTGACCACAGCATATATTATGGATCCAATCTTTCATTGGCTAGAGATATTGCAAATATTCTCTCTCATTGAAAATTAGCTTCTTCCTCTATTTAAGTGACTTAAAGAACTCTTTCCCTACTCTGACATCATGCATAGATTTCCCCTGTGTTTTCTTCTGAGTTCTTTGGTGGTTGTTATTGTTTCACATACATCTGCAATCCATCTGTTTTGATTCTGGTGTACAGAAGAGGTTAAGTATAAAAATTCTTTTTGTTTAACATTGATATTCAACTGATCTAGTGGCATTTGTTGAGTTCTCCCTCCCTTGTATTTTTACACCTATAATTGCTGATTTCAAGGGGACCATTTGCCCTTTGAGCTCCAGAGGAGCACAGTAGATTGTTTTCATGAGAGACAGTATGCACCTACTGTATGTCAGAAGCTCTATATGTCATATCTTACCCGAGCCTGGAATATCCTTGAATGGGGTGAGTTATCATTCAGTTCTATAGTTGAGACAACAGAAGCTTGGAAAAGACAAGCAATTAGTTCAAGGTTAAATAATAAGTAACAGAGCTCAGATTCAAGACATTTTTGTTTTTCCCCCTGACTCCAAAGCCTATATCTAGCACTTTCTTGTGCAAGCATCACGGAGACAGCATTCATTAGAACTATGGAGAGTGAACAGCCAGGGAGACTAGGATGTTATGCTATAATCAACTTGGCTGTTCTAGTTACCAACAGGAATATTTTTACCTGAGTCATTGATAAAACATGGCTGCTCCTTGCCTTTGGTAATGATGATGGCTAATGGTCAGTCAGAGCTTCCTTGCACTGGAAACCTCCCAGGAGTTTTGCAGATTCAATTCTGCTTCTTAAGACAAGGTGCAAAGTAGGTTATTACCTTCCTCATTTGATGGATGAGAGAAATCAGTCAAAGAGGACAGGGGAGTTATTCAAGGTCAGATAGCAAGGTCAAATAGCCAAGGTTAAACAGTGCTAGAGCAGGGCCCTGCACTTACAGTACTCCCACATCCTAGAAGCCCCTCCTTTCTTTGGGATCCTTTTGTTCAGAATCTTTCCTGGTCCAGCCAGTAGCCCTGGAAGGATGAACAAGCTCTCCACCTGCGAGCACCCGGCTGCTTCCAGTACTGCCCTCATCCCGGCTGCTTCTGCTCCTTCCCTCACTTGTCCTCAGGGCGACCATGCCCCAAAGCAAAGCACTGCATTTGAATATGCAGCTGATGTCGCCTGTCACCTCCTTCCAGACACAGAACTGTGTAATTGCAAAAATCGTTTCATAATCCTCCCCAATTAAGCTCCTGACAACCTAATTTTAAAGACCCCACTGGATTTTCACGTGGCTGCTCTCCTCCTTCCTCCTTCTTTCTTCACCCCTGCCCTCCACAAGGAAGACGTCTTGCCTTCTCTCTATAGCTCCAAACTAGAAAATATCCTCAGCAGGGCAAGAGCCCAGGATACCTCACTTTGGTCTTTTCTTCCTAGTGGTTCTGAGCCACTTGATGTGGCTCCAATAGCACGTGAAGAACTGGGGGAAGTAGGGGACATGGGTTATTAAGGCAATGATAGAAATTCAGATAGGCGAATGACTAAAAGCTAGCTGTTTATCAGGGAAAGTGATGAACAGACTGGGTCTGATGGCCAGTTATAATTCATACTAGCACATCCATAAACCACCTTCCAGCTAAGCCCCAAGCACCACGGCACCACTGACATAATCATCTTGTAGGAGCACCATTCCTTACACACACACACACACACACACACACCCCACCCTCAGCTCAACAAAAGAACAAAGCAGCCTCAGAAACCTAAACCTAAACACAACGATTCGTCTCCCCAGTTTCGTCTCTGGTCTCCATAGTGGATCCACACAGAATCACTCAGACCCCATTACAATGTCAGAGAAACGCCAAAGAGGGAGTGCAGGGCTTAAATAAAAGAATAATTCAGAACTCCAATTTCATTTTTTTTTTTTTCATTTCCTCTCCACTTTTAAAAAAACACACTCCTGTGAGGCAAATAAGACTTATGGATTAGAGTTTTCTATTTTAGCCTAGAACCGGCTCCCCCTTCCTTGGCACACCATTTGTATGATCTTCCCTAAAATGCCAGAGGCCAGGCACTGTCTTCCCATCTTAGGCAAAACCTCCAATTAAAATCAGCAGGGAGGTTGCTTGAATTAGGAATCCCAGCCAGGGCTCCCCAGCCCGATGGTTCTGAAAGGGAGATGTGAGCCTTTGAAAGCACTGATGGGAAGCCCTGGGAGGCAGAGCCTCTGTCCTCCAAATGAGGAGCTACCTCATGGGGAGACCTGTCGTGTTGCCAGAAAACCCTGGCTGAGGTAAAGACAGAGCCAGCAGGGGAGTAGCAGAGGTGTCTCCGTGGCCCCAAGCCTAGTTGATCTTCCAGTCTAGGGTTTTGAGAATCAGGAACAAATTGCAGGGTAACTGAAAGAGAATTGGTTGGATTTGGATCCAGAAATGCTCAACTCTGGTCTGCCGTGTCTATGCTGTGTGACCATGGGTGAATCACAATCCCTCTCTGACCTTCAATCCCTTCATCAGTGGAATGGAAGTCTCATGGGGTGATGTAAAGAGGTGACAGCCATGAGGTAGAAAGCCCTTGAGAAACACTGTTCTCCCATCTCACAGTCAGAACATGAAGGAGATGGGCCGAGCGCTTGCAAGCCTTCTTGAAAGTTCTCTGCTTCTGTGATCCAAGCTGCTCCATTTGGAGCCACCACGGGTGCTTATCAATCAAGCGTCGGGGGTTTCCAGTTTAGAAATGAAAAACGCAGCTTCCTGCCCTACCCCCTTCCCCCAGCCCACTCTTCTCTCTGCTGGCCCCTCACCAGAATGAACTGAAATCCCATCCAACCGAGAGATGCTGATTGGGATGTACTGGAGTTCAGCTCTGGATGCAAATGGAAAATACTGGGGATCCCTAGGGACCAAGAAAAGCATTTTAAACCTGGTCCTTGTTGCCTCGCACTGACTGTCAGTTTTGTAAGACCCTCCCCTCCGGAGCTGGCCTATTAAGCCGCTTCTCTGTTGCCAGGGTTGAGGCAGACTGTCACCAGCTAACCTGGGAAATGATATTTATAGATCACAGTCCCTCCTACCCCGGGTCCCCAGCCTCTCCCTGTGCACTTGTCCATGAGCCCCAATTATCTGTGAATGGAGGAGAGGGACCCTGGCAGGTCCAGAGGAAGCAAGGAATGTGATAATAGGCCCTTCACAAGCTCAAACTTTCTGTGTTTTTCCATTATCTCAATTCATCTCTCTTTGAGTGGCTTGCTTCCCCCTTGTCTGACTTATTGTAATAATTTCACCTTGTGGTTCACAGCAGAAAGTGCACCCATGCCAGAGGTAGGGTCTGGGGCTTGAATGTGGAGTGACTGCGTGATCATAGACAGGTTATCTCATGTCCCGAGAACTCCTTTATCTTTATCTGCAACACTGAGACAGGTACACATGTTGCTCAGGGGACGTGGGCACAAAGAGCCTCTAGCCCTCTGCCTGTTGTACAGTGAGTGCTCAATAGCTGTAAGCCACAGACTCCCCCAGCTGGATCAGGGTGCCACCTGCAGTTGAGCCTTGCAGAGTTGTGACTTAATGGTTATCATTCAGAGCACTGCCTGGAGATGGAGAAGGTATAGGGGATTGTTCACATTGATGCCAGTTTCACATTACTGGAGTTTTCTTGTGTTAAAAACAAATACACCAAAAAAAAATGATATGAGCTTTTTATTTTCTGGGTATAATCTCAAGATGAAATATTGAAAAGCAAAGAAGTGCTCACTGACCTTGGGAGTCAGGGCTTCCTGGTAACCTCGGTCCCTCTCTGATCCGGGACAGGGATGAACCACTAGCCCACTCCCAGGCGGTCCATCCAATGTCCACACTCACTGAGTCTGTGAGTTCTGACCAGCAAATCTCAGCAGAGTGTTTCTGTTTCTGGAACTGCCTACTCTTATTGAATCCCTTCACCTTCTGCCCTTCCAGTGGCTCTGGGTAGCCCCTTCTGCTCATCGGCTCCACCTGCTCCCTGTCACTCTGTCCCCAAGTCCTTTCCCCTTCTCTTACCACCCATCCCCAGGCCCCACCTTTTTCCTTCGTCTTTCCTGCAGCCTTGCGCTCCGGGCTCCCCCAGAACACCACCTCCTTTCCAAGCCCTCGAGCTGTATCATTAATGCCTTCTTTGATGCAGCCCACGACCTCATGATTATTCTGAGGTCAGGAGATGCAGGTGCTGCGCAGCTCGCTGAGGCCTCTCAGAGGGCCTCTGTCCGCCACCCCTCCTGCTGGACAGGGCTGGAATCCTAATGGGCCACTGGCCCCACTGCTCCCTGCAGCATCACCAGGAACTTTCATCTTCGTATGTCCCCCCTCCCGAGGATTCTGAGAGCGTAGCCACAATGAAGCATTGATTCAAGGAGTGGGGGCTGCAGCCCCGACAAAGGGTCCCAATGATGAGACACGGGAAAGGGGGCGCTCTACGGGGTTATAGAATGCCTTGCAGATGGGGACAGAGGAGCTCTAAATGGGGTACTGTCCTGTCACTTGGAGAGGGAGTGACAGGAGCAAGTGTGGGCCATTTGAAAGAGGCATTTTGAAATGATGCTCTTGTCAGATGGAATCACGCAATCAGAGCTGCGTGGAGGGCCCCTGCAGCTCACAAAAATATCAGATGACTCATACCCCAATATTCAGTCAATGTTCTGGTTTGGGAGGTGAGAGCCACGCAGCTCATTATTATTCCAGCTCCGTGTTCCTGAAGGCTGGGCCTGCTGCTGTTCTCCAGGCTGTAATGGGATTGGTCTCACGAAGCAGAGACCAGGGAGGCCTGGAGCGGTGTGGGCGGATGGTATGAAAAACTGATCCTGCAGTCCTGGGGGGGTGGGGGGAGACAGGGAAGTTTGTTTTTCTTTTTCTTTTTTTAATTTTTAAGTGAAAAATATTAATAAGCTTTGTTCATTCATTCAGCAAAATTCATTTGTTCAGCAAAGGTTTATAGAGCTGGGCTCTGGGCTGGGTGCTGGGGAAGGAGAGGCCCCTCCTCTGAAGCCTAAGAGCCTGAAGGGAAACTGAGGAGAAAGGGTGGGGTCCCAAGGCCACTGTCTGGGGTGCTGTAGGGTGGTCTTGTTGCCAAGGGCAGGAAGGGTTCTATGAATTTAAAAGGCAGAGTGTTTCCAAAAGCTAATTATTCCTCCATTTTCTCTCAGCTGATAAGCCACTTATTTGAAGCAAAGCATGCCAGGAAGCCATTTCAACAGTATCCATTTTCAAATGGATATTACAAAATGGCTTCCCTCAAACCCGGGAGAGATAGCGGCATCCTTGAGAGTGTCTCAGTGCCTTCAAAGGAAACGCTTATTCTCTGGGATAAGAATACTTTTTATTACTACCTTTTCCATAATTGCTCAATGCCAGGCTTTTCTAAGCTCTTTAAATATATTATCTCACTGTATCCTCTCACCAGCCACATGAGATGGGCTTTATTATCCCCACTGTAGATATGGATACTGAGGCCTAAAGAGATGAAGTGACTTGCCCCCAGCGCCATAGCTGAGCTTAAACTCAGTTCTGCTTGGGTCCATAGCCATGCTTTTTGGGCACCGGGCTCCACTGGCTCCTGGTACTCATGCTTTGGTCATTGTGGATCATCAGTGCAGGGATAGCACATGTGGTCTGCTAACACTTCCCCCCAAGGGCCCAATGAGGTAAATCGGCTCCTGTGTCCAGCTTCCTAAAATGAAGATCCTGAACCACAGACACCACCACTGTCACCATCCACATCACCACCATGCGTGGGACCTTAAGAAAAGTCTTCTTGACCCTTGATTGACTGGTCCTGCCAAAAGCAACAACAAGGAGCCAAGAGCTGCCTGTACTCATCACATGAGTTGGAATCCATCACTTTCCATCTGAGTTTCTGTTGCCATGTCTATAAAACAAACCTGACAGTCCCTTTGCAGGAATAATAAGAGCTAAATTTTATCGGGCTCTTAATACCTACCAAGTTTGAAGCTAAGCCTTCGTATAAAAATTTATGTAATCCTTACCACAGCCCCATGCTGTGACTGGAGGGCGAGGGGCACTGCCCAGCATTCCTCAGCTGATTGTGGAAGAGTCAGGGTTTTAGGAAATCTCTCAATGGCCTCCAGCCTTAGGCTGTTTTGGGGGTGTTGTTGTGAGACTCAAATAAGAAGATCGAAGTGACTGCATCCCGTGCAGGGTAAAAAGTGCTAGACACATGTAAGGAATTATTGTGGCATGGAAGGCAGCCAAGAGGTGACTTGCACAAAAATGAGGAAAGATGAGAGGCCTCCAGGCTGACTGTCTTGTGTATTTGTACCCGTTCTCCTGTTGCTTCTTATCTGAGCATATATCCATCTTCATTGGAATCGGGGTATAGATTCTGGTATCATTTATAGTGCTGAGGGGCAGACGGGCCTAGAGATGCATGTGACATTGGAATGCCACTGAACTGAGAATTTGGAGCTCTGGGGAAATGGCTGAATTTACAGCTTTCTTGCATGTTTTGAGAAAATCACTGTGAGAATCATGCAAGGTCATCAGGATGGGGGCACCACATGATTTCAAGAATATGACAAAGTATAATTTGGTTTTTGTTGAAGTTGTTGAATGTTATATAACCCTATTGGATCACTGTGTGGAAGGGGTTGAATCATCTGATATGGATTAAAAGAAATAACCCCAAAGGTCCTTTCCATGACTCTTATTTATTTATTATTATTATTATTATTATTATTATTATTATTATTTTTACAATTTCTTGTCATCCATTTAGAGTACTTGTGTTTAGATACTTTTATTTCCTAGATAATACTTCTTTGGGGCTATTGGATTGGAATCATAGAGCTGAAGGGAATTCCCCCAAATTTACTCCACCTCCTGTTTACAGATGAAGACATTGCATATTATGAGAACAGTAAGGTGTGATGTCATAGAGCTGGTTTGTGGCATTGGAGCCACAATTTAGTCATTGCAACTTACATTCAATGTTTTTCCAGTTATAACTTCTCCCCCCAGTCTAGTCACTCTTTGGGTGGCTCCAATTTCTATTATCATTTGTACAGAGCAACTCAGACCCCCGCCAAGTGGTTAATGTACTCCATTTTTCCTCTATTCCCCAGGACAATTCAGCAGTGGCTTGCAAGGGTCCAGTCTCTTCTCTACTGCAACGAGAACGGGTTTTGGGGAACCTTCCTGGAGAGCCAGAGGAGTTGTGTGTGCCACGGTAGCACCACACTTTGCCAGCGCCCCATCCCCTGCATCATAGGAGGGAACAACAGCTGCGCCATGTGCAGCCTGGCCAACATCTCCCTCTGTGGCTCCTGCAACAAAGGCTACAAGCTGTACCGAGGCCGCTGCGAACCACAGAACGTGGACTCTGAGCGGAGCGAGCAGTTCATCAGCTTCGAGACCGACCTGGACTTCCAGGACCTGGAGCTGAAGTACCTGCTGCAGAAGATGGACTCGCGCCTCTATGTCCATACCACCTTCATCAGCAACGAGATCCGCCTGGACACCTTCTTCGACCCTCGGTGGCGCAAGCGCATGTCCCTCACTCTCAAGAGCAACAAGAACCGAATGGACTTCATACACATGGTGATCGGCATGTCCATGCGCATCTGCCAGATGCGCAACAGCAGCCTGGACCCCATGTTCTTTGTCTATGTCAATCCCTTCAGCGGGAGCCACTCCGAGGGCTGGAACATGCCCTTTGGGGAATTCGGCTACCCTCGTTGGGAGAAGATCCGTCTCCAAAACAGCCAATGCTACAACTGGACTCTCTTGCTGGGCAATCGGTGGAAAACGTTTTTTGAGACGGTCCACATCTACCTACGTAGTCGGACTCGGCTACCTACCCTGCTGCGGAATGAGACTGGCCAGGGCCCCGTGGACCTGTCTGATCCCTCCAAGAGGCAGTTCTACATCAAGATCTCGGATGTGCAGGTGTTTGGGTACAGCCTGAGGTTCAACGCCGACCTCCTGCGCAGCGCAGTGCAGCAGGTTAATCAGTCCTACACACAGGGCGGCCAGTTCTACTCCTCTTCGTCGGTGATGCTCCTCTTGTTGGATATTCGGGACCGAATTAATCGCCTGGCCCCTCCGGTGGCCCCGGGGAAACCCCAGCTGGACCTGTTCTCGTGTATGCTGAAACACCGCCTGAAACTGACCAACAGCGAGATCATCAGGGTGAACCACGCACTGGACCTCTACAACACCGAGATCCTCAAACAGTCGGACCAGATGACAGCCAAACTCTGCTAACGCGGGACCCCGGGCCATGGACTGTCCCTTTTGTTGTACAAACACAACAGAACAAAGCAAAGCTAAACAAAACACAAAAATTTGTAAAATGTAATTAATGTTCAAAGAAAAGGAGGAAAAATCTTCATTTGTTGGAAACTAAAACGTTCTAGCAACTGTATAAAAACCGTCGGGCATGTTTGTTACTTCTATACTCTGTCATGAAGAAGGGTCTCAGCCTTCGGTGGAGCTTTGAGGGAGTGGCTCGGTAGGCCTCAGGTGCTGTCTGGAGCGGGGAGAGGGAGAGCTTATGCAATGAATTGTAAAGATCTCTGCTGTGCAGGTGCTAAGATTAAACACTAAAGAGAGAGAGATATATGTAATGTACAACTGACACTGCCATTTTTCCTTGTGGGAGGAAATGGACATAGATAAAGAAGATATTTCTTCGGTTAAGATTTCTTCCCTCTTTATGCTTATTTCCTTGTGGTTTTTTTTTCTTTGACTCATTCTCAAACAGGGGTGGGGGGATGCAATGACACTACTTTCTTACTCATATGGCTTCTTTTCTTCTCAATAAATGGAAACTGATGCAAGTTGGCCAGCAGGTGAGCTTGGGAGGAGACACATTCACATAAACACAGGGCGAAAAGTAACCTCAGATATTAGTGCAGGAAACTCTTTAGTTTGGAAAATAGGTACCAGGGGGCATGGCATACCCATTTTAACACCCACAATAACTGCCTGAATTGAGTTTGAATCCTGCTTTCTGATGCCCTTAAATGTGCAACTTCTTACAAAACACACTGGCCACTTTTGTGTTTTCCCCTTCAACAAAGCTTCCAAGGGATGAAATGTTCTGTTTGATAGTCATTCTGTGCATGTGAAGAAGTTCCTCCTGCTACTTTCACCAAAAAGAAATAGGGTAGTGTCAGATTTCCTACAAATGCATTCCATATTAAAGTCTTAGTTTGAATAAAATCAAGGGCCATAATTTTTTTAAAAAAAATAATGTAAGTTTTAACATTGCTTTGTTTACCATTGTTCGGCCACACAAGCTTCCTCAAGTATCTAAAATAATTTCATTTCATTAACACTTAATACACATGGGTATGTACCCACACCCACCTGGCCATCTACACAACAGCATAAACACTGCCACTTCTCTGGCATCTGTGAAAAGTGAGAAGCCATGTGAAGGATTTGAGGTTGAACAGAAATGACTAAAGGAAGAAAGCTCATCTCAAAGCACTTTTGTAGAGGATTTGGGTAGACACTGCTTCTTAGACTCTAGGGTTCGCCATTCATCCTTTTGCTAGAGGTTGCTCATAAGAGGTGCATCCCAACCATCTGGATCCTTATTTCTGCATTGGCAGCAAACTCCAGAATCACAAAAATTTAGAGTTGGAAGAGAAAATAGGATTACTTTGGTTTAAGCTTCTGCCCAGTACAAATTTCTTCTTCATTGCTGTTGGGAAGTCACCACTGTTCCCTGATTGGACCATTGAGGGGACAGGAAGCTAATTAGTCCTCTTTTCCATTTTCCTTAAATTCTTCTTTTGCAGAAGGGAAGCAGTAACTCTCATTCCAGCTTACATTATAAAACAAAGCTAGCAATTAGAATTTCTTTCCATACATTGACTATCTTGCATACCTCCAGTTATGGAGGGTATATTTCTCTCCCACATTAATGCTATACTAGATAAAATTCAGAGACTTGTCTTTGAAGTCTCTTGAGTTTGTGATAGTATAATGGAAAGAGAACACCATCCCTCATGTACTTTATATTAAAGTGAAAATGGAGGACTTCAGTGCATAAGAGGTAAAGTATTATCCAGTTCAAGTAGGGGTAGTTTTTTTTTCCCTAGAATGCTAAATCCCAACTTTAATGTTCTCATTTTTAGTATGAATTAGCATACATTTTATGCCATCTTTAACAATTAGTGTGCACTTCACACCTACATAAATTTTGGGCTTTGGCTTTTAAGAGGGTTCAGTGTTCATTTAGTGTGGAAATCCTTTGCCAGAGATCACATCACAGTTTATCTATCAAGCACAAGATTTTGCGAATGGCTAGTAAATCATCAAATCTTTCTTAAGCACCTAATAGTGGCAGGATAATACCAAAGGTATAAATATTTGTAAGTAAATGGTACATGCCTTGTGCTACTTAAAAATAATGAAACACACACGCACCCATACGCACACACACACACACACACAAACCTATTACAAAGAACAATACTGAGACAATACTCCAAGACTAGCTATCATGGAGCCAGGCAGAGAGAGAGGCATGAGTTTGGAAAATAGCTTTACAGAAGGGATATGTTTCTGAGAGTTGAGAAATGATCAGGAGTTGGACCAAAAGACAGGAACGGAATGACCAAAGAAACCATGAATACAAAATCGCAAATGTATTAATAGGCCACTTAAGGGCATGGGTCCTAATAATACTTTTTTAAAGTATCATTTTAAGTAGTAAACCTACCAAGTGGAATGAGGATTGTGATTTGATAAAAGAATATAAGACCATCATCCATAACCATTATGACCTGAAGAATGAATTTCAGACAGTTCTGCAATTGCCCCCCCCCCTTTTCTCCTTCATCTCCATGCACATCCCTGGATTCCTAATGTAACAACTCTTGTATTTGCTCAATACTTTACAGATAGACACACAATCTCTAACTGCACTTACTTCCTAAGCCTCATCACAATTTAATTAGGACTTTCAATCTGAGTTCTTCACCAGATTTCACCAACTGAATGTTTGGGAAAAGCCTTTGCTATTCACCTTGAAAGCATTAACTCAATCCTTTCATGTGAGAGAATACAGCCATGTCTAGTGATTGGAAAGGTCATAAACATAGAGAGAATTTCAAGGAGAAACATTCAGACATCAGAAATTTATTCTTGGGTAAGAGAAAAAATACTTTGCTATGAAGGGCCACAAAGTTCTGTGGATTTCCAAATGCTTCTTTTTGGCCCTGTGAACTAACAGGGTTCCTCTCTACCTGGGAGGAAGAGAAACCTGGAGGCTTCAAGTGAGATTTTAATTCAATTAGTGTCTTACCAATTGGATGCAGCACCAAGGACCTGCAGTCTCTGATTAATATGCTGATGCTAAGACACAAGAGTGAACAGAATGCCCATTTGGATAAGGCCTGGCAGCAAAGCATGCCATTGCCATGGAAACCACAGAAAGCCATTAATTAGCTATCAAGTAAAATCATTGGAAAATTCTGGACCCTGATATATCTGCCCCTATTAAAGAGAAGGGCAAGAAGAGGGTCACACTAACAGTAAGGCTCCTTTTGGCGGTTAAAATCATAGTCACAAGAGACTACATCTTGCTAAGTGGAGAAAAGATTGGCATATAAAACAAATGGACACAATAAAAATGAAGATTTGGGATTATTCAAGTCCAAGAATATAATTTGGAATGTGCGATGCTTGTTGGGGTGTCTATATTGATAAAATTATCTCCATGGAAAACATTTTTATCCTATTATCTGTTCTTTGGAATGTAAGTGATAATAATAAGAATCCACTAGATGGTGATAAATGATCAGGGGAAGAGATCATACCACCAAAGGGCGAGGAGTGATTAACCCCTAATATAATAGATGCAGATCACATAACTTTCAAGTTAATAGAGGAAAAATTAAAAATTGAGAAGAAAGCAGAAAAGAAAAAATTAAAATAACTGAACATATATAAACAGATACAATAACAAAGCTTGCTACATAGAAAAATCACAATAAATGTAACTGGATAAAACTGATCAGTAAAAAAAGCAGGTTGTCAGATAGGAAATTGCAAATTATAAAACAGGTTGAAAATAAAACATGCCAGACATAATAAATAGAAAGAAAACCAATTTAACATGGTTAATGACAGTTAACATAGATTTTAAGGCTACATACATGATTAAGGTTAAAAATGGTCCATTTATCAGGAGGAATGAACAGAAAATCAAATACATAGAATTGAAGATTCTTAGGGCTAAAGGGGTCTATAAAGATGTTTAAAACTTCAGCTTTCAGAGATTAAGGACTTATATTCAAAGTTATTCTACAAGCTTTGTACACTGACTATAAAGTTTAGCTCCCTTTCACCATTTCAGAATGAAAGGTTGTATAGCTCCATCGCCATAGCAACACAAGAATCAGCCCCTGACTTTTCACCTAATGTGTTATCCAACTTACATGCACAAAACATAATTCTATCTCTGTCTCTCTGTTTCTCCCTCTCTGTCTTTTCCTCTCTCCATTTCTTTTTCTTGAAATCAAAATCATATACACGGGCATTTTTCCATTGAGGATCAGTCAAATCCTTGGATGGATAATGACCTCAGGTTAAGTGAAGGTCACAATCCTCCTGGAACCTGCATACTATCAGTAGCTCTGGTCTTGCCAATCCAAAATTCCTAGAAGGCAGAGATTGCCTGAGTGAAGTTTTCAATCTCTATTCTTTCTCTTTCCAAACTATGCTAAGAGCCTATAGTTACAAGCATAAGGTCATTCTTTGCTTTTCAGCATCTCATCTGTCAACATTGAGTCAAGGCATATGGTGCATTCTCTGACCATCTTGGCTTGAAATTCTCCTTTCCTTCCAACCAACTCAGAAATCAAGAATGATGCAAGGGATGGAATGGAATAGATCTGAATCATGGACCAGGAAGTGCCTCATGTTTATTACATGAATTTATATAATTTTGGGGAGGAATTACAGGTTTCTTTAATTTTACTTAATTTGCAGGGAGTTACATATCTCTTCAAGAAATGTAAAAACTTTGGGATTTTTCCTAGTAAAAATATGCCCTTGCATACATTTTGAGCACTATTTCACAGACCCCTTAATATTATATCTTGAACATTCTGAAATGCTACACACCTTGGGTCGGCATCTCCAATCCAGTCTCAACCATACATATAACCATCATTTAACCATCTCAAGTAGAATTGTCCTAGGATCACAAATCAAGTTCATGTAGCCATTCGTACAGCACCATCCTGTCCTCAAGCAGTCTTAATATAAAGATATATCTCTTGATAGGAATATTAGTGGTGCTCACTTTAATAAATCTCACTCAACATATGCTAGATCTAAATTTGTTGAGAAGGTATTTTTTTTTATAAGTATCAACTAACAGATGCTTCAAAATTAAAACATAACAAGCTAGTTTAGAGGATGAAGAGCAATGCACGGGTAAGTGTTGCTTCTTGAATAGACAAGAGAGTCTAGGTCATCAACCCTGGTACAAGGGTGGACATGCAGTTTGAAACAGAGTTTGCTAAATCTGTAAAAGAAAAACCTCCATTTAGCAGCTTGGATTAAGCAAGTAGATTTCATGAATCAAAAGTTGAGTTAAAACAGAAAATTCCTTGTTGGTAGGCCTCTACTGAAGCTGCCTTGATTCCATCCCAGGACCAGTCCTTCCCACAGACAATACAAAATGATACCGTTATGACTTCACAGTCTTGATAAAACTTCTAAATGGAATCATTTACCCCAAGAAGAGAACAGCTCTCATATAAATTTTGAATAGAAGCCTAATGGCTGATGATAAGGAGAAAGAAGGGGTACCCACGCTGCAATTCTAAATTTGAGTGTTGACATCATAGAAGATGACTACCCATGCCCCACGTGCACCACATCAACTAATGATTCCTGCCAGCTTTATCCAGGGATGGGAGACTGACATTGCCACAGGTCTGAATAAGGAAGGAAATCGTAATGCTCTCATAAATTGGGGAATGATTATAAACAATGCTGAGAGTTTGTTCATTATATGATGTTATTTTTTAATACATGATTAGAAATTAATGTGATGTCACCTGTTACTCCTCTAGTGCCCAAAAGGGATTTGAGCTAAAAGGCTTGGCCCAAGCATTGGAGTTTCCTCGATTATCAGGCCCCTACAGAACAGAATTAGAACTCGAATTTTCTAATTCCCAGGTTAGTGATTTAACCATTATACTTAACAATATTCCTGAATGAGAAACAAAAGGCTAAGAGCTCTGGTTTAGAGATCGGAAACAGGCCTTAGAGCTTGGCTATTGACTAGCTATGCAACTTGACTGAGATGTCTAGCCTGTCTCGGATTCAGTTTCTTCTTCTGTAAAAGGAAAGGAAGTTTTTCCATAGGTCCTCCCTAATATGGTTGTAAATAGAAGAGAGTATTTTTAAAGAGCCTAGCACAGTGCACAAGAAGCCTATTTATTTGTTAAATAGGTAACACAGTAAAAAAAAATGAAATAATGATAGCTGAAATCAATTGAGCTCATTTTTAGACCAAGTAGTATAGTGAGGATTTGATGTGCGCTCTCTGTGTCGTAGTCCGTTTAGGCTGCTATGACAAAATACTGAGGCTGAGTAATTTGCAAACAACAGAAATGTACTTCTCACAGTTCTTGATGCTGGGGAGTTCAAGATCAGGGAATCAGCAGATTTGGTGTCTGGTGAGGACCTGTTCCTCATGGAAGATGTCTTCTTGCTGTGTCCTTACATGGTGGAAGGGATGAGGGAGCTCCCTGTAGTCTCTTTTATAAGAGCACTAACCCTATTCTTGATGGTGGAGCCCTCGTGATATAATCACTACCCAAAGTCCCCACCTCTGAATACTATCACAATGGGTATCAATTGAAAACCTGAATGTGAGTGGGCCCCAGCATATAGACCATAGTATCATATTTAACTTCACAGTGACCCAAGGAGGTGAGTCTAATTTCCACTTCAGTGCACACATGGAGAAAATGAGACTGATATAGTTAATGTAACTTGTCTGTGGCTACCCAAGTAGTAATGGACTATGAATTAGCCTCCTCACTGCACCACAGGCTATTTCCTCAGTAAGTAAAAGATAAGCACTCTAACAAATCTGTCTATAAGAATAGCCAAACTGTAAATATCACAGGGTGCCACTCCTTTAATATAGAGCTGTTAAATTCCTCCACCAAGCAGACTCAGGGTAAGGGGATAGTGTTATACATAATGACACCTGAATCCCAGAGCTTCATCAGGGACCCAGGAGAAAACAGGCTGCCTGCGGCCAATTTTCTATCTGGAAGAGTGGTGACTGGCTCAGAGCCCAGATGCATTTCTTGCTCAGCCATGAGCTCATGAGCCTGCTGGCTCTAGTAGGGCCACTGCCTCTTTGGCAAAGGACTATTGACTTGCATGCCTGGTTCCTCTCTGAAAAAGTTACTGTGGGAGTGAAATGGGCAGGTGGTGTTTGGTGGCATGGGTAATTGAGGTCAGAATAAAGGTTATCATCTCTTCTCCAAAGCTATAGTACAAAGAGGAGACCTCTGGTCAGCAAGGCCAATACCCACATTACAACATAATGGGTGGAGTTGGACCAGGCTGGTCCAAGGCTACTGAGAACTCATCTCAAGAGCCATCCACTGTTGGCCTCCATGACTAGCAGGGATCTTTAGAACAGAGGGGAGGGATGGAGAATGACTTCTAAAGACAGTACACGGCGCTGGGTGAAGACACTATCCTTGTTGAGCTTCCTGCTCTCACCATACTTATTTATATTATTTGTGTCTTCCTGATCTCCTAAGTTGCAGAATTGTCATCCTTGGCCATAACATACAACCCATATTTTTTTCTTCTCTGGTTGATGGAAAGATAAAAATGAAGATACTATATCATGAGGAGGGATTTTAATTGCTTCCAAAAGCATAATAATGGTCTTTGAACAAAAGGGAATTGAAATGCTACCCTTGAACCCAGTAGGTTCTACATCAGCCAAGTCGTAGGAAATGGACTCAGCACATATTGACCAAAGAGGAAAAGAAGGCACACATTATTCCCTGAACCCACTGAAACCTAAATAAGTCTTCAAACCTGAAACCTAAATAAGTTTTGCAATTACTTATTTAGCATAGGTATTAAGTGTTCAAGATGAGGTGGAAAGGTTTGAAGCATTGGGTCTGAGGCCCCAGGGGTTCAATTCTTGGTGTGGTCCTTTACAAACTGTGTGATCCCGCAGTCACTGAACCTCCATGCACCTCTTTTTCTTCTGTTGTGTGAAGAGAATACTCGTACTCCACTGGGTTGCCATGACACATTTCTTTTGTCCACATTCCCATGACTTACATGAGTTAGTGTAGTTAAGGCCTGCCTAGGTCTCCCTGGTACCTAGCAAGCATCCAATAGAAGTTAGCTTTCATTATTCCTTTGATCCAGGCATGGCCCACAACCAAGGTATGAAACATTGTTCCATTATGCCCCTTGGCTTCCCTTGTTGTGTGTGTGTGTGTGTGTGTGTGTGTGTGTGTGTCTTCTGGCATCATCTCCAGCATAGGAACGGAGAAGAGTTAACTTCTAGAAGTTAACAGTTGACAAATGGCAACACTTACCTTTAAAATCCCAAATAAGGCAAGGGCGCAATCCAAAGAGATAATAGAGTTTTTAAACAAAGAGAATGGCATCTAGAAACAGAAGCCAAAAATGACTGAATCTGTAAGAGAAGGAGCTCTGAGTAACTGTACCCAGTGTCCTCTTCCCTGACAAGCTTGGTACAAGCCTCACCCCATTTCCAGGCAAGCAGGGATGTTGCTTAGCAACCCAGCCAGGAACAGCAGAGAGAGCTCCGTGCTGGTGCATTCAGAGCTGCAACTGTAGCAGTGAAAGGGACCAAACCTTCACTTAAAACACCACCTCCAGGGAAAGGGACCCCATCAAATTGGAAGCACCTGGGAGGAGAGTCCTCTGAGGAGTAAGGTTGAGTAGCAGGCAAGCAAAGGGGAAAATACTCAATCTAAATTAGTGAGAAAATACAGTGTTTCCTTTTCTTTATCTTCTTCAAACACTGCAGAAACTTAATGTGCAAAGAGAATTGCCAACCCAAGGACTTGGTGAGTCTGCCTTATTGAATTTTGACAATTGAGGCCAGCAGGACCTACCCAGTTTCCAGCTCATGTAGGCAGGCCATCTCTCCTTCAACTGCAGGCACTTGATTACCTCCTACAGGTTCAATCTCAAGTACGATCTGCAGAAAATATTGTCCTTAGTGGAGATCAAAGGTGTTGGAGTTCAACTCTGTATTCATTCTTTCACTCAAAAAAAAAATATATATATATATATATTTGAAGCTGGCAGTTTAGAAAGGAAGCCAGACAGTAGATTTCAAATTCCTGTTAAGGAGAGGGAAGTATAAGATGGTATCTGATCATATAACATGGAACCTAACCTGGAATGGACAGGGATTGGAAGGTCATGAGAAGCACCAGAGTCTTGGATGATAAGTCAACTTGAGTAAAGAGAGTAAGGAAATCTTATTCCATGCAGAGTAAACAGTTTATGCTCTTGTCCAGTTCAGCTGGAGAGGAGAGACAGGGAGAGAGAGAGGAGAGAAAACTGGGGATATGCACAGGAGTAGTAGTTAAAGATAGAGTATTACATAGTCATGGAGGGAAATGTAATGCAATTCATAGAAGCATTCTAGGTTTTATTCTAAGAGCAATGGGCAGCCATTGAAAAATCTCAAGCATATTGACATATGATCAAAAATATTCGGCATCTTCTCTATATTTGTCTTCCAGCATTTGGGTCCTTGCTGTACTACATGGAACTGCTAGCTGGATATTCTAATAGATTTCCTTGTATTTGGAGAAAGAAGACCTGGCAATGTCTTTGGCCATGTCTCCACCCCTTCCCTATGTGCTACTTGCTATCATTTTCTCCATTTTCCCAACATAGGTAAAAATCTCCTGAATAGTCTTTGTCCCACAGTCTATAGCAGCTGGGTCTGTATCAACTATTTGACCAGGAACTAATAAAAGGGATTGTCTCAAGTTCTAATGAGCCCACTGATGGTGTAAGAAATCCATCTGGCCCACTCATCCCTTTCAAACAATGGCTGAGAGCACAACTCTGAAGTCAACCCCTGAGGCCTTTAAGACTTAGCTGTGTGACCTTTTGCAAGTTACTTCATCTCTCTGAGCCTGAGTTTGTCATCTTTACATCAATATATCACTCACCTCATGGGGTTATTATGAAGACTAAAAGAGACTGTAGAAAGAAAATACCTATAATAGCATCTTGCACATAATGGAACACAATTCAATCTTATTTTCTTTCCACCCTCCCATGAAACTATGTTGTTTTGCACACATTTCTGATTTTGATTCTTACAGTGACTTCCTGAGATTAGAGAATTAAAGGAGATTATGCATAGAAAGCACCAGGTACATAGTAAAAACAAGATAAATAGAGCTATTAATAGCAATTATTATCATTAATGAAGCAGCATACCCCAATGGAGGGATTAACTATGTCTTATTTTCTTGAATATAGGTTCATCATAAATGAACAAGAGGCAGCCATCCATTTTGATGGCTCCTTTCTGTGTTTGCACAAGTTCCACCAGCAGAATTCAACATTTATTCTCTGAGAGCTCTTCCCAATCTTTGAGAAGAAACATCAGCCTTTGAGACCTTCATCTTTGTTTCAGAGACCATCCTATAAAAACCACCATCTGGGAGATTATCACAATGGCTGCATCATATAGCCTCGGGGGTACATTCTCATTATAGAAGAATGGCTGTCTGTGGGACAATTGAGAATGGTCATGGTTGCTATGGGTCTAACTGTGTCTCCTCACCCCAAATTCCTATGTGCAAAGTCCTAGCCCTTAATACTTTAGAACATGACTGTGTTAGGACATGGGTATTTAAACAGGTGATTGAGATTAAATGAAGTTGTTAGGGTGGGCTCTCTTTTTTTAGTAGTTCCACTCTAAGGAGACAACAGTCCATGCTCTCTTCTTGCAATATGCCCCCTAAATACGAGCATCTTCTAATGCAGCAGGATTCCTCATGGTTTACTTTGGAGTTCACTCTTGCTATTTTATAGTCTTTAGTTTGAGGCACATATATAATGATATGTATCTGCAATTATGATATCATACAGAGTATTTTCACNTTTTTTTTTTTTTTTTTTTTTTGAGAGAGAGAGAGAGAGAGAATTTTTTTTTTAATATTATTTTTTAGTTTTCGGTGGACACAACATCTTTGTTTGTATGTGGTTCTGAGGATCGAACCCGGGCCCCACGCATGCCAGGCGAGTGCGCTACTGCTTGAGCCACATCCCCAGCCGTAGGGTGGGCTCTTAAACAGTCTAAGTCGTATCCATATAAGAAGAGGCCACCTGGATTCGAAAAGAGGTCTCAGAGATGTGTGCCCCATAGAGGAATGTACTTGTGGGGACGTAGTAAGAAAACAGTCATCAGCAGGCCAAAGAGAGAGGCTTCAGAAGAAACCAAACATGCCACACTTTGGTTCCTGAAAATATAATTCTGCTTTTGAAGTCTTCCAGTCTGTAGTAGGTCAAGGTAGAGGACAGCAGTGACTGAGAACCAATGTTCTGCCTCATCTTTCTGGAACCCATGTGTTTAGGATAAATGTCATATCCAAGAGAGGGGTCAAGAGAACTTCATTTTGCTAATCAGGTCAGTAAAAACACAGAATCAGATATAATATGACGTAATATATATATTCTAACATCCATATGTTGCTCAATAAGCCAATATCCATTACATATAAGTAGGTGGAGCAACTATAGTGTCATAGTATTAAAATAAGGGAAATGCTTATCTAAGTTTCCGTCCATTGTGTCCCTGGTACCAGAATAACACTTCACACCAGGGATGTGCTCAGTAAGCATTTGTTCAATGGAAAAGAAAAAGAAAATCGAGTAGCCACCAGTCCCATTCCTCAGTCAGAGGTGCACAGATAGAGGCCTAGAGTGATAAAGACACCTAGCCAATGTCACAGCAAGTCAATAACAGAGACAAGTTAGGACTGCAAACATTCGACTGCCATTCCAGGGCTTTGCTCAAGACCTATGAAGATATTTAACAGCCTTTCCCTGAAAGTATCTGCTTCAGCATTCTTCCTGGGCCAGGCCAATGGATGGGCAGAATGATCTGGTATGACAAATCCTCTTTTCCTCTGTCCCTGTGCAAAGGGAATTTGCCATCTTCTGTGATCATCAGGCCGGCAGCATCAATCTGGAAGTTTGTTAATGACACTGACCTGAATCTGTCATGTTGCAAGAAGCTCTTCCCAGCAGCTGGGATGTGCTGTCATATAACAGCTTTATTGAACATAGAACTCTCTAATAAGCTGATTAAAAAATAAAAATTTTGAAGCCTTGATAGTACTTTTCAGGCATCAGATAAGAAGCAAAGTGAATGGAAACATCATATTGAGGGTAAACCATGAGGAATCCTGCTGCATTAGAAGATGCTCGTATTTAGGGGGCATATTCTTCACTGTTGCCAGAACAGAGGTCTGGCTTGATCACGTCCTCATTTTAGAACTTTCTTTGGTTTGTTTTCATGATGCTACAGCATAGGAGGCATAAAATCAGAGGTGAGCAGTGCGCCTTCCTAGGAGGGATTGACTTCTGACTGTACTCCAAGGAAAAAGCCCATTTTATTACGTATGTACCTCATGCTTAGGTGGAGGTACACACATCTCCAAAAGACTCTTAAAGAAAGAAGTGCATTAAAAGCCTGATGCCGAATGCTGCAATGTTCACAGGTATAGATTTTAGGAAATGATTAGGTCATGAAGACTCTGACCTCACCAGTGGTGATTAATAGTTTAAATGGACTATTGAGAGGGGTGGTAGAAACTGTAGCGGGTGGGACCCAGCTGAAAGGAGTGATCTTTGCGGATGTAACTTAGGGACTATATCTTTTCCCCAGACACCTCTCTCTTTCTCTGTGTCCTGGCTGTCATGAGCTGAGTAGCTTTCCCTCACCACACCCTTATACCATGATGTTCTGCCCCACCTTGTGCTTAAAGCAATGGAGCCAGCAAAGTAGGGAAAACTAAGAAAAACTGTGAAACCTCTGAAACCATGAGCCAAAATAAATCTTGCATTATGTAAGTTGGTTTTCTTAGGTATTTATCATAGCCACGAAAATCTAACACAGAAGGGGATAGCCATACGCATGTTAAACAAAGAGGTAACTGAGTCTCGGAACTCAGACTGAGTCTCTTTTTCCTTGGGACTTTGGAAGAACAGGATTCACAAAGGTCTGTCAGGTCTACCACCCAAGTTCATGTTCCTGAAGCAATTCAATGTCTACTCTCATCTAGAAAAGCTTGAGTATCTATCATGTGCTTGGTACTGCCTATAGGTGGCTTGCTACCTCAAAGCAAGAGAAAATGCAGAAACAGTCTTCATGACCAGAAAGTTTTCATAATATGCTTGAGTGTAGTAATCTGCTGGTTGAAATATAGACCTCATTTCTATCAGCATTTTTCCATTTTATTGAGAAACTTCACCTTGTAAATGAGTACACTTCTTTAGAATTGACCATTGGGCAGGAAGGATTAACTCAGGAGACCTGGGTTGCTCAAACTATGCACATTTCCAAGAAAAATCTGTGTGCAGAATTGGCCTTTGACCCACTCCTGGGAGATGATGTCTCAATGTTTGGGATATTCTTTCTGGTAAGAGAGCTTTTATATGCCTATAGCCTTGATCCTTGCTGCACCAGTTTAATCAGATAGTTTCTAAGCAGTCTTACTTGGGTCCAATACCTGTTTTTGCTCTGCAGTCAAAGTACCTGAGACCAGCCACACAGATGCTGTGGCCTATCTAATTAATCCCTAACAATGAAGCCCAAGTGAGCCTGCCTGGGAGAAACCCTTCACCTGTGTTCCCCCACACTATTGCTGGGAGAAATAAGGGTGCCCGTGCAACTCCACCAGGGGAGGATACGTAGCAACTTGCCTCTGGTTTTTCTTTATATCCACCTTGTGTATATATTTACTTTTGCTATTTCTAATTTATACCTTTTACTGTAACAATTTTTAACAGCAAATAAAAGAGTCATTTGCTTCCCTATAGATCTAGGACTATACCTCAAAGCCCATATCTGATAGTTAAGATAAACCTGTAATTTTCCATAGCTTATTTCACATTGTATCAGAATGCAGCAGATACCCTGGCTCTGTCAACCTCTTTTATTATTATTTTTATTTTTTCTTAATTTTTTAAAAAATATATATGCTAGCAGAATGCATTACAATTCTTATTACACATATAGAGCACAATTTTTCATATCTCTGGTTGTATATAAAGTATATTCCCACCAATCCATGTCTTCATACATGTATTTTGGATAATGATGACCATCACATTCCACCATCATTTCTAACCCCATGCCCCTCCCTTCCCCTTCCACCCCTCTGCCCTATTTAGAGTTCGTCTATTTCCCCCATGCTCCCCCTCCCTACCTCACTATGAATCAGCCTCCTTATTTCAGAGAAAACATTCAGCATTTGTTTTTTGGGGATTGGCTAACTTCACTTAGCATTATCTCTTTGAACGCCATCCATTTACCTGCAAATGGCATGATTTTATTCTCTTTTATTGCTGAGTAATATTCCATTGTGTATAAATGCCACATCTTATCTCAGCCCTGTCCTATTTAACAGACTAAAAAATGCTGTTCTGAGACAGGGTTTTGTTTGTTTGTTCATCTCAGTTTCTTTCATTCAACTGTTCATTTAATAAAAATTCTTTAAGCATTAGCTATGTATCAGATGTTGCACTACATACTGAGAAGAAGACAACAATGAAATGCCTCGGTTTTAGGAAGGGAGACGTGCTGACAAAACATGAAATCATGCATCCCAGAACCAAGACAGGTGCATCTGCAACCTATGGACAAAGCAGGCATGAGGCAGTGACCTGATGCTGGGTCAATCATCTCTTATTTGCACTCCAAAACATCCACTCTTCCTTTATCATTCATATCAACTCCTTATTCTTTCCTCACCTTTCAATTTTCTTTTTTTGCCCCATTCTGTAGTGATTTCCAATATCCACTCGGGATTCAGCTAGCATCCTCTCTAGATCCCTCGCCAACCATGGTCATTTGGATCAGATGCTCTATCGAACGCCACTCTTGGTCTCAGCCTGTACTAATCTCAAGGTCATTCAGATTTGGGCTGGACCTGCCTTGCAGTCTTCCTAGAATTTTGGCTGCAAGGCTTTTGCTGCCAGAGCACAAATTGTACCTCCAGAGACCTAGAGGCTGTGGGGTACATTGTAATGCAAGTCCAGGTCCCGGATTTGCTTATCCAAGCTGAGTCACCATCCATTCACCTCCTGGTTTCAGGGCAAGATTTAAAGCTTTCGTGTTGGCTTATTGATTTCTTTAGGTATGCTCCAAACTGGCTCTCTGCTGTTGCATATTTTAATTGTTACTGTTTTGTTCTTCATCCCAAGGTGATTTTATCAGGAAGAACACATGCTTTAAGAAGCTGAATTAAATACACACAAATCTCATTAATTCAGACTCCACTAACTCAGGCTGAACTCAAATATAACTTTCTACTCTCTCGGAGTAAAAATAAAATTCTAGTTAAATTAGTGGTGGAAATAAGATTTTAGGGAAAGGAAAAGTTTTCACCTGCTTCAAAAACAGTGTTCCCAAACACTTTTAGGCGTTCTAGAAGGCTACCAACATATAAATAGTTTCCTTTATGTTTTTTTTCAGTAAGGCTAATGGCTTGCTCTTCAAGGAATAATTTCCTAGGTGGCAAAGTTTCTCTTTAGTTAGCTATTCTGCAGAATTGGGAAAAAATAGGCATATGTCTTATAAATTTTTTACCAAATCTAGCCCCTTCTAAATATAATAGAGGCTTATTTTATCTATGCCTAAATATATATGCATGCACTAAAACCACAATGGAAACATATAATTAAGTGGCATACTTATGGTTGGTAGAATTTAGGGTGATTTTTATATTATACTTCATATTTGTAAGTATTTTCTGTGATGAGTTCTTTATCACCCATGTAAAAATATTTTTCTTAAAATCACTAACATTTTAAATTATTTAACAGATATTTCCCCCTATTTGGTATATATTGAGTAAAGCTGAATTATATTCAGCATGCACAAACAAGAGGACTTGGTGGATAGTGTGAGAAGCTGGCTTACCACTGGTCTGAAATTTATCTTCAGACCATCTTTGTTGAATGAAGTCAAACTTGTCTTGAATTCAGTTAGGAATATAAAGTGAGCCAAGGCTACTTCTTATTTTGTGTCAGAAACCACCTATTTCCTTCATATTTTGATAGGATTCTAATTAAATTGTTATTAAATATGAAGGATGTGTTGATGTTGCCCTTGTCCATAATTCCCAGGTGCTCCGAGGTGTCATGGAATCTAAGGCAGCTTAGATTCACCATAGTGGATCATGTGGTTACTCATGACATATAAGCTATAACTAGCACTAAATACCTCCAAGAAAACTTCTCTGACTCCTGTTAGTTAACATTACAATTATTACATTAAGATCATTGAAGCAATATTGAATATCCTATTCATGCCAGGTAAATTTCCCTACATTTGAAAGGTACAATTTACCTTTTAGAGATCAATAATTACAGATTGATGTTCAGGGGTATAAAATAAACTGCCTAAGATCCCACAGCTCATGAATTGTGGGGGTTTTATTGAAACCCATGTTCATCCAATGTGAAGCTCCTGCTCTGACCACCAGGCGGAACTGCCTGCTGCAAGCCTGGTAGGTGGACTTCATTCTGATGGCTTCAAATGTCTGTCTAGGCAGTGTGCTGGGACCGCTAAAGAATGTTTTGAGTTTGCTGGTCCTTCTTGAACTTCCATGCTTGATTCTTGAGATAAACATGGGGTTGAATTGACCCAGATAACTCCCATGGAGACTGGAGCTCATATATATATTTTATGTTTTTCTAAGAGAAAGCACATTGCAAAGAAAGATCAGTGGATTAGGGGTCAGATGTGTTGATTTTCAAGCTCTGTTTTGGCTCCTAATTAAGTGTGTGAACTTGAGCTTTATGTTTCACCTTTCTAAACCTCTATTTTTTTGTCAGATGATCAACATACATATAGCTGGTGAGAGAAAAAAATGAGATAAGTTATTTTATAGTATCTTATTTTTTCCTTTTATTAATATAACTCTTAACTAATAAGATACTCATCTTTGTAATCAATTATCATTACATGTCTAAGCCTGCAATTCAGAATTCTCTGAACTATGCAGGGCAGATGAGTTTTTACTTAATATAGGTTTTGGTAGCCTCTGGAGAAGCAAAAACTGCTATTTTAAATAAGGGTCAGTCCTACTTGAGTCCAGTCTGCAATCAGGAAGGTGATAATTTGTCTTCTTCTTGTCCTAACCTTCTAAAACCTGAATCTGAGCTTGGATAGTTTAATATTAATAGAATAGATGTCAAATACCTTGATGAACAATCAGGGAGGTTGTCCTAACTGCAATAATCCCAAGATCTCAATGTCATAACATAATAAAATTCTATTTCTCCTTCAGATGGTAGTCCAATATGGATTGGTGGCTCTTTTTTTAGTAGTTCCACTCTAAGGAGACAACAGTCCATGCTCTCTTCTTGCAATATGCCCCTCTTAGAAATGGCTTCTGGGGCTTGCTGCATGGGAAGAAGAGATGGAGGGTCTTGCTGAAGATTTGAGGGGCTCAGAACTGGGCGTTCTTTATATCCATAGACCACACCATGATGCCCAGAATGAGTCACCTGGTTCCAGCCTCCTGCAGTCTTGCCATGAGTAGTACAGCAAGAGGAGATGGAAGCTGTGAGAGCTGAGGCTTCTCCTCAGGAAGCAGAGCAGAAGTGAAGCCTTTGTGCGTCACCATGCCCGGAGTCTGTGCCCATTGGCTGGTGTCTCTGTGGTTCCAGTTGTTCAATCTCTCCTTGGCTGGGATTGCTTGTTCCAGTAATTAAAGGCAGTATTGAAATAGGTTTACATTTTGTTTCATTTCATTTCACTCCATTTTATTTTATTTTATGAACAGAGTGTGATTTTATTGTCCAAAAATTACTCTCCCAAATGTCTTATAATTGGAGTCATATAGTATAGTTTTTTTTTTTTTTTTGACTAAGATTTTCACTTAACAGCATGTGCTTAAGATTCATCCATGGTTTGGATATCTGGATAACTTATTTCCTTTAATCACTCCCTTAAACAGGTGTGCTGGTGTATTGACCCATTCACCTATTGAAAGGCTATTTGGTAGCTTCCAGTTTGAACATTTACAATACACCTGCTATAAATATTCAGGTGAAGATTTTGTCCAGGAAAACACCTTTCAAATCAATTGGATTTATACTTATAAGCACAATTGTATCAATGGTAAACCACTTTTGGTTTCGTAAGAAACCATCAAACTATCTGTCAAAAATGGCTGCATCATTTTTCATCCCCAACAGCAATGAATGAAAGTTCCTGTTGATCCATATTCTTATCAGCATTTGGCATTTTTAAAAAATCCATCATTCTAGTAAGTGTGTAGTTTCTAGGAATCCCTTTAAAGATTCAAGTGGTTTAGCAGATCCTCCTGGCATATGCATTTTTCATTCTGGGCGGGAATATAGCAAAATGAAGGTTAGGTGGTAATGTGAGAGAAGAGATGAGCCCCCTGGTTAAAGGGTGAGAAACAGCATGGGGTGAGGCTGTATAGCCTCCTCACTCGTTAGAACACCGAATGATCTCTGGTGAACATTCTGACTTGATCCAGCAGCAGTAAACTTTTTAGTGGTCTTTTCTGAATCTGTCTCCTGCATTCCTCCTAGGAACCCGGATTCACCACTAGGTGATCTCTGTAATGCATTTCACATGACAGAATTAACAGGAATAAACAGATCTCAGTTATCACCTGGAGAACCTTGACCATATAGGGCTTCCAGAGAAGCACAAGATACTCAATTCTTTCAGAAACAGAAATCGATCTCTGAGGAGATGAATGCCCCTAGATAAGAGGACATAGGAGATTCAGTGAGGAAGGAGTTTAATCAATATGCTTCCAACTCTCCAACTCCCTCTTCTCTTCACATAAAGCATCGGACAGCCTGGAAGAAGAGTTCTATTCAAAGATGATTGATAACATAATAGGATTTTCTATCATGCCTATGTATTATGGATAACGTAGGCCATAAGGGACAACATGGGGGAACACAAATATGCACTCACTTTCACTCCGTGCTTGGAGTAGAATACATGATTAAAACCAACCAGAAGAACAATATCAAATGTAGAATCAGAAGAATAAATAAGACCACGGGATCTTTTTAAAAAATATTTAATTTTAAATAGTTGGACACAATATCTTTATTTAATTTATTTATTTTTATGTGGTGCTGAGACTTGAATCCAGGGCCTTGTGCATGCTAGATGAGTGCCCTACTGCTGAGCCACAATCCCAGACCAGATCATGCATTCTTAAATGCAGTGAAAAATTATTTCAGTGTCTGAAAGAAAATTTAAATAGAGAACAAAGTTGAAAAAGCAGTGCAAACAAGGAAAACAAGATAATAAGGGAATTGCACACAAAAAGTGAGTTGGATTAATTTTAAATGAAAAAGAACTAGAGGAGAAAATAAAGCCATTAAAGAAATCAGAACCCCATGAGAAAGAGGAAAAAAATTGAAGACTTCTCTGAACACCAAAAACAGGGTTGTGGAGGAGGGGTTTAAAAAACATAATAGTATGAGAAAAGTAAAAGGGATAAGAAAGAAAATTATAGCTACATAATATAGAAGAAAGCAAACATATGGTTGATTAATGTTCTTGTAAAAGAGAACAAATTAGACAGGAAACAGTGTTTTATAGCAAAATAAAAAAAAAAATAGTGTGTTAACGAAACACATATACAAAGTGGAAGTATGTCCCAAGGCTTAGAAAAGTTGATTTAATAAACAACAGACTGACAAACATCTAAACAAAAACAGATTTAACGTAAGACATAGCAGTGTAGATTATTAACTTGTAAAGACAAAGAATGATTCCAAAGGCACTAAACTGATTCTCTCTCCATCCCCAGCCCCAGGAAAGGGGATGAGGAATAGACATGCATGTTCTTTTCAAGGAAACATTCAATGCAACAGTGTAACAATGTATATCAGTTGTGTCTACCTGGTCCAGGGGGAAGGACCTGTGACCCAAGGATTTTGTACTACAGGAAATCCATGTTCAAGAATAAAGGTGACCAAAACCATTATTATACATGGTAGAACTCAGAGTAAATTTTGCCCAAGATCCTGACTTAAAAAAACACATGGTTATAAAATCCAGTCAAGCAAGAAATGAAGCATAGTAACATGGATGGGTATGGAGGAGATAGGACCTCAAAGTTCTTAGGTACTGAATTTATTTTAATTTAGGACTAAGGTTAGAGAACAGTTGGGATATTTGTTACTAAGAAAATTGATAAGAGCTATAAACCATGAAAATATATATGTGGAAATGAGACTAACAAGAAAAGGAAGTGAGAAAAAGAGGGATTGAGGTATTAATACACAGGCACATGTTTATTAATTTTTAAAAATTTTTCATTGTGGTGGAAGGATTCTATAAATATTATGTTTGATAAAACAAGAAAAGAATAATTAGACATATTCTTAATAAACTTGAACATAAGAGTTATTTTACTGTTGAAGAAACTTTCAATATTGGAGGAAATCAGATACACAAAGTGAACCAAAAAAGCAAGTGCTCAAAAGCAAAATAGAAAATCCAATGGTGCAAAAATCAGAGATTAACTCAAAATAAAATGATAGAACTAAACAAAAACTGGACACATTAATTATGATTGGAAGAACTCACAACATATTTGATAAAAATCCATCATATTGATTGAAAAGCAGCATGGAATTGAAACTTAATATATTTTTCTCTCAAAAATGTTCTAAAATACTGAATAAAGACATACTATTAAAAAAAGTCAAGAATTGAGCTATCAATGTAATATAAAATCAGATTTAAAATAATTAAATAAGACAAACCATATTTTTCAATGAGTCAACAATTGAGATCTCATTTGGCATGAATTTTTGGTCCTAATATCACACAGCATTGCTATTCAGAAAGAAGTTCAATAAATATCCAAATTAGTGCCCCAAAACAATATTGGTAGGGCTTTCTAATTAAATTTCCAGCTTAAGAAAGGCACATCAAGTAGAAGAAAAAAATTAGATAAGATAATGTGACCTACAAACATAACTAATAATATAGATGTTATTAATTTCATACCAGAGAATAGCAAATACATGTGAAGGAGAGTCCATGGAGCATTTGCATGTCTCAATCTTGGGTTGTTTAACTATTAGCATGTCAAAATTAATTTAAAAAGAGTAGAATTGAAAGATATCATGTTTCTGATCCCAATCAAGTTAAAATGGGATTCCATGGACAGGTGCACAAATCTCACCTATCTCACCCTCTAACAACTTCCAGAGTAAAGAATAAAGCACAAGTGAAAATGCTAAATATCTAGAAAATAGCAATAATGAGAATGTTACATCTCACACCTTATACGAGAGTTGTAATTAAGCTTAGAGAATAATTCATAGCAATGAGCACATTACTATGCAAAAAAAAACCCTATGAGAATAAATAAACTAATCATTCATCTAAAAGGTCAGAAAATGAAAACAAAAATAAATGTAAGGAAAACAAAAGGTGAGAATTAATAAGTCAAACTGAAATTAATGATTCTGAAAATAGATACAGTAAAATGAATAAACACAATATAAGGTTGTTGCTTTGAAAAAATAGACTATCCATTTGCTACTTAATGTTTAAAAAGTCTGTGTTTGTGTTGAAGGTGGGTGGATGAATGGGAAAAGACAATATTGCCGATAAAAATCAGATAATTAGGACAAAATAGAAAAAAACAGATATTAGCCTCCCTGAATATTAATATAAAACCCCTAAGCTCTAGCAAATAGAACCCATCTTTACCGAAATTAAAAATTGACACATCATAAGTAACTGGAAGCCTATTTTTAGTAAAGAAATTTAAATTTGATATTTTAACCATGATATTAAATATTAAATTACTATTATTTCATATTTAATATCTTCATAAAGCAAAAGAACCTCAGTATATACTTATCTCATTACACAAATGAATCAATTACAAAATTTAGCTATATTTGTTTCATAGATGCTTAAAAATATGAAATAGACATTTCTTTTTTTTCTTAACTTGTTCTAATTAGTTATACATGACAGCAGAATGCACTTCGATGCATTGTACACAGATGGAGCACAACTTTTCATGTCTTTGGTTATACATGATGCAGAGTCACACCATTAGTGCAATCATATATGTACCTAGGGTAATATATGATGTCCATCTCATTCCACCATTTTTCCCACCTCCAGACCACCTCCCTCCCCTCACTCCCAATCCAAAGTTCTTCCATTCTTCCCTTGTCTTGCCCCCTGTCCCTATCATGGATTAGCATCCACATAGCAAAGAAAATGTTTGGACTTTGGTTTTTTAGGATTGGCTTATTTCACTTAGCATGATATTCTCCAATTCCATCCTTTACCTGCAAATGCCATAATTGCATTCTCTTTTAATGCTGAGTCATATTGCATTCATCTTGGAATGGAACCACCATTGGACCCAGCTATCCCACTGCTTGGTCTATACCCAAAGGACTTAAAATCATCACACTACAGTGACACAGGCACATCAATATTTGTAGCAGCTCAATTCACAATAGCTGAAGTGTGGAACCAACCCAGATACCCTTCAATAGATGAAATAGATACTTCTTAAACCTATGTTAATCAAAAGCTTAGTAATTTTGAAGAAGCAGCAAGAACAGGCAAAGAAACACATTGTGTTGACTATAATTTAAAATTATTCTGCAAGTATTAGCCATTGCATTTGGAGAACAGAATAAAGTACATACCAATGGAGGGATGGAAAATCATTATCAACACATGAAAAAAACACAGACAAATAACTCAAAGTATTAGATGATAATTTATAGGCAATTAGTTAAAATTTTAATAAAAATTCAATAACACTTACAATTATACTATATTGATGTAAATTTAATTCAAGAGTGTAGCTCATTTATAAATATAATAATAAAGATTAATTTCCTAGAAATAAACTTAACAAGATATGTGCAGTGCTGATATCAAGAAATCAAACTATAAGTGCTGCTGAAGACCATAAAAGAAGACTTGAATAAATGCAAAGTCTTTCTAGGTCTTTCATAAGATGGTGTAAATGATAAAATATATATGTATACATGTATATGTATATGTATATATGTATATACACACACATATATATATATATGTAAACCTAAATATGCAATGCAATTACAACAAATATATTCATGTACTGTTTCACTTTGGAACTTGAAAATATAACTTCAAAAGTTCATCTGCAAAATAGGCATGGAGAAACTGCTAGAAACAGTTGAATAATTAGAGAAATGAAAGGACTAACACCATCACATAAATACATCAGAAAGCAAAGTAAACTAAAACTATGCATTATTGTGGCAAGAACAAACTTACAAATTAGGAAACATAAAAGTTCTCCAGATAGGCCCAAATGCATAATGAAAAAAAATGGATTATTGTGGAAATTCAAATTTATTGGAATCTATTTGCTTGAACAACAGCTAGCCATTGGTAGGCAGGGAAATGGAAGCTAATTCTCATTTTATTTCTCTCACCACAATAAATTCTGAAGTTTCAAATGTCTAAGAGGATATATAAGACAGTAAATACAAAAATATCAATTAGGGTCATTACAGATAATAATAATAATGTATATATACTTCAAAAGGCTTGAAGAAACAATTTTGAATCATTTTATCATAAATGAATGATGGTAAATCACGTTACCTATAAACATGAATGATGCCTATATTTTTATTGTACTGGTTAGAGTATAAATTTTCTTTAAATTAAAATAGTCTTGAGATGGGAATGTCTATATTTTATATTTAAAGAAATCAGAAATTATCAAGATACTTATTATTAAGCATACACATGAAATAAATACTTCTGCACTCTGTTTAGAATCATAACCGAAGTGATCAATGTATAAGAAAGATTAGTTGCTGCTCAATGTGAGCCTGAAAAGAATATTAAAATGCAGCTCATAGAAAACGCATCCATGCAGAGATAGACATGAATACTCAGGGTAATAGAGAAAGGTGACCAAAGTCTCTCCTAATTAAAGAAAAGAAAATTAATATCACAACTAGATACCCCTTTTATTTATTGTTTTGCTAAAGGAAAGAAGGGCATAAGTTAGAGGGAAGCTGGCATTCTCACAGACTGCTGAGTTTGCACATATTAAGAGTCAGTTGGGCTATTTTAATATGATATCATATGCACAGTTTCTTCTATTCATTGATTCTAAGAATATATCCTACATTCTATCCAATGTCTAAGAATATATCCTACATTCTATCCATTGTCTAAGAATATATCCTACAAATACTTTGGTTGCATATGTGGAGGAATGTTCTTTACATTTCAAAAAAAAAAAAAAAGACTAATGAAATTAATTAAGGTGTACATCCATGCACTTAAGAGCTATTCCAAAGATGGAGAGTTTTTTTATGTGCAATTATGGAAGCCTCTTTAATTCACACGTAGAGAAAAATAACAAAATCAATGTACAGAGCAGTATACACTAGGACCCAGTCTGCTTTTAATAAGTTAATAAAGAATGTACATACCTTTGCTAACTTGTGCTTTCAACCTTTCTAGAAAGATCCACACACACAAAAAAAGTTTGCAACAGTGTCCTTTGGAATGTGGTCCATGAGGCTGTCTTGGCAGGAAGACTGACTTTTCATGATCTTGCCATTTAAACTGTTTGCATTTTTACAAAGCACATGCAGTTCCTTTACAACAAAAGTTTTGAGAGACAAATGACCATTTTTTCTCAAGAACAAGTGAAAGCTAGGTGATATTTTTTATTGTAAAAAATTCTTTATAACCTATGTAGATCAATTTACAAATAATTAAAGTGTACTTTGTCTTGAATTAAAAAAAAAAAAACAACTAAGGGATGGATGATAAAATATTACAACCCAGTTAAGAGATTAGTCCAGGGAGGAACACAGGTGTAATTGGAGTGCTCATCTGTCCCTAGATGTGTGTGATCTGTATTCGTTTGTTAAACAAGCAGCCATGCTCTGGGCAGTTTGCTTACTTTCTGTGAGTTCAGTTTTAATATTAAGATGGGGGATAATATAATAACAGTAATAATAGTGATAATTACATTAATACTTACCTCATAAAACTATTATAAAGATTAAATAAGAAAATGATCATAAAGTTTTATCACAGTTCCTGACACAGTAATTGCTCAAAAAATATTAGCTCTAATCAAAGAGTATAAAGAAAAAAAAGAATGTCAGCCAGCTATCCTTTTGCTCCAGGAATGCCTACTAAGAAATTTCCGAGAGAGAGAGAGAGAGAGAGAGAGAGAGAGAGAGCCATGTAAAGATACAGACATAAAGATTTATCTCCTAAACACAAAGTGGGGTTCATATTCAATGTATGATTGCTTTCAGCCATTTGCAATACATTGCCAATATTGTTCTCCATTAGGCACAGGGTTCACACTCCATCATGTGGCATGCTAGGCTTGGGGGGCTCTCCTCCTCTTTTATTTGCTGACCTTTGTCTTCCATCATGCTCTCCTATGTACTTTATGCTCCTGCCTCACCTTACCCAGCTGAGTGAAGGACTCCAGGGTTTGGCAGTGTGGGAGCCCCTGGGAATGGAAAGCACATGGGCACAGGATCAGACCAACCTGCATTCTAATCTTGGCTCCAACATCTACTGATGCGTGGCCAGAGGAAATTCACTCGTTCTTATTTGCTAAGAAAATTTGCTTTTGATAGATAAACTTTTCTTGTTTAGACATCAAAATAACTGTTGGGTTTACAAGCCAGAACATAGCAATGATTAACAAAAAGTACAGTGTTCCCCGCATGGTAATAATTGCCTAAATGTTTGCTCCCTTTGAACATCCACAGCTTCTCTCACATCTGGACTTTCTTTCTAATATGCACGATAAGCCTCTTAGTTCCCTTAGTTTCCTGGATTATTACAGCGGTTGTCTAACTTGCTTCCAAATCTCCATTTGGTCCCTCCTCCTACGCTTTCTTTGGGATTCATCTTTGTAAGCATTTTTCTGAGCATGTCTCTGCTGAAATCATCAGTGATTACTCATGTCCCCAGATGGAACGCCAATCTCTGCCAATGTATCCTTCCAACCCTGTGTCAACCCGTTCTCCTACCTTTGCCTGTGCTCCAGCATTTTGTAGAGCTCTCCCATCCCTGTATCTGTGCTCCAGTTGTTACATATTTCCAGATTATTCTCCTCTAACCAATACGTCTTTCTAAAAGTCCTCATTTCTCAGTAGATTGAGAGCTCCCTCTGAACAAGAACTATTAACATCCATCTTTATATTTCTACCAACTGGAACCACCGTTGGATCATAATGGTAATTCAAAAGAATGCAAAATAAAGTAAAATAATAAAATAATGCTCATTGAAATAAAGCAAGTAAACAAGTGGCCTCCAAGCATGTTTTTACCTCCACCTCACTACCAACACAGTGAGGTTGGGATGCAGTTTGATAATAACTTTAGTGTTGAGCTGTTGTCATTATTGCATGATAGCAATATCACCTACCAATTTTGAAACGCTATTTTACGCTGGGCTTTGTAGTAGGCATTTCACGTCTATGATGACATTTCATCAGAACATCCCACCTACAACCCTTCCATTATTTTTATTTTATAGATGAGATAACTGAGATTCAGAGATGTTAGCACTTGACCTGCTTGCCTCTGTTATTTTCTACATATTTTCCCATTATATTACATAACCAATAGAAATTTGGCTCCTTTTTATGACATAGCAATGATCTGCCAGCTAATGTATCTGGTCTTTTACATCTGTTTGTCTCATCATTATGCCCATTTTAGGACACAAGATACCAAAGGTTAAGTGCTCTCTTCAAGGCCATTAGACAAGAACAGAAATTAAAATCCCTCTGTCATGGATTAGACTGCACAGTTGCCTTGAAAGGCATACATACACTCTTCTGTTCCCCTGAATGAGATATGATATGATCACTAATTTGTGAGGCTGGTTCGTGAAGTTCAAGCAGGAGCAAATTAAGAGACAAAGTATACAAGAATCAGATCCCAGGGGCTTAGCATGCCATATGGTGCAGTTTGAACTCTTCCTGTAGGCAATGAAGAAAACATTAAACTCTAGTAGCAGAAAGGTACTTACTGGGAAGCTGTTCCAGTAGTGCTGACCGAAGAAGATGGTAGCTAAGTCAGAGTTGATGGAGAGGAGGGGGATGAGTCAGGAAATATTCAGAAGGTTGTCTATTTAATAAGTTTGGCAATTGCCTCTTGAGCAAACTTTGCAACAGTATGATGTTCATTGTAGCCTCCCATGTAACTATTAACACCAAAGTGAAATTTGTGGTTCCTATTGCCCATAGGCCTGGAGTTTATTCTGTCACCATTAGTGGGGATAAGAGGCCTTTCAATAAGAAAAATCATCATTTAACTTCACAATATTATTATATCAATATAAGGGATGCCAAGGTACAGTACCCAGGTGGGTGTAGGAGAGTGAATCTCCCCTTTGTGAAGAGATCAATAATTGTTCCACTAGCAATGGCTGCAAAGCAACTTTTAAAACTAATAATTGTGGAAGGGCTGAATCCTTCATAATAAAAATCTTTAAAACCTTTATAAAATTCCTCTGTAAAGCTACTTTCCTGGGGAGACCTATAATTATCGAAAAGCAAGATGAGAACATCAGCCCATTTCCCATAAACATGGATGGGCTGAACCTCAGCCAGAGAGCTGAAGGTAGGGAAATAAAACCCAAATGAGAAAATGAACCAGGATCAATTTTTCTTCCCAATGTATTTTATTGTATACAAACGATAAAATATAAACAGCCTCTGATTTCCCACCAGGCTGCTGATTTTTTTTTTCTTTTAAAAAAGCTGTGTGGCTAACACTGAATCACAGATCCTATTCTTTCCATGTGCATCCAATCCGAGCTCCATTTATTTTGCTGGAGTTAACCCTATTTTCATTTGGCTGCTGCTTCTCATTTCTTGAATTTTAAATTCAAACACTTAGTTGGAATTTAAAATCTTTTTCCCCCTAGATCTCTTAAAAATTATAGTGGCAGGGGTAATCACCCCCTTCAATCTTCTGATCAATAAACTGGATTCATTGTTGTTCTAAAATCAAGGGAAAAAAAAAACTTGCTAAACTCAAATTTATCCCAACCACCATTCCAAGCAATAGTCCTGTTTTAGCAAATTTTCCAAGGCTCTTCTTCTAATAAAGTTCCATCAGACTTAGAGAAGTCTTCTTAATTTATATTGCATGAGCAGAAGAAGAAACAGGAGGCCAGAAAACTGAGACTTGAGTGGCCTTTGCAATTCATTTAATCACTCAAGTCTCAGTTTCCTTAAGGAGAGCACTGGACCAAAGCTTGAAGAAGTAGTTTTAATTCCTTGGGCCAAGTCTGATCAATCAATGGTGGCTGCCTTAGCTGCTTCTTGGGTTCTCAGGTTGACTCCAAGCTCAGGAGGAAGAAGTATCATCTTAATTAGTGCTATCTATAAAGCATGCAGGAAACGATAGCATAATGTCAATGTTTTAATGTAACTGGGATGTGGTTCTTTTAGTTCTATTCCTATTCTCTGATGAAAAAGAAGAGAAAGAATGTACCTTGAACTAAGCATGTGGATTCAAGAATTAGGGGAAGATAAAGTCAATGTTCCAGAGAACGATGACTGAATAAGGATTAACATAAGAGAGAATTCAGAGGAAAATGATTGATTAGTAGATAAGAGAACCAAAGAAATCAAAGTGGAGAGAAATATTATGTGCAGGCTTATAAACAGACTGAAGATGGAGATGAAGCCTATTGTCTGCCGTGGTTTCTCCCTGGTGTGGTGCTTGAAGGAAGCGTGTATGAAATGACAGGAACACCAACAGAGAACTTGAAGAAGTATCTGGAGACATTTTTGATTGACATGATTGACAGGGAATACTACTGGCACCTCGTGGGTTTAGGCCAGGATTCTGCTGAACATCCTACAATGCACAAGATGGTCTTGCATGGTAAATATTTATCCACCACAAATGTCAATTGTATCAAGGTTTTAGAAATCCTATATTAAATAAACAGATATAGAACAAGTGATTAGAAACTCTACCGTACATGCAGAAGTTACTGTGCTAGAAACTCCATTGTTCACTAACACAATTTTTTCTTTCCTTAATTCATGTCTGGACCATGCTTCCTAGACTTTTTTTTTTAATTTTTTATTGTTGGTTATTCAAAACATTACGTAGTTCTTGATATATCATATTTCACCCTTTGATTCAAGTGGGTTATGAGCTCCCATTTTTACCCCATATACAGATTGCAGAATCACATCAGTTACACATCCATTGATTTACATATTGCCATACTAGTGTCTTTTTTTTTTTTTTTTTTTTTACATCAGGCATATCCTGGTTCAAAGGGATGTAAACAGAAGTTACATATGATACCTCTGGGACTAGTCCTTCAATAGAACGTCCAACCTGTAGTTTTCCTTTTGTGGAGCAGAATGGAGTGGACTCTCTTCCTATCAGGAAGGGGTAGTCACATGATGAAGACTTCTGGCCCTTGACTGACTGTGCAGAGTATTCCCTCAGTTGCTCTCTCCCCATACTGGATTGTGTTGCACCGGAAATATAAAATTTTATTTTATTAAAACTGCAAAGGCTGAGGGTTGAATGTTCTAGGAGTTAACCTCCCTGAAGAACATGCCGAGAAACCTGACCAAGTGCACTGTTTTAGTGAAGTTGGGCCCTATAACAAAATAAAGTGGATCCTAGTCTGGTACTGGTTGTAGAGGCAGCCAAGCCCAAGATGCAGGTGGTGGCAGGTTCAATGTCTGGTGTTACTCTCTGCCTCCAAGATGGTACCTTGCTGCTGTGTCCTCATAGGGTAGAAAGGCAGAAGGATCAATGCACTCAACCCTTATAAGGGTACTATATGGAATTCCCCTAGTTGAATAACCTCCCAGGAGCTCACCTTGGGTTTAGCTTCCAACGTATGAAATTTGAAAGGACATATACATTTACGTCATAGCACACACTTTGTGCTATTCCTTAACACGATCAGCAGATTGCATTTTCTATCCCCCATCTGCTTGTCTGTCTGACTCTGTGTCTCTCTCTCTTAACTATCTCATACATGGATGTATATTCTGTCATATCCTCCCCCTCCTTCTCTCTTTCTCTCTCCCATCTGTCTTATACATGGCTGTGTATTTGGTTAGCTTTCCTTTAGGACTTTTATTTCCAGTTCAAGATTCTCCATTCTTAGACACTTCTGAATAGTCTTTTTCCTCTCCAAAGCTGCTGACAATCTACTTAAGTAACTACAATGTCTCTAAAGCAGGGACAAGGGGATAAGTATCTCCATATCACAGTTTCTAGACCCCATCTTGACTCTAGCAGGTTATAGGATTCTTGAATTATTTTAAATTCTGAAGAAAAAAAATATACAAAATACTATATTAGGTTCCTTAGGTTATAAACTTGTGTCTTCACTAGAATTTATGTTGTAGAAAAATAAATGTAAAAGTATAAGCAAGGCTCTAATAAACGCATTATGGAAATAAATACAGTCCTCTGAGATTTCAGAGAACATCATGGGGTCAGAGACTTCGTAAAATGATGATTTGAAGCAATGACTTCTCCAGTGGGATTCATCAGTGAGTGAGAAGCACAGACCCAGGCATGAGGCCATTAAGTTACACTCAGGGACAGGAGCAAATCCAATTGTTTAGTCTAGAAGGGGACCATTCAATTAAAATGTAATGAGCCACAAATGAAAATTTTATTTTTTTAAATAACCGTATTAGAAAAGTAAAAATAGAACAGGTGAAAGTAATGTTAACAATATATTTTAATTCAATATATTGATAATACTATTACTTCAACATGTAATACAAATAAAGCTATTAATAAAACATTTTACTGTATTTTTTTTTTCATTGCAAGGCTCTGAATCCTGGAATCTGTTTTGTACTCCCAGGGCACTGCAATTTGGACTAGTCACATTTTAAATGCCACTACCCTCCCACATGCCTTTTGTTATACCTTTGGACAGTGAGTAATCAGAAGCCAGCTAGGTTTAAGAGCTTGGACTCTGTTCTTGAAATCATCCACATTGTTAAGGACACAATTATTTGTACAGTAGTTCTCAGTGTAGTCTCCCTGGAAGAATTGTTTCAATAAATCCTTCCACGGGAGACCAGGTTTATGAAGTTTCAAAGAGATTTTTTCCACTGTGATGCCGAAGGCGCTATTGCCTTGTGGAAGAAAGTCCTAATTGTCTACCCTTATAATTCACCCTGAATGCAGGTTTCTGATAGATGGCTTTGACATAGTAAGTCTGTCTCCTTAGCTACATGAGATGTGTTGCAACAAAGTCAGCAACATCACCAGGGACAGTAAGTTTTAACATTCTCAGATTCTGGCCAGCAATATCACCAAATTTAGGCCACGAACCAATTCTGGCTTTTCTGGAGCAAATCCAGTGGTTATGTGAGTTGCTTTGGACCACTTTTAGAACTTTTAGGAATTATGGATTTTTGAAAAAAAACAAACAAACCAGTATCTATGTTTTCTTTTCTTTTCTTTTTTCTTTTTTAGTTTGGATTTAGTAGATGCTTTTGTACCCTGTGCATGTCCAATCTCTTTTGTCTTCTTTAAATTCTCTGAAATTTTTCTTGTTTAAGTGTTCCATGTTATCTTTTTTTCAATAACCTTCAAATTGACCTTCTGACTTTTCTCACATTTCCTTCTGTCCAATCTCTCCACTGTTACTTGAGAGATATTTCAAAAAATAAGCCAGAATATATTCTTTCTTATTCTGTTCTACAAAGGTCTCAAATCAGCTAAGGTTTTTTCACTTTCAATGCTGTTTCTTTTATTTAGCCATAAACTATGTGTAATATTCATCACAAAAAGTAACAGTTTTAGGCCCCCTACTGAGTTTACCTCAGAATGGCAACTCCCTGGAATTTCCTGCTTGGTGCCTTTGGCTCTCTTTTACAGAGCATGAAGCCCAAGGTCTATGGAACAAAGTCCAGATCTCTCACATTCATGACTAACTGATCTCAGATGACTGCTTATGAACTTGTATCCTACAATTTTTTGCTGCTTCCTATATTTATTTGTTTTACTCAGCTTTTCACTTCTATGACCAAAGGACCTGACAAGCACAATTTTAAAAGAGGAAAAGATTATTTGGGGGCTCATGGTTTTGGTGGCTTCAGTCCATAAACAGCCAGCTGAATTCCTCAGTGCTCTGGTAAGGCAGAACATCATGGCGGAATAGCATGATGGAGGGAAGAAGATCAGGACATGGACACTAAGAAGCAGAGAGAGGGAGAAAGAGAGAAAGAGTTCACCTCATGGACAAAATATAAACCCTAAAGGCAAGCCCCCAGGGTTCCACCTCTTCCAGCCACACCCCACCTGCCTACAGTTACCACTCAGCTGATCCCTATCAGGGGATTAATATACAGATGGTTGAGGCTTTCATAACCCAATCATTTCATCTCTAAACCTTCTTCATGTGCTTCACACATGAGCTTTTGGAGGGCACCACAGATGTAAAGCATAACATTAATGTTCCTAAGTTGCAAGAAGCAACCAAAAATATTTCTAAAAAAGTTTCTGTGACTGCCCTCTGGAAGGTACTTTGCTTCCAAAGCCAGGTTTACTTTTATACCCCCACAGCCCAGTAAAGTAGGTGGCACATAATGGAGTGGGAAATTGAGGCTATGATCTTGGTGAAGGTCACAGAGCTGGTACATATCAGAAGGGCATGCCAACTCTGGGCACTGCCAACTCTGGGATTTAGCATTAAGCACTCATCTGTGTTTTGGAGTCTCTGTGGTATTATTACTCCTGGTTCTCATCACCCCAGCTTCTGGGTAGCAGTGACTTTCTCCTTCCATTAGGCATAGACCAAATGCTGGCTGCCTCTTCTACAAAGCCATCTCCGCCATGTTTTAATAGATCATCCTGTCTTTGTAGTCATGTAGATAGGTTTGGCAAATACTTTACCAATACAGTCCTTTGCATTGGCAGCTGTTGGTAAGTATTTTACCTACTGGTGAAATGAGTCACTCTAGTTCTTTGCATCTCAATTACCTTTACCTAAAATGGATATGTTAGTACTATATATCTCATAGGTTCTTGTGAGAAAGAAGTACAATGATATAATAAACTCAAAGTCCCTGTAATGGGCCTTGCAACATAGAAATGATACTGACTTGTGGGTAAGCTTAAATCATCCTTACAGTTTCTATCACTAGACTGAGGATGAAGGAATTTGCATGAGTGATTGCCATGCCCCCAGCAATGAGCATCACACCTTAGACTCCAGAGTGCTCCATGAATGTCTGATGTGCTGAATCACTGTTTCTTCTTGGACTTCTGCTCTGCAGAGCCTTCTACATCTATCAGCCTTCTGCTTCTTTGACTGCACATGAATTTAAATGTGCTTTGTTTAAGGATATTTCTGTTTGCTCACAATAAATTTGCTAGTTTCTCAATTTATTCCTACACACCCCACACACAAACACACTCTCCCCATTGCTGTTCTAAGAGCTGAAAAACAAAATAAGAAACAAGACAGTTTCTTTCCACTTATATGTAGCTGACTTTCTAGTGCATGAGGAACAATATACAAGACAACAAGTAAATCTACATGCTCTGACAAGATTAAACAGATCGAGGAATAGAGGATACCAATTAATTGGGAGGGGAGGCTCCTTCAGTGCATTGGAAGGCTTCCTTAATGGTACCTGAGTGAAAGAAAAAAGGCATCAAAGAGCCAGTTAGGGCATTTCCAGGTAAGGTGTGCAAAGTAAGAGGTCTTGGTTTTGGAAGCTGCTTGGCATTTACCTACAAGAGCAAGAAAGTGTTATTGTGCAGAGTGTTAGAAAACTAAGTCCATGAGATTGAGGGATGTCACTTAATTTATGGTAATATTATAGAGCAAAGTGTGGGGTTTTTCCAGAGACATCTGAATTGCAACAGTGATGTGATCTTAACAGTGATGTTTGGCTTCAGTATATTGAAAATAGGGTAGGAGATCAAGAGAGGGTGTTAGAAGACAAGGTGGAAGCCACTGGAAGATTCTAGCTGACGGTGAAGGTTTGAATCAGGGCCAGCTTCAGACCTTGTGGGACATGTTTACACTTAATATGTAAAAAAATACAGAACTCCCCACATATTTATATGAATAAATATGATATATTTTTATGTAACCATTACCAAGTCTATCAAGATTCTGTGGTCCTCTCTCTTTTCCTTTCCCTAACTTTCTGTAATATATCTTGCTTTTTTTTCTTGTCCACTTTCTCCACTGTGATTGGCAAACTGACTTTGTAAGAGGCCAGATAGCAAATAGTTTTCACTGTCACAATACTCAACGTGATATTGTGAGGCAAGCATACTTAGGATATAAGTGAATATGAGTTGAGTGCTAATTTAACTATATTTATAAAAACAAGCAGAAGCTGGATTTGCCTGACTGGCTATAGTTTTTGACTCCTAACTCTGTAATCTTCTGAGGCAAATATCACACATGATGGTTATCAATACTTAATTTAGTGTCTTTAACAGACCTGAGCGATCTCCTTCACTCCCTTCTTCCAATGTCCTGCCTGCTCCCCTTCCTTTGTCTCATTCTTACCACCACATTAATAATTATCACACAACAAAACAGTGACAAACATCTCTCCCCATTACACACACACCCAATCTGTGTTCAGTATTTCCTCACTCTCACAAAAACGTTCATGGTTTGATGAGTATTTTTTTCTAATTTGAAATCCAAGCAAGTCTGCCTATTCAAGAGGTGGATGTGTCTATTGAGTTTAATCTCCAACAGTTCTTTCTTCCTCTTTATATTAATCTATTAATTAAAATGTTTTTGTTCGAGATATTGTTTATGTCCATCCTAAGTCTCCAGATCAATGCACTTTACCTGTGCAGATGGGGGACTACACAGATTACAAGCCAGATGATCATTACCCGTGTATCCCATTCTACCCAACAAGCCTACAAAATTCTCTCCTTTATAGGATAGCTTAGTCTTGCCTATTTTTGAACTATAAAAGGGGAACTTTCCATATCTTATAAAATCAACATTACCTTAATTTAAAAAAATACCAAGTCATTTATCATAAAGAATTTTCCACACTCTGTGTTTTTCAGATTTTGTCTTCAGCAAATATCTATAAATCCCATGTATTTCTTAAAGTCTGAATGTGATACCTAGAAGATTTATTAGATTCACCACAGTAGAGAGCAATGGGGACATCCTATTGCATTCAAAGGGACATGTGGTCTATTGGTCACTCTTTAAGCCATGGTAAAACTGATGCATGACTTGTGAATTATTTCTCTGTCTTGGTCAGAATTCCTCCAGGGTTGGGTCACTCGTAAAAAAATGATCACTTAGCTTTTTGTCTCACAGAAAGGAGGCACTTACTAAATAATAATGAAAGGTCGACAGGAAGGGCAACAACTAAAAAAACCAAAAAGTTTGTAAACAAGAAATGAATGACTGGGTGGAAGGAAGAAAAGGAGGGAGGGAGAGAAAGAGGAAGGAAGGAAGGAAAGGAGGAAGGAAGAAGGATGGAGGAAGGAGTATGAGGAATCCCTTTTACTAAAGAGTTTCTTAAGACTAGACCATTTCCTTATTCATTTTGGTATCTCTAGCCCTTACCATAGAGAAATGATAAAAAATATATATATCAGGATCGTTATAATCAAAACTCCTAAATTATTATAGGGTCTTTACTATTTGCCAAAATTTTATTTCAATGTATACATAATATACAGAAATGATTAAAATTATGCAATTGTTCTAAACCTCTTTTGTTTTCAGGTGAATAAAATCATCAAAAAGTTGAAGTCACATGTATATGGTTGTTAGTGCCAGAGCCAAAATCTCTTTCCTGCAAGACTCCATAATACCTTCTTTGGGGGAAAGGCAGAAATGTCCCTTGAAGGAGTGTAAGAAGTTTTAATACAAATGACAGAAATGTGGTAGCTGCTCCATCAACGGTAGCTAATCTCACCCTTCATCTTCTACTCTCTCCCAAGGCTTGTATCAAAGGCCTCCTATTCAGTAAGGGCCCACAATCCCAGCCTGTATCCCACTTGTAGTAGTTTACATTTGTACATTAAGTAGTTCTTGTATTTCTGTCTTGCTTTGAGGCTCAATGATAATCCTCTGTATACAGACACAACATCTAAATTCACTATGATGCCTGTCATTGTTGCAACTGCAAAGCCAGCTAAACAGTAGGTGCTCTATAATTGCCTCTGGATGGTTTAATTGCTGTTTAGTCTAGAAGAAGCTTTGTGCAGAAGGAACATTAGACTGGTGAGTCTTCTGGTTCTGGTTTAGTTACTGACAGTATGGCGGGAGGCACCGCAGGAAAGCCAATTAAACTCTACGTGTTTTGACTTCCAAACTATAAAATTGGCACAATAGTTTTTAATCCCCATAACTCTCAGGTATATGGTGAGGTTCAAATAGGATAATGCAAGCCATAAATTTCAGTATAGATACAAGGCTTTATTATACCAGTTACATTATATCCCTCTCCATCTCCTTGCCATCTATTACCACCTTCTTGTTTAGGTGAACACTCGATATTCACCAAATGATTTTTCCTAAATCAATAATATAAACAAAGAAAACAAGATGATCCTGTAAAAGAAGCTCAGGAAATTGACTCTCAGGGTGCGTGTACAATATTGTCTCAGAGAGGTAGGCTGATATAATATGCCACTAACTCTCTAAGTCAGAAAAGAATTTACCAGAAAGATTGCAAGTAAATGCATTTTCTACAATTCACTCTAGCACAGCAATTATCTGGAGATAACAGCATTAATACTCCATTTCAAATTAAAAAACATATGCTTTTTCCTCTTTGGAAAAAAAAAAACAAGGGAATATGTTTAATTTTCTTTCCTTTACAAAACAAAGGCTTTTAAAATGATAAAAATTGTCTGTGCTTGATGAAACAGCCATCTGCATTTGATTTTGTTAAGTGTTATTCTTGTATCTTTTTATATTATTATTATTGTTGGTTGGGAAAAAATGCATAAATACAAAGTGAGCTTTTATGAAAGGTCATATGATTTCTAGTTCAATTATTTCCCAAACTTCATCTCATGTTCAAGTTGACCCTAAACTAAATGTTAACCCTTAACAGAAGGATTTGAAATGAAGCTTGAGAAAACATACCTAATTATTTATGTGTAATGCCTTGCCTGCTCCTTCCCCCACTTCTATGATGTTGGTGGATAAGGGAGATTAAGAAACTCTAGGATGAAGAATCACTATTGCATTTGGCATTTATATGACCCTCTATTATTGTAATCATTTTTATTAGTTATTTCTCATACTGGCTCAGGGAAAGAGATTGGATAAGCTTAGTATTCAGAGTGGGTGAGCTCCCGTGTGCTGTTAACTCCTGTGTGATGGTCATAAACACCAAATGGCATGCCATATGAAGCAGGCACAGGGCGGCTTTTCCAAACATGAATAAAGATAAGGGAGATGGCATCTTCTATGTGAATATTACAGCAGCTTCAGAATGAATCTCATAGAGATGGTTTCTTTCAGTTTAGGACAAAGAGAATACGTGGAAAGATTTGTTGATAGTGACCTTAAGTGGGCTCTATTGACATTACCAGTTGAAGTCTGAGGAAAAAGAAGTTGTGAGAAATTGGGTGGGCTATGATTTGGGTGTACAGTTTACGCTTTGATTGTGTGGCAAAAGATGGTAAATATGGTAGTGCCCTCATCTGCAGGGGATAGATCCCTTATGGATGCCTGAAATCACAGAGAGTACAGAAATACACACACACACACACACACACACATCCCTACATACACACATACACACACCTATGATAAGGTTTATTTGTGTGTGTGTGTGTGTGTGTGTGTGTATATTATAAGATCTAATTTATAAATCAGACACAGTAAAAGTTTAGAAAAAAATAATTATTAATAAATTATTGCAATAGACTGTAGTAAAAGTTGTGTGAATGTGGTCTCTCTCCCTTCAAAGATGATATTATTCTATACAAAGCTTAAGTAAAGTGAATGATGTAGGTGTTATGAAACAGCATAAGGGTTACTTTAACACAGCCCTGAAATATCTCAATATTTTAGCAGGCAGCCAAGATGGCTACTAAGTGACTAATGGGTTGGTGGTGTATACAGTGTGGACACAGTGGAAAAAGACGGTGATTCATGTCTCAGATGGAATAGAGAAGGATGGATGCCATGAGAGTTCAACATGATACTCAGAACAGTGTGCAATTTAAAACTGTTAAATTGTTAATTTCAGGAATGTTCTACTTAATATTTTTAGATCTTAGCTAATTGTTGTTGGTTGGGGGATACTATGCCAGAGATCATGCAAAATGAGGAGAAAAATCATGGCCTGGTTGCTTTGTCGGTTTTTCTATTCATTGCCATCATTATTAGATCAGAAAACATGGATGCCAGGAACCTGCTCTACAATCTATGAACTTCATGACTGGAATCATGTGTTTCTCTTTTTTTGTCATTTCCAGAATGGGTAAAATTACTCAGATTAAGAGTAGGGGAAATTATGGGATGCTCAAACAGAACAAGCTGAACACACATAGATTCACCAGAGAATATTCTAAGCAGAAGGACTAGCGTGAGTAAAGGCACCTTTGGGGACAATCTTGATGCATACGGTGGCAAAAGGTGCGGTGTGGTTGAATCTGATAGACATGAGGGACAATAGTGACATTTGAGATGTCACGGCCTACCTGCTTTTTATTAATGCCCTTCATTAGTTTGTTCCATTTTTTTTGTATCAGAGAAGTGAAACATTAAATGGTTCAGAAAAAAGTATTTCTATTAAGCAAAATGAATTGGAAGAAGAGAGCATCGGGGAGGCCAGTTAGGATACTTTTGAAAAATGAAGTTCAAATCTGGACAAATGCAAAAGAAATGGAAGGGGGAAGAGAGCCACAGGGATGGAGATGGAATTTTGTATGCAGCCCTAGTCTGCATGATGGATATACACAGGTGGTATGTGTTATCTGTGATCATTTCCTCTGCTGGGCTGTCCTTTGCAATTTGGAGATGACCCCTCTGATGGTGATTACTGTGCTCTATGCAGCTGTGGCTGAAGAAAGTGACTTGAGGGAGCAGCATTTATCACATGAGCAGAAGGCAGCCATGTGGGGACAAGTCTGTGGGCAGATCAGGCTCTCATTCGCTGACCTCTCTTTTCTTGCAGAGCTCCCCCAATTTCCTCTTGCTTCCGGTGCCCCTTATCCCTGTCCTCGTAATGATAAGATCCTAGAGGGCTAACACTGCAAGGGATGGGCTCTTAAAGAGGAGTGACATAGATATTGGCAGATGTTGGACTAGAAAATAGTGAGTTTAGAGTGGCAGGATGTTGGGTTCCAATTCTGTTTTTATGGCTTACCCATAGCGTGTCGTGCCTTGAACACATGGATGCAATAGTTCCATTGGACTTTAGGCGAAAATAAAACATCTCTTGGCCTCAGTTCCCTCACATTCAAAGTGGGTATATAAATGCACAAATTACATGCATTATTGCTGATTAAATAATTAACAAAGCATCCATTGCCTGTTCACAGAATAGAAGCCAAGCTATTGGCAACCATTCTAATGAATATGAAGAACATTGCTTGCTACCAATATCACTATCACATCTTCACTCTTATTATCTCTTCCTTTCTTTCTCTTTCTCCTCTTTCTCTCTAAGACACTGAAAGTCCTGAAAAAGGTGGCCTCCCTCAGATGGCAGCCTGCTAAAGAGTGGCATTGTTAGCTCGAGGCAAAATCAGGAAACATTCAGGTAACCCTTGCAGACTCTGCCTTCTAAGACTCATGAAGCAAACGTGGGAGAAATCAGTCACATTGTGCAATGGTCTGAGCATGCCATGAACAAAACCTGTGGAGATTGGGGATTTTACTTTATCATGTTTTTTTCGAAAAAAATAATGTATCCTTTTCTTATTTAAAAAATATTTTTGGATGTGTAGAAAATAAAAAGTGACTGTGAAAAAAAAGACATTTTTAAAGGACTATTTAAAAGTCTAAATGTTTATTTCTCAAATGAGATAATCGGTGAACAGAAGGGATGGTTAATCGTGGCAAACACTATGTTTCATTCTTAAATACTCAAATGCATTGGTCTAAGACAGTGTTCTCAACCCAGGGGCAAGTTTACCCACAAAAAGACATATGGCAACCCGTAGACATATATTTTATATACTTTTGATATATATATTTTTTTCATAGTTGGGGAGGATTACTACTAATATCTCATGAACCAGAAGAGCATCCCCAGGACAAAGAATTATCTGGCCCCAATAGCGCCATGACTGGGAAATCTTGGTCTAAGTCAATCATGGTAACTCTCCTTCTTTGCCACTGATGGGCCCAGGGGTCAAGCCATAAGACAATGAGGTTGTCACGTTCTGTCGATGATGCCTCTTATTCATCAAGGTTCTGGCACAAATTAACACTAGGTGAAGGAAAGAGCATGTTTCAAGTTTGGGATCTTTTCCCCAGTGTGAAGGATACCAGATGACCATGTGCTGTTAGCAACTGCTATGGTTCAGATGTGTTTTTTCCCTTGAGGGATCTTCTTTGAAGACTTAGTCCTTGGTTTGATGCTGGGAATTGGAGGAATTTTAAGAAGTGGGGCCTAGTAGGAGGTACTTAGGCCAACTAGGGTGTGTCCTTGGAGGGATTGTGGGACCCAGTCACTTGTTGTGGTCTGTCCCTCTCACCTACTCTGCAGCTGTCCAACATGGGGTCCTCACCAGAACCAAACTGATTCCAATACAGTGTCATGCCCTTAAATATACAGAGCTGTTAGCTAAATAAAACTATTTTCTTTGCAAACTTAGTTTTTCTTGGGAATTTTATTATAGTAATGAAAATAGACTATTTCAGCCACTATCTTTTAGCTTTAGGGGAATGAGACTGAAGGTAAAACCTACATTTCCGAGTAGGGCAGAGAAGAGAATTGGAAAGGATTCAAATCATTGAAGACATTAAAACTACTCATTCTGAAGCCCATGTTATATCTGTAAATTCCTTGTTGCAAAATAATAAATACCGTTATTGCATAAGTCATATTATATTACAGGTTTTTTTTCTTTTTTAACTTATAAACTTGTTTATTATATCAACTAATACTGTGCACAGGGGATCTCACATTTTTCTAGGAGTTTTAACTCCTTCCACGGGTTTCTTGCTCAATATATGGTAAGTTCTGAGCAAAAACCTTCCTCTAAAACATTGCTCTGGCCCACCAGTGGATAGATACTTCTTCCTTCCATTTCTCATTACTAGAGCTGTGACCAATTAGGTGTTTTTTGTTGTTGTTATTGTTTGTTTGTTTTTATTTTTTTAAGACTTTAGAATACTGAGTAAGATGAACTAAAGGAAAATAAACACAGGAGAGGTACAAGGAAAATTCTAAAGTGAAGATTAAGTTATAAAATCTCTGGCTCCAATGGCTACCTTAGTTTAACTCAACTAGAAAATACTGTGTATATTAAGAGACACTGAGAATAATGCTGCATGCTGAGGATACATTGATAGAAAAGGCAGGATTCTTGTTTCATAAGGAGCCCGCAATTTTGTGTAGGGAAACAGGTGAGTAAGAGGTTGGTGAGTGGTTGGAGGGGCCCTAAGAGTTCTCTCTCAACATCTCCTGATTTCTCTCTCTCTCTCTCTCTCTCTCTCTCTCTCTCTCTCTCTCGTTCTTTGTGTGTGTGTGTGTGTGTGTGTGTGTGTGTTGCTGGGAATTGAACCCAGGGCTAGGCAAGCATTCTACCACTGAGCTACATCCTTAAACCTCTCCTGGTCTATTTCTAAGTAGACAATTCCATCTTACAGTTTACTACACAGAATTATCTCTCTGTGATCAAGATCACAAAACATAAATGCACTTCCCATCCAAAATTCATGATTTGGGCTGCTTTCTGGTATGAGCTGTAGGAAAGACAACACCTTGAACAATAGCACCAAGGAAAACCAGAACAAACCAGTACAACACCCACACAGGCAAGGGCAGATAATCAGCCCAGCCATGCCTTGTATTCATTACAACGTACTGCACACCAATGGAGGATTATGCAATTCAAGAAAATGTGGCTGAAATGACAAAAATTACACAAACATCGACGTGGAACTGTCATTCTCTCATAAACTCATACCATGATGGACATGGTATAAATGCAAAAAGAGGTGACCAAAATATATATTTCTAAGAAAGAATCAATAGGACTTACAATGTAAGGAACGAAAAAGAGGGTGGAGTAATAATGAACCCTGCATTTGAATACCAAATTACTTGGAGAGCGATTGTGTCACTCAGAAGGACAGGCTGGGGACAGAGGTGAGAAGGAGGAGCCTGTCTCAGTAATGATAGATTTGCTCTTGGTCATATTGCCTTCAAGATTTTACTAGAATTGCAAAGTACTTTGGTAATTTTGTCATATTCCAAGACTAATTGAAGGAAAAACTTATGCAAACGGATACAAAGAGAGAAACTTTAGAAAAAAGAAAAAGAAGAAAAACAAGTTTTTCTAAACTCTATCTTCCCGTGGTCAAAGATACCATGAGTTGATATGTCTCTCCTGTTCCCTTCCCCTACCACTCTGTCAAGCATAAAAAATAGACCAATTTGTCACTGTGTCTGCATAATGTTGGCTAAGTGTGTGCCGTTCCCTTCCCTTAGCAGAGGTCACTGGAAGAGCATCTCTAGGATTGTCTGAAAGAAAACAAATGAGCAAGCCCAGAAATTGAAGGCGAGGTGCTCCGCTGTGGCGGGGAAATGACTTTCAGAAAATTGCACCGGGTTTATCCAACACCGGACTGTTTTAATCACTGCAACCGGGGGACCTGCTTCAAGGACGGATAGATAATGCATGTTTCAGAACGGCTGATAGGGAGATAGTGCGGATCCTCAAACATCTTGAGCAAGCCATTAAGCCAGTAAATGTCCTTGGACATCTGCTTGGGGGTATGGGGCTCAGAATTTCAAAGGATACTTCAAGGTTTCCCGGTGGGCTCAAAGGAGCACTTGGGAAAGCAGACAGAGTCTAGGGGGACTCTGGAGAGATAGGAGGTATGTTGTGCCATCCAATCAGGGTTTAACATCCCCCAGACACACAGAAAGTAACTAGAAGACAGATGATTGATAGGAAAAGGAACAGACATCTGATGGATACCTCGACCTTGGTAATACGCTCATCTCCAAACTTCCTGAAAATTTTCTGTGGAACTTACTCAGGTGTCAAGAATTTAAGGGAGGCACATGAGGGTCAGGGTGACAGCTTGTATCTACTCTTAACCTTGTGATTTAAATGAGACAGGGAGAGGCTTTGACATTGCAATCTCTAAGTTCGCATCCCAGTTTTGTTGTGAATGACTTGTGTAAGGGACATGTTACTTACCTTCTCAGATTCTTGTAAAATTGAATAAGTGTTTCTACCTGATGACTTTTGCAAACCTGAAATGCCAGTCATACAAATATTTGCTGTTGATATGGTTATTCTTCTTTTATGTTTGGTTATTATTATTTCATTATTTTTTTGGTGGGGGAAGGGATTGCTTTCTTAACTGTAGAAATATCATATCGTTTCTCTACATCTTAGTTTTCTTATATGAACAAAATAATGATCAGGAGCTCTTACTAAATGCCAAAACTATTCTAAACACAGTACATAAATTTAGTTAAAAATGAGCTCATGTGATAGGTAACGGTGACCTCTAGCCTCTCTACTGCCTTGTTTAATGACACATAGCGTTAGAATAACACGGGGCTCAAAATCAGATTATTTTCAAAACTCCTGCTTAGTCACATGGATGTGCCTTCCCTTCCAAAAAGCCTTATAATTAGCTTGCATAAAACTCCTTGATTATACTGGTGGCTTCTCCTGGGGTTTGTATCTGCAAAACTGGTAGAATTACTTCCATTGGGTAAAGGATACAGCATCTTTAGAGGAAGTTCTGAGGAGGGAGCTATAGTACCACAGATTGTATCAAAGGTCCCTCAGGGCACTTCTTTCCTTTTCCAAGATGAAAGACTGAGGTCTGGGGGAGGGAGGGTCTGGCCCAAGCGGACACAGTGAGTAAGTAGCAGAAGAGGGACTGGTCTCATGCCAATTCCCTGTCTCTTATTCAAGTCAATCCACATTGTATGCAGACCTCAGTTCAGCATTGAGCCCTGCTGTGATCTTTTATTTGTGTGGGATTAAACCATACTTATCAAAATAGTAATGTATTTTCATTTAGAGATTGGAAAAATTGACCTTGAATAAGGTGGCACATCTCTATTGAAACAAACACTTGGTTAATTACTTAGTACAAGATTGGGTACACAGCAGGTATTTAATCAGTACTCCTTGAATTAGACTGAATGTCTTGTATGGCAGGCACACGACTCTCCATCCATCTTCTAATTGTTCCTTCCATCTCAAGTCCTTAGCTGAGTCTATGATTTAAGAATGCAATTTATCTCCAGTTTGTGAATCAGCAAACAGATCATACTCCACATGATGTGCAAGCTGAACCTAAAAAGACTATTTTCTGGTTCTAGGCTCTATCCCCCTGCCATTGAAAGGCATCCTTAGCACAGCTTCTGGGTACAGCAGCTGTCCATTAATGGTAGCCAAAGTACTGCTGTTGTGAGGATTCAGGATTGGCTACTAGGATAATGGGTGAAGAACAGTTGCAGTTTTTCTCCAGGAAACCAGCAAATAATGATGAGATTATCACATTAATCAATAATTCCAATACATTACAATTATTCTTGGTGAAATGGTGGGACCTGTTAAGACATGTGAATGCTGAAAGGGAATACTGGGTGAGTTATTCAGTGCTACTGAAGGCAAGCTCAAGGCAGACCTCCTAGAGAGCAGATGTTGATGAATAGGTAGGAACAGATCAGAAAAGGAAGCCATGGGGCTTGGAGCATCAAAAGCCTTCATGGAATTGCAAATGGACTGGTCATGGAAGAGAAGTAGATACATATCTGTAGTGGAGCAACATGGGGCAGAAATGTGGATGAAAGGAAGGAAGGAACTGATTCCTCTATGCTAGATTCAGGAACTTGAGTTATAGCCGAACACAACTGGGATTGCCTTTGTTGGATTTTAAATGGGAGGGTATTGTGAGCAGATTTGCATTTTAGAAAGATGACTTTGACAGCAGCATAGATACTAGAAAGGAAAGAAGTTTCAGAGGAGAGGGAAGTCTTTGGAAAGCTTTTGAAATAACACAGACAAGAGACAAGGTAGAAGTGGATAGTGGGGAGTGTCAGACAGAAATTGAAGACACAGACTAGATGGGAGTGAATGAGAGATAGCAAAGGGTGTGAGTGGGTGTGAGTGGGTGGAGCGTGGACCTCAGCAGACTCCTCCCACCCTGGTGTGTGCACCTCTCTTGCAACAGGGGTATTCTAGTATTCCAGTGTCCCTGCTCTGAGAGATCTATCTGACACTGTAAAGAAGCATTGCTCCCTTCACAGTGCAGACTCTGCATGGGGCTCCTGGGACGTCCTTCCTTCTGCACTTCTCATCCCTGGTGTGTTCATCATTGCAGCTATTTGTCTGTGCTTAGTGAACATGACCATCCGTTACCACCACCCAACTATGAAAAAGAGATGCTTTTATTTTTCCCCGTGTCACTTTGTACTGCTTGGGTGACACTGCAAAGGAAGGGGGAAAAAAACAAGCAGAAAGCCACCACAAACGGCATACGTGATAAAAAGGGCGAGGCTAAGCTTCCATTCCACACTCAGACCCAAGAGACGTGAGGTAACACGGGTGCAGATGCACACACCCTGCTGTCAGTCTATATGGCGTCTCTCACAGAGCCCATTTCTCACAGCGGAAGTCTTCCCCCATCCCTTCTTTGTAATCTCCTCACCTGGCAACAATGTCAGTTTGTAAAAGCATGCTGTAAGGTCAATAACTCCTCTGAATCTCTTTTTAACACAGGATGCCTGAGCCTGGATTATTTAACCTGTCAGCTGAACCTCTCTACAATACAAACTCAACTTACTTTTCCCTCAATAACTCCCAATTTTTCTACTCAGGTATTCAATGACTCCACCGAATGCAATTACCTGTATCTTTCAGAACAAGTTACATGTTTTTGCCACATTGATTCATTTTAGTCCAGAATGTCGCTTTCCATTGTCCCCGCCTTCTTCTCTGCAGCAGGCTCACCTATCTTCTTGTTCCCATTCCATAAAATTGTTTCCCTCTGTCTCCAGGACCTTTGCACATGATGTTTCCTCTACTCCCCTGTCCCACCTCCCCTTATCCATATTAAAGGAGAAGTCAGTGCAATTGTCACTTCTTCAAGATAGCAGTCCTTCTCTGAACACAGGTCCCCAGCATCCCTGGATCTCATCAAATCCTGTGTGCTTTTCTCACTAAGTAACAGAAATGGAATAGAGGGGAATATGTTCCAAAACTTCTGGTGGATAAATGGATAGTACTAAACTCTCTCTATATTGTGTTTTACCCACTGCAGATATTTTGCAACTTCAGTATACATTTTTCCCCATAATCAAATACTTAAAGGAAAAACTCAATATCTTCTCCTTGGCATATCTGAATTGCAAGCATCACTACTCTTTTTTTTTTAAATTTAAAACATTTTTGCTGTACTGGGGATTGAACTTAGGAGTGCTCTACTAGTTCCTGGGATGGCACATGCCAAAAACAGGGGTCCCTAAAATTAGGTGTCATTGATAACCAAAAATAATTTTACAAAGCAGAATATTCATTCCAGCCCTTCTCCTTCCTTCCTTCCTTCCTTCATTCCTTCCTTTCTTTCTTTCTTTTTTTTTTTGTTTTGTTTTGTTTTAATTTTGTGATAGTAGAAGCAAATGTGACTCCATTTTGTTTTATGACTTCATCCTGTAAAACAACCATGCCAGGTAGAAGGGTCATGACTGGGGCAAGATGTTCTTTTCCTTTTGCTATAGAAACCTTTAAGAACACGGAACTCCCTAATGGGGCATTGTTTCTGTAACTAGGGTAAGGGGGCTCTGTTTCTGTAACTGGGGTGACTGGGCTAACTGTGATTGGTTAGGCTTCCCGCCACTTGACTGCACTGTCCCGCTTCTGTAACCTGGATTGCTTGCATTGGCTGGACCCCCAAACATCCCTTTTGCGGTTTTCAGGCTTTAAGGAGCGCCCTTGCAATTGTTTGGGGCTGTTCAGGGGAACAGCTTTATGTTCTGGTCAGTCGCTACCGGTGTGCTTCAATAAAGGCTTGATTCGATTATATGTGAGTGGTCTGGAAGTCAGTTTATGAAACCCCGGGACGAAGCTTTAACTATAACAATTTTGAGACGGCGTCTCACTAAGTTGCTAAGACTGGCCTTGATCTTGTGATTCTCCTGCCTCAGTTTCTCCAGACACTGGGACTACAGACATGCAGCACGGTGCCCAGGAGCATCACTACTCTTTGCCTTTGGAGCCATTATTAAGTAAGAAAAGGGTGACTTGAACACAAGTACTATGATAATATGACAGTTGGTCTCTTATAACTGAGAGACTACTATGTGACGAATGTGTGGGTAGGATACAGAGTATGGAAATACTGACAAAGGGATGAGTAATGAACCAGGCAAGATGGAGCAGGAAGTTGCAAGATTGCATCATACTCCTCAGCATGGCATGCAATTGAAACCTTATGAATTATTTATATCTAGAAACTTCCATTTGATAGTTTGAATCATGGTTGGTCCTGGAAAATAGAAATAGTGGATAAGGGGGAGGGTACTGTAGTGACTTCTAATGGTGCATATATGTGATCATTGGATTCATGTCTAGCTTCTCTGCAGATTATAAGTTCCATAATGCTCACCATCATACCCTCTATGGCAAGCATACCATCTAGTACACATTTCAATCTCAATAATTACATATTAACTAATTGAAGGACAAGTGGAATGAATGAATTCAAAAATAAAGGTAAAAATTCTATTTACCCCTAAAGAATCATCTCTAACGCTGCTTCTCCTGTAAAGACTTTTCTCCTGCATTCCAGCACCTTAAGACAATTGTGTCAAAAAGAATTTCTCAATTATTTAAATGCTAAGAATATATTTCCTATAACTCCCTTCTAAAATGTTTGTAGGATGACTTTTACTGGAATCAGAATGCTATATATTTGCCTCCCTAATTAATTGCAAAATTTAAAAAACAAATTCTAAAAAAAAAAAAGGCTTCCTTTTTATTTTCCAGGGTTAGGTATAGTTATGGCTCTGAAAGCTTCTTGAAACTTGTCCATAATGTAGAGTCCCATACAGTACCTCAGACGAGTGCTCAAACTCTTGCATTTAAATGCTTCAAACAAAAGATGAGGAATCTATAATCCTCCAAAGGGAAATAAGATGCTAACAAGTTAAAGACAAAATTTTTTCTACATCCCTGTTCTCTGACTTCCAGTCTGGTTCTTTCTTCAATATTCTTTTTGTTGTCATATAGAAATAAATATACATAGCTGAGAGAAAAGAGCATATTTATTTCCCTCAAAGGGGATGTATTGCTTTAATGGAACACACAAAGACATTATTTATCCTTGATGGTAGATTCCAAGTTTAATAAGCCAAACCTTCTTGCCAAATTCTAAGCAGGGCAATTCTCTACAAAGTTGCAAAGAATGTGTAAATTAGTCATATCCATCACGAACTGACATGTTCCTGGGATGACACATGCCAAGAACAGGGGTCCCTAAAATTAGGTGTCATTAATAACCAAAAATAATTTTACAAAGCAGAATATTCATGGGATGAGTTTCATAATTTTAGAACTTGAAATTGCTTCAGAATTGGCACATAGTTTGCTTGAATGTATATGTACAGAAGAAGTGGTAATGGGGGCTGCCTTAGAGTCAATCCATTTTAGCAAGACCGTATGAATTTGGGGGAAGAATTCTCTCTGCTACCCCAAACTTTCTGTGTGACCATGGACAAATCAACTCTCCTCTCATTTGCACCATTTGTAAAATAAAACTGCATTGTTTCAATTAGCACTAAAATGGATGATGAATAATTTTTGATTGGCTTAATAGAGAATTGAATAACTCAGTGGGTAACTCAGTCTTCATAGTTCAGTTGAACACACAATTATATCACATAGAGGCCACTACTGTAGGCACAGAGGTTGCAGACATAGCGGTGAGCTAAGCACTCTCCCCAACTTCAAGGTGTTCACAGACAAAGAACAGGGCTGACTATAAATATCCAAATTCAGTGAGGGTAACAGAAATAAGAGAAAACTCAAATTGTCCACAATAAGAAACAGGAAGAACTTACAACCATGGATATCAAGGAGCCACTGTGAATAAAAAGATAAAAGAACAAAGGATAATAAAAACAGAAGGAAGATCAGTGGAGTAGAAGAAGGGTATTGAGATGACAGAAAGAGGGATGAGAAAAGGGAAGAAGTATGGAATGAAGTGGACCAACTTATGTTATGTGCATAACTATATATAATATATATATATATACATATAATATATACATACAATATATACATATATAGTACACACGTGTATATTATATGTATACATTTTATGAGATAATATATATTATACATATGTATGTATTATATAATATATAATGTGATATATTATACATATATTATATATGCATATAATTTATATGTATGCATATTTATATGTTATTTATATACATGTGATTATATATAAAATAATATATTATATATAAAATATATACATACATACTAATGCACTAAAAAAAGCATTAAAAAAGAATAATGGAACAAAGAATATGATGTGTAATAATTTGCAAACAAACCTTAAAATATGTAGATAATTTTTAAAAAAATAAATACAAATTATCAAGATTGATTAAAGCATATATTGAAAGTCTCAAATGCACAGTGACTATAGGTGTGGTGTGAACACCATCTACACCATACAGAAGCAGAGGTAGTGCAGCACCTGGACTGTTAAATGGAAAAATCTTTAAATTTTTAAGAAACACAATTTCTCTGTTCCTAAGCACAGAAAAAAAGCACAGGGATGCGTTTAAATTTATTTTACTAATTTGGAATAAACACTGCACTTATTCCAAAAATTTGAGAAATAAAGAATACAATTTTATCTACCCATATAAATGGAAAATAGCACAGGTAACATACTATTAAATCAGGGCCATGCCTTGCAGTAATGACTGCATGATGAGGACAGGTGATTTCTTTCACAGATAATAATGATAAAAACTGGATCACATTAAAAAAGAAAAAACATTTAGCCATTTAGTGATACTGAAAAATAGTGGGAAATCCATGGAAACTGGAGAAAAGCTTATGCTTCCAAGACCATTCCTCACCAAGGAAGCCCTGGGAGGTGGTGGCTGTCTTCCCCAAGGTCCTGCCACCACTCATGGAATGGAAGATGAAAAGCTCATTGACGTGAGGTACAAAAGAAACACTGGGAATTTAAGGGAGATTTTTTTGAAAGTGAGAAAGCCATTGAAAGGTTGATATGCATAATTTGAGGAAGAAGGCTGCTCCAACTCCTAGCTAGTAAGTAAACTGCACACACTATAGATTCCCGGAGAGCTCATCAAAAGAATAGACAGTCCAGAAGGGTCCCCTCGAATAACAGAACTACTCCTAATGATGCTCTCTTCACTTTTGACAGAGTTTATTTCTCAACCCACACAGAAGTTCCATAGCAGAATGTTAGCGCCCTTTCGGTGTAGGGTGTTAGAGGGCAGAAATAAAAGCTGCTAAAGGAATCAGAAAATTAAGGAAGAAAACCTCATTTAGTGGAAATCACAGTGAAGTGGAGAACCCAAATCTGAGTATAAAGTTTGCCCCAACCTTTGACTGACTGATCACTAAAATATGTAGATATGGAGAAGCCCAGAGACATGTCTAAAAAAGCTACAGCTCTAAGCCCAAGGAACTGAGCGAGATGAAGGCCACGGCACAGTACATCAAGGCAGACTTTACAATCGGAGTATGGACAAGTTAACTGCTTGATAGTACTCAAAGGAACACAAGAGAGTCCAGAATCCCTTTATCCTATCACCTGCAATGTTTAGTTTTCAACCCAAATCACCAAACAGGCAAAGGGCAGAATGACTCATTAGAACGCAACAAACAAACAAGCAGAACCCAGTGGCTAGAAATCGAGTCTGAGGGAGCTCAACTACTGTAATCAGTAAACAAAGACAAACAGACAACAACGTAATCAACATTGTCAAAGATTTAAAGGAGAGTAAGTTTGAAGAGGTAAAAGAATAGATGGTATTAATGCAAAAAAAAAGAGCTAATTTTAGCAAAGAAATAGAAACCATGAAGTAAAATATTGTTAATTTTCTAAATCTGGAAAACATAACAAGCAAAATGAGAAAAAAATATCATTAGATGGGTTCAAGAACAGATCTGAGATGGCAGAAGAGAGAATCCATGAACTTAAAAATGCATCACTAGGAATTTTCCAATCAAAATAATGGAGAGGAGAAAGAGTAAAGTTAAACATAAAAAGCCTCAGAGACCTGTAGTCAATACTGAGTGGTCCTATAATCAGACTCTCAGAATGAGAAGATAATATGGAACAGAAAATATGAGAAGGCATAATGCTCAAATGTTCCCCAAGCTCATAATAGAAGAAAAAAATTGATTTATAGAAAATAGAAGCTCAAAATCCCTCAAGGAGTTTATACATGAACACACACACACACACAGGAACATCACAACAAAATTGCTAAAAAGTATATAATAGAAAAAAAAATGGAAAGTAGCAAGATAAAAACAACACATTGCAGGCAAGGACACAATGATATGATTAATGGTTGAGTGACATCAAAAACAATGAAAGCCACAAGACTGGATTGAGATATTCAAAACGCCAAATGAAAGAAAAAAGTCATGGTGTAATAAAGACATTTTAGATAAAGAAAAACTGACAGAATTCATTACTGTCAAATGCAATTTAAAGAAATGTTAAAGGAAATCTTTCAGGAAGAAAAGAAATCATATCAGATAGCAACTTATGTACTTTTATACAGAGAAAGACACGAGGAACACTGGGAATGGGGAACACACACACACATACACTTAAAATGTATTTTTCCTTTTCTTATGTCAAGATGCCTAGATGGTTTTAGGTGTGTTAGAGACTTATTAAGGAAAATGCCTACAAAGAATATAATCAAGAGAGAATTTGAGTAGGCAGAGAGATCCTTCAGACTACAGTAAAAGTTGCATTTGTGGACAGAGAGAATTTTTAAAAAAATGGATTAAGTAGGAAAGTCTAAGATCACAGTACTCTTTTGAGAAAATATCAACAGGGTAGCTTGTTGGAGGAATCTCACATGGAACAAGTGTGGGCAGCATTGGGATCTCTAGGTTGTAGTCATTGGTGATGAGCAGCCTAGGGGAAAGGTGTTTACCAGAACAGTGTCTGGAGGCTGTCAATTAACTACATTCCCCTCCACATGTTCTCTTGAAGAAGATCCAAGCAATGTACCTCCAGAGGCACTGCTCTTGATTTCTTTAAAGATATATGGCTATTTAAAGTAAATAATACAACCTAAGAATTGTTAGCTTTATAACACTTACCTATGAAATACACAGATTCAGATAGATGGATAGGAATATATGTGTGTGTGTATATGTATATATATATTATATATATATATATATATATATATATATATATATATATATATATACACACACAGAAAATATACAAACTTTGAAATGGGATTATTTGGAAATACACTATAGCCAGAATTGTCTATTTTTATTTTAACCAGAATACATTATTATGACTTCAAGTACATTGTCATAATTTCAGTATACGTATTATAATTTCTCGGCAAAAACTAACAATTCAAGAAAATGTAGCCAAAAATTCAGTGGGACTCAATAGTATATGTGAGAAATCTTGTTTAAAACTAAAAAAAAATGAGCAACAAAACAAACAAGCAAAAAGAAGATCAGATAATTGGAAGACAGGTGGCAAAACTGATCAGGAGACATGGAAATTTTAAAATGCTATGCACTTAATAATTTATTTTTTCCCAATTAGTTAAAGCAAATACAGAACTGAAAGGAAAAATGAACAAACACACCCTTGCAATAGGAGATTTAAAAATATCTTTCTCAATAACACATCATGAGAGTACCTAAAACATCAACAGATATACAGAATATATGGATAACAAGATGAATAACTTGACCAAGTTTTCATATTATCATACTGTCCTCTACAAAGACTACTGATATACAATGCTTCATTCATCATTATTATTCAAGGCAAAATAAATTGTTAACTAAATGATCATAGAGAAAACTAATGAATCATAAAGACTCAGGATTATTCTGAGTAAGAGCCTAAACATAATGGACTGAAAATTAGAAATCAATAACAAAATATAATTGAAAACTCTATGCTAAACACAAAATTAAATAATTGATCAAAGAAGAAATCAAGGGGAAAATTGCAATTGCTATCATCCTTGTCAGAACAGAAGCAGATAGAGAAACTTGCTGTAGATGTGGGTTGAGTGATAGTTGTTAAACTTGTTAACAAACATTCATGTCTGTGTCTATACTCCTGGAATTTCAAGGATCCCCAGACACAGAACAACCCTGTACCCATTTGCCAGTCCTCCCATTAACCTTTTCCAAGAACACAAGACAGAGTAGGATAGCTGAGAGATGCCTTCTTTGTTGTATAGATTATCTCAAGGACAAGTCAAGTGGCCTGATGAATGCCTGGGAGAGTTAAAAGAAATTTCCCTAAATAACACTATTGAAAGTTAACTAAAAGAAACAAAAGTATGCTGATTTAAAAGGAAGAGATAAAGTGTAAATTGTCTTCATTGCAGATAATATATGTATAGAAATATTCTAATATATAATCTTAATAAATCTACTAGAATTCTTAGAATTAATAGGTGATTTCAGCAAAAAGAAATTATATTTCTGAAAAGTTGCAAAATGTAGTAGGGAATTATAATTGTAGAGTATTATTTATATTATCATTATCATCAAAAAAATGACATCTAGAGAAATAAATTTAACAAAGTAAAGACCTACACACAAAATAGTTATAAAATATTGTTCAGAAAAGATAAGAAATAAAGACATACCATTTTCATGAATTGCAGGATGCAATATTCTTATATTGCTCTAGAGGTCATTGCAATCCAATGAAAATCCCAGCAGTCATTATTCATTCATTAATTTGCCATCTGGGAATGGAACCTGGGGCCTCATGCACGCTCGTTAAGCACTCTATCACTCTCATAGTCATTTTTTTTAGTAGAAATTGACAATTTGATGTTAAAACTTTAGTGGAAATGCAAAGGATCAACAAAAGGTAATACTGTTTTGAAAACAAAGGACAAACTTTTAGGCTTTTATGTCCTCTGATTTCAAGACTTATTGAACAGCTACAAGTAATCAAGGAAGTATACTTTTGGCAAAGAATTGGTCTCTAGATCAAGAGACAGGAGAAAGTATGGGGAAATAAACCCACACTTACATATTTAATTTATTTTAGACTAAGTGTTCAAAGTAATTAGATGAAAGCATGATTTTCAAAAAACAATGCCTGGACAACTCTGTATATCTCTATGGAGAAAGATAAACCCCTATTTATGATTTATAGTAGCCCAAAATTTTGTAATCAAAACATATAATATACAGTATGCTTAAACATGAACATCAAGGCTAATAACACAAAGCACTTTTTTTTTTTTTCCTATCTTGAGTTTGGTATATACCATATAGGAAAAAAAAGGATTAATTAGAGTGAACTCTTCAACCGAATAATAAAAATAGAGAAAACGAAATTTAAAAACAAACTGCACTGGGAATGAGGTTCAGTGACAGAACACTTGCCTAGCAAGCCTGAGGCCCTGGGTTCCATGCCCAGCACTGCAAAGAAATGAAATACATAAATATATAAGTAAAGGTAAACCTGTAAAAAAAATGTAAAAATAAATAAATCAACAAAAGATTTAGAGAGACATTTCAAGATAGGGAAAAATCCTACAAATGTCCTAAAAAGCACATGGGAAGACATTCAATAACATAAATGTAAATCTATGTGTGTCTTTAAAATTCAAAGCCAAGTGGAGCACTTTATGATGCAGCAGTGGGGACAAGTTTCCCCTGTGGGAAGGGTGGCCAATCAGCAGTGGCACAATGGGGCCTCCTCTGCTGATAAATTCTGTGGAATTAAAGGTTTCCATGTGTTCCATATGGCTTGTACATAGTATGTGCCTTACACCTCAATAAAAAGATTACTAAAAACATTAAAGCTGTTTTTTTTTTTAAATGAAGTTAGCCAAGTGATTTTCTTTTCTTCACGAATGAAAGAGTTGACCGTAGGCACAAAACATAAGTGAAGATGAATGAAGAGGAAGGATTTGCGTGGATCTGAGCCTTTCAGTTTGAAAGGCTGACTTGAGGTCTAACTGCAGTTCTACTAGATAATAGATAATAGGTATCAGTTCTTTTAGTGCAAATTTTTCTATAATTGTGCTTATTTCACAGACATATTGGAAGAATAAAATCAGATATATTATGTGAAAATTTTAAGCACTATATATTGAAATATATAGGTTGGCCATAATCCATAAATGGCAGCTACTAAAAGTATAATAGTGTGAATGATGATGATAATAATAATAATAATATTGGTAGGAATCCAAATAATTTTAAAAAGAGGGTATTAATAGATACAGGCTGATAGATTGTTCTTAAATCTTCACAAATTGATCTAAATGTATCTAGGAATCAATACATAATACTAGTTACATTTTGGATCAATGAAAATTGGATTGTATTCTAAATAGTTTTCCTAATCAAAGGAAGACAGAAAAAAGAGATAAAATTTTGAAGTGGCATACATGGCAGCCAAAGGATAATATTTTTAAAATCCTTCCTGTTAAACAATGATAAAGTAAACAACTCAATTAAAAAATGAATTGGAGGACCTGATTAGGAAAATAACAAAAGACTACGTTGTCTCTCTCTCTCTCTCTACACACACACACATACACACACACACACTGACTATATGAAGGAAAACATCATATTTCACAGAAAGATGGCATCAAATCAGCAAGATACACTTTTATAATATTACCCAATGGTCTATCAAATACATATTTATATTACCTTTGTGATGAAATGGACATACTTTCTTTTGGGAGTGAAAATTAGTAGGATCTTTCTGGACAACAATTTGGAAATACGTACTTAAAGCTTTAAACCTGTGCATTCTCATTGATCCAGAAATTGCTCCTGTAGAAATTTATCAAAAAGAAGTAACAATGATCACACTCCAGGGTTTGGCTATAAAGAGAGTAATTGCCTTCTCGTTTGTAATGTGAAACTTTGGATATGACTGTAGTTCAAATAATAGGAAATTGCTGCATTCGTCTGAGGCACATTTCATCATTGACAATGATATTAAGAAATAATTTTAAAGGCAGGAGATAATTTTTACAATGTACCCTTCCATTTCAAAAAAAAAGCCCATTACAAAACATTATGAATAATATCATTACACTTTTTGCAAAATAAACATATATATATTTGGAGAAAAGACTGGTGGTAGAGTCCACCAAAATGTTAATAGTTGCATCTGAGTGACAAAATTATGGATGATTTAATTTTTTTTCATTCTGCTTATCTATATTTTCTCAAGGTTTTATGGGTGAATATATTACTTTACAATGAAAAGAAAGTTATAATATTTCAGTGCAATTCATGTGATGGTAGCAGTATCATTTGATTCATGAATAGTAAAGCAAAGGGAGTAATAAATTAAACTTTTGCTGCAAGGATAAAGGTTATCTTTTCAAATAAACCACAGTTTGGTAGTTAGAAAAAAAGACAATTATGGAAGCCCTTCAAGTAGGTGTGGGAACAGTATGCAAAAAGGGTAGGGAATTATACACCATTTGGGGGGCAATGGACAGTAATTACATGTGTAGAGTTATTTTATCTGTACCTCTCAGTTGGTGTGGAGAGATGTGAAGTTGGACACAGAGCAGATATCAGATCATGTTAGGTCAATCCATCACTTATGCTAAGGTACTCAGTTTTAATTTTCTAAAAGATGGAGAACCATTGAATTAGCAGACGGCATGACCAGATCTGCATTTTAGAGAAGTTTCTCTGGAGATATTGTTTGGAAGGAATGGCTTTGTTGATGGGACAATGACCAGTCTCTCAAGAAGGCATTGAAATGGTCATGCATGTGTGAGGACTTGCATTAAGGCAGTGTTGATAAGAAGCCAGAAGAGGAGAGCCTGAGACAAACTAAGGCCACAAAATTCATAGAACTTGGTGATTATTTGGATGCAGAAAGTTCAAGTGAGAGAAATCTGAAGGAAACCCAGTATGTTACTGTGAAGGCTGATGGACAGATGTGTAACCTAGATCATTTTTGCCTTATTTGCCTATGTGCTTTCTACTGAATGGTCATATAAGGAAATGCGAATGAGTTACACCTTCATAAAGATGCTAGGACACAACTTTAAGTCAATGTAAATCAAAACAAAACAAAAAAGACTTAAGGTAAGAAAAAGAGTGAGCAATGAAAAATAAGGAAGAAAGCTAACAAAGAAATTAGAACCTAGACCAGTCTTACTTAGGCTCTAAACCTTTCGGCCTTGGAAACCGATTCATATGAATCAATCTATGAATCAGACCATTGAGAAAGAGCAGACTGTCTGTGTTTGTGTGCTATAGATTTTAGTTTTCATGTGAAACCACAATATTTTTTCCTAATAAAAATGTATATTTTAAATATCAGAGAATGCAACTTGATTTCCTTCTTTCTTTGTTCCATTTGTATTTAAAGTTCTTTTCATGATTATTGGTGCTTGCCAAGAGCATAACTATAGCATTATATAAACGTTTACTGTAATCGTGACATTTTTGTGCTTGGGTGGAAGAAATAACCGTGGGCAGGAAGGCACCTTGAGTGGAGCAGAATGTACAATTCTGCTAGTCATAAGAGCTTTACCCAGTGTCTGTGGCACCCACTCCTATGCAGTGAGTACTAGCTTACATCATTTTCTTCTCTATTTGAGCATGCATTATGCATTATGAGGCAGGGGCTTACTAGGTAGCAGACATAGCTAGCTACATACACAGATGACCCAGTGAATTCATTTATTCAGCAAATGCTTAGTGAGTGGCCACTCTGATAAACATTGTCAAATTCCTTACATAATGGCAGGCAAACATTTCCCAGGGTCCCACACCAGTCCCCACATAGACTATGGCATTCATAGGAGCACATTAATTAGCAATCACCCACATGGGACCTGTATTTTGTCTTGAGGATTTGCCTAACAACAATGTGACTTGCACAGTTGTATCACCCATGAAATCTGTTTTTAACAGCATGCATGATTTGTATATATTGTAGGAACGTGAAGGAAGTGGGAGAGGTATTGATGCAGATTTATTTATACAGTGAATAAAAGTGGGAGACAGATTGCACTATCTGGAGTCCAGTAGTTGACCAGGCTGCAGAAGTTGTCAAGTGTGTGTATCAGATAATGGCAGTGGCAAAGAACTTTTTATTCATGGGGTCAGCCAAAGGCCTGCTGACTAAGGGCACAGACTGCAGAGTCAAAAAACTTGAGATTCTTTACCCTCCCCCCAGATAATATTGAGGTATTTAATTGACAAATGGAAATTGTGTATATTTAAGGTGCACAATGGAACATATATATGTGTGTATGTGTGTGTGTGTGTACACATTGTTATGCTCGAATTTGGGAGGCCCAAAAGACCACCAGAGACCAAGATCAATGTAAGCAGCAAAGAAGTGTTTATTGCAAGCTAGCTCAGTCCTCCGTGCGCACACAGCAACTGGTGACGCTGAGAGCCCCCCCCCCCC